>NC_083841.1:2632118-2886496 GCF_015708825.2 Lethenteron reissneri | reverse complement strand
TGTTTACACGCTGCCGCCAGGTACTCATTTTGAAGTCTGGGTCAACCTAGGGTAGCTTCAAGATCCGTTCGAATAAGGCTGTGAGCGGGAATCGAACTCGGGCGGCCGGGTGTCGCGGGCGCAGCGAGCCAGCTAGCCACTACGCTACCGCTCCCCCTACACACACAAACACGCACAACAGATATCAAAGGTCCCCCCTGAAGAGCCTTTAACAGACTGTTGGGGCAAAGTGCTGTTCGCGAGCACCTATGAAGGCCAGCCGGGTACATGAGGGGCTGTGTGGCCAGCACCACGCCAGGCCGCCTTTGTCTCCCCCAGTGGCGTTATTTACACATCACGCACCAGGTACTCATTTAAGGCCGAGTCGACCTAGGGGAGGCCCAGGGCCGGTTCAAATATAGCCACTGTTGTTGGTCGCGAGCGGGAATCGAACTCTGGTCGGCGGGTGTCGTAGCGCAGCGTAGCGCTGACCTGCTCCGCTGCCGCTCCCAACAAGACCGCACGCACACCAACGGCCGCCGTTCACCACTCGGTGGCGGTGACGTCGCCACGCGCCCGTGCCTGTCCCAGGTGCACTTTGAGGCCGCGCGAAGTGTCGAAGGCTCGCTGGCCAAGAAGTCACGGGACTCGGTCAAGTTGCCATGGGTTGGCTGACTTGAGATGGCTGGCGGATGCACCAGCTGTGCCACACAACAACAACAACCGCCATTCGCCACTAAGTGGTTGTGACGTCACCACGACGCTTGTGCCACACACACACACACACAGGGACGCACTGACATACACCTCTGTATATAACACGACGTTGCATCCACAAGTGTGGGGGCGGGGAAGGAGTTGGGGAAGCGTTAGTGTCTCCTTCCTTACCCGCTTCCCTAAACAGGGTTTGACCACTCGGCAGTCAGGGTCAGGCGATCGCAGGACTTCCCTTCGACCAATCGCGCGCGTCGCCGGCAGTTTGCCGCGGCATTACCACCGCAAAAATAAGAATGTGTCTGTGTGTGTGTGTATATATACGTAAGCAAAAAAAAAATGATGTTAAGACGGAAATCGCTTTGGATGTTTATCGTTCCTGATCGCCGAGGGCTCCGAGCCACGTGGCTCCGATCCGCGTCGCTCCGAGATGCACAGATCAGAAAGTGGTGAGCGAGATGGAATGGGAGAGTTGAGAGAGCGGTCGACAGGAGGTGCAGATTCGTGAGAATGAAGCGGGATAGAGATAGCAGAGAGCAGTGGCAGATGAGGAATATAAACAAGACGTGCTGGAGAGATGTTAACTACTTCGCCCGGTATGCAGGAGGTTGCGGCTTCGATCCCGACCCTGACACCTGCTGTGAATTTTGGAGTTTGCGTGTCTCTCCCCCCCGTGGTAGCGTGGATTTTTGTCCTGGTCTTCCGTTTTTTTCCCCTTCACGTTTTCGAATCAACATCACGCGTTTCGAGTGTTTGGCTGCTATAAATGTTCACGTGGCGATGATGATGATGATAAACCCACTTCGTTGAGCTATCACTTGCGAAAGCCAGGTCACTTCTGAGAAAGAGCTACAAAGCTCGGTGAGCCTTATTCTACCTGGTTGAAATAATTAACAGAAATGTTCATAGTTTAGTTTAACGGAGAGGGCTGAGAGATCCCTGGAGCCAAAGAGGTTACCGATCGCGTTGCCGATCGCACGCGCGCTGCCTCACGGGCGATTATCCCTCTCTCCTTCGCGAGCGATGGGGACGGTTCAGTTCCGGCCGGTTCGTCTATTGCAGCCAGTTCATCTTCCTGTCGGCAGTTGGCTCCGGTGGGGCCGGGAATGCGTCTGCCGCACGCCAATCGTTTGATTCGACGCGTAATCAAGGTTGCTTGGGGTGAGGTCGCGTAAATGTGAGCCGTTAAACCCGCCGCCGTCATCCGACACGGCCAATCGGTTAAGATTTGTCGCATCAACAGAACGTGCCAATCCGGGAAACGCCGGTTGTGCGTTGGAGAGTAAAACCCACGGCGTACACGGTTTGATTTTGACGACGTTTCGTGGGGTGATCGCGACCAGCAGACTTGCCAGAATTGTTTTACTTTCCAACATTAGCCAATCGGCACCTTTTGTGTCACGTGACAAACCCTTCCTGATTGGCCATGTCGGGTGGTGGTGGTGGCGGGTTAACGGCACATTTATATATCACGCGATCTCACCAAAACATTGAAATAAACCTTTACGGCTAACATTGATCTGGAAACCACTACGACTACGACGACTACGACGACGAGCTTGCGTTAAACTGATTTGATGCACTTTACACAGGTCACCGGGATACACGGGTCACGGCGTTCTGGAACGACACCGGATGCAGCGTTCGATATATCTACTAGATTATATATACTACATTATATATATATATCCTCAATTGCAAACTCATTTATTTAAAACTTATTTTTGTGTTTAGTTTGTTGTCTTTTCCCCCCAACCGTGCTAACCTCCGATTAGCACGGCTGGCTACGTACGGCGCGAAAGAAGTTTAATCGTACGTACGTATCCGTAGACGAGTTACCCGTGCGGATGGAGTAGACGTGACGACGACGATGACGACGATGACGACGTTGACGTTCACACGGGACGTGTCGCCTCGCTCGGCCAGCCGAAGGCACCGTCTATTGAAGGCTTCCGTCGCGAGCGAGAACCCCCATCGGACGACGGCGCCGGTGGCGGCGTTGTTAATCCCCCCCCCCCCAGCCTGGACAGCGCTTGGGACGGAGCGGAGCTGCCCTCTCTTGACCGGATAGAGCCAGCGGTGACCGTGCCGGGTTTTGCTCGTTGCGAACTCAACAGATGTTGAGCGACGCTAAGCCCGGGGACGGTGCGGGCACCATTCGCAAACGCAGGCGCCGCCGGCCGCCACCTGCACGGGTCGCGGTGTACGGGACTTTGTGTACCTGTACGGGACGCGGTGTTTATACGGCGCACAGTAAATACTTCATTTCCTCTACGCTAACGAGCCGGCCCGGCACGGCTCGCTGGGCTCCAGGTTGTTTTTCCACCGCCGAGCCGTTGACCGTTGACGTCGCGCGCCGCGGCGAGCGAGCCGAGACGCGCGGTGACGCCGCGGCAGAGGTCGCAACCGGGTACCCGATACCCGTACCCTACCCGATACCCGGCTACCCGTACCCGGCCGGGTACGGGTAGCCATTTGCGACCCTGGTGCGGCCGGATACGGGTAGTCCGTGAGTCACTGGTGAGTAACAGTTTGTCACTCATTTCCCAACGTCTTGTCTCTTCTCACAATTCAAGTTCCTAGAATCAACCCACCCACGCCTGCAACATGGCTTCATCCCAGAGGTCGCAATCGGGTACCCGATACCCGTACCCTACCCGGCCGGGTACGGGTAGCCGGGTACGGGTACCCGTTTGCTACCGTGGTGCGGCCGGGCACGGGTAAGGAATCAAAACCCGTTTGCGACCTCTGCGCCGCGGTGACGCCGCGTCGTCATGGGGCCATACCGGCCGACGTCGCACGCGGTGAACGCGTCAGTGGCCACCGGCCCACTGGCCCTGGCCCTGCTCGGCCCCCCGAGCCAGATTCGGAAGTCTTCCTGCGAGGCCGGCTACAGCGGCGTAGCGCGGTTTCAGTTACCGGCTCGGCTCGGCGGAAAAAAAAATCTAATAAACTCGGCTCGGATGTGGCCAGCAGGGAGAAAAAAACCGCCTTTGAAAACGGACTTCATGACAAAGCCTGAAGAGAAGGCGGCCGCCATTCCTTCCTCCTGCAACGTATGCACGAATCCTCAATAAGCAGCCGGCCAAATATGACGTCTACTTAGACGCGAGCTTTCGCCTGGGCCAACGGAGAACGGAGAACGGGCCTCGCCGGATGCGTTTGGGTGTGCGCGCGATGACATCAAAAGTCCGTTCTGTGTGGTGTCTTCCGCGGCCGTCTAGAAAACGAGCCGTCGTGTTTCTCGCCCCGTAAACAAATGTTTGTCGTGTGTCTTGCGGTGCGAGTTTTATTTTTTTCATCTGTTCCGGCCGATTCGGTCGTCTCAGAAGCACCGGAGTTTCCGCTCGGCTCCTTTTTTTCTATTTAGCTTTTCAATTTTTGTATTTTATTTTTTATTTGGATCCCGCGTCGGTGCCAATCGGTCTGAGTGCGAGAGTCGTTTGGGGAATTTGACGAGGATGGATATTGCTGCTGCTGCTGCTGCACGCTCGCGCGCCGCTCCCGACAAAACTCAACCCTGACTTTTGGAACGGCGTAAACTATCCGGCTTCGACCGCCGCGCCGTCGTTCGGGCGCGACGTCCAACGTTTCCGCCGAGTGTTCCTCCTCCGCCGCGTGTCGGCCGCGAAACGTCGGACGTTGTGCCGATGACGGGAACGCAGGAAGGCCTCGCCGAGCGCGCTGCTCGTAGCAGCAGATGCGTTCCTGGAAAATTTCGAGGACACGCGTTAAGTGTGTTCTCGCAAACGGACGCAGAGCCAAACGCCGTCGTGTTCGCGTGCCAACGACGTCTGCCACGACGTTTAATGCCGTCTCGTCGCGATTGACGAGTTCTCTAACTTCCAAAAATATGTGATGCGGTTTTTTTTTATAATATATATTTAATATATTTTTGAACGCGTTGGAGTTGCGTTTTTTTTTTCTGTAAATTTCTTTTCCGGTTGTTATTTTTTTTCGTACGAGAGGAGAAATTATTTAGGGTGAAGGTGGAAAATGTGTTTTTTTACGCGCGGGCCCACCCCCAGAGTTTATACGAGGGATCAGAATGGCCCACGTGGCTGCACGTGGCACCGCGCGTGGTTCCGCTCGGCGCGTGTGGCTGGCTCTTCTGCGTCTACCAAAAGAACGCACGCGGGCGCGCGCGAGCGAGCGACGCGTGTATATAGTGCACCGGTGTGCCGTATGTCCACCACAGGTGGTACCGTATCACACCCAACTAAAGTACAATCTCATCGGGGACGTATCCATAAATATTTAGGTGCGCTGGGATCGCGATTCGCATACTCGCTTTGAATGTGAAAGCCAATTCGGTCTTCCTAATAAAGTCTGCCTTTCATTACACATTCACCTGAATCGCTGTGTGGTGATCATCCCCCTCCTGAGCTGCTCCTTTTACTCTTTAACCAGGACGAGGGGGTGGTGGTGTGGGGGGCGAATGGTGCATGACGCCTGCCTCTTTGATGATGCCACCACTTGTTCCAATCGTATAGTAGCGTCGTGTATAGTACTGGTAGAAACCTCCTGGTTAAACCAGCCCACAGGGGATTATTGTGTCCGTCTGTCGTGCATCCAAAAATGGGAGGGGTGGGGAGGGTGGGGGGTGGGGCTGGGTAGGGAGGGGCTGCTCACCCCGTGGTGCCCTTAAACGTTTAACCTACTCACACCGGCTTGTGCCTGCCCTCAGTCGGCCATATTTGCGGAATACACCACGCCGCCGTTGACCCTGGCCATTGACCTAGCAACCCAACGTTCCTACCAGCTCCCTCCGCAGGAATGTGTTAGTGCATCGTAGTATGTATGTTTAACTTCTTTCACACCGTACGTAGCCAACCGTGCTAATCGGAGGTGCGGGGGGGGGGGGTGAAGAACAAACTAAAAAGCACAAAAATCAGTTGTGAAGGAAAATCTTTTTAATTTACATTTAAAATTGCACAACTTGCAGTGGCTTCCTAACATCGGAAGGAAAGAGCATTCCAGACGGCCGCAGGTCCGCATCCGCTCTGCGAACATCTTAGCCGCACTGATCGGCTGGGGGGGGGGGGGTATATTTGTTACTTGGCAACAGCACAGCGGTCTTGCTAATAATGTCTAACTCGAGCTTGCTCATTCACAACCATTAACCCATCGGGTATCAGCCGCTTCGACTGCCATGGTGTGTGCAGTGGATGCGGTTTATGGGGTGGACCGTGCGCTTCGTGGCAGATCAAACCCCAGGCATCTCCTGCTTTGTGAAAGACCCAAAACAGAAGATCCCTTGGGTTCGATCTTGCGACCAAGCTCATGGGTCCATACTTTTTGTTTTTTTCGGTAAAGTCACGTAGGTAAAAAATAAAATAAATGAAAACAACTAAATAAAATCACGACTTTTCACTGTGGTAAGTGATTTTGGCTGTAACGGTTCCACCTGAAGACGGAAGCTTGTGTTGCCTCCGAAACGTCGTGATTTAATTTAATTTTCATTTATTTTATTTTTCTACCTACGTGACTTTACCGAAAAAACCAGAGTATGAATCCTTGCAGTCACGAAAGCTTCAAATCTAGAGCTCATGGGTCCACCCTAAACCGCACCCACTGCACAAAGCATGGCAGGAGATGCGGACGATGCCTGATGCGCAAATGAAAAATGTCAAAAAAGAAACTCTCCAGTAGCGGTGCGTGGTGACTGTGGTCGTCCAGAACGGAGACCGTAACAACAACAACGTATAACGCGCGCAATCAACCCCGGTCCACAAATACAAAGAAAACGTCGCAGGGGCGGTACACACTCACATCACGACCACTCCGCTGCTCGTGGTCGCGCTGACTTGGCCACCCAAATGTGAAATTGTAAGTTGTCGTCTCTGCGTCTCCATCGGCCGTACGACCGAAGACGAAGAAGTGGATCGTCGCGTTGCCTGTGGCGTGGCAACACGTGGGCAACTCCCGCGTTCAACGAGACACGTGACCAAGTGAGGAAGAGTAGGCCAAACACCCTGTAGAGGGGCTCTCCAGAGCTCACACTGGTGGAGGCCCCTCGCCTCTTCCCTCTGCGCCAGGGGCTTTCGAAGAAGAATCTACCGTTGGCACGTGGAGTGAAATGTCGGACGTCGCGCCGAAAATCGGTGCAACCCGGAAACACGACGGAGTGCTCATGACGACGATGTCGACGGCGACACGGCCGCCGCGGCATCGGCACGCGTTGTTGTTCGCCACGCTGGCCGGACGACGGCAAACCCAACGCGGCCGCTGGCGGGCGGCGGGGTCGGCACGACCACGGTGACGCCAACGGCGCAGTCGCAGCGGTGGCGGCCGCCGGGCACGAGCGTCCACGTTGGTCCCTCTCTTTCCTCTCTGTCCGCTCTTCTCTCTCCTCTCTGTCCGCTCCTCTCTCTCTCTCTCCGTCACAGCTTGGTGTCGCGAGCGACGCCCGCCGGCGCGGCCAGAGCCCTCCTGCGCTTGTCGACGGCCGCCATGACGCGCTTGCGGGGCCCGAGGGGCATGCCCAGGCTGGCGAGGTCGCCCTCGGAGCAGAGGAGCATCGCCTCGAGGTCGAGGCGCTCGCGGCGGCATGCTGGCGAAAACTCCTCCGCGCCGGCCGACGCCAGGAAGGCGTCCAGAGGGCCGCAGTCGTCGTCGTCGTCGCCGCCGCCGCCGCCACCGCCGTTGTCGTCCAGGCCCAGTTCCGCGTCCTCCCAAGGCATCTCTTCGCCGTCGCCCGAAGCCGGCTCGCCCTCCTCGTCCAGCATGTCCCACATGGCTTGCAGCGCCAGCGCGGACGAGCTTGTGGGTGGGAGACAAGGGGGGGGGGGAGCGAGGGGGGCAGTCGTCATTGGTGGATTTTTCTCCGGTCCTCCGGGTACGGGTAGCCGTTTGCGACCCTGGTGCGGCCGGGTACGGGTACGGGTAGGCCGTGAGTCACTGGTGAGTCACCGTTTGTCACTCATTTCGGGTAGGGTACGGGTAGGGTACGGGTACCCGTTTGCGACCCTGGTGCGGCCGGGTACGGGTACGGGTAAGGAATCAAAACCCGTTTGCGACCTCTGCATTCCGGTGACGTACATGGAACGTCATCGGAATGGGAGAGCGTCACGGCTCGGCTCCGACTCAAGCGAGCCGTGGCTCAGAGCCGCCGCGCTTACCTAGAGCCGGCCCTGAGCCAGGGTCCTGGCCAGGCTCAGGACTCCCAACGAGGCCCAGCCTGAGCCACGGCCGACCCCGAGCCCGCTACGTGCGTCCCGGCGTTTTTTGTGAATCGGAGAGGTGGCGGACCCCCCGCGCGCGTCGTCGCCGCCGCCGCGCTCTTTACCCGCCGCCTTCCCGGTGTGCCGGCAGAGCGCCGGGCCGCTCCGCGGAGCCGGCTCCATCCGCGGCGGAGGAGGAGGAGGAGGCCGGGACCGCGTTGCGCTGGCCCCTCACGCTCTCCGAGTCCACGTTGTACGCTCCGCCGCTCAGGAAGTTGCGACGGAACACCATGTTGCCGAGCCCCGGGCGGTTAAACACCGACTCCTCGCTCGCGCTGCGGAGAGAAAGGGTGGCGGAGGGCGAACAGTACTATGAACTAAACTATAAACTAAACTATGAACTAAACTGATCATTGGTTTTTTTTGGCGTCATCTGGTCCAACACCATGTGAGACTAGGCTCTAAGGAAACCTGTCTCGGGTGTGGACCAATCAACTTCAAGGACAGTGCATACATTATCAGAGTTGTGTTTTTTGTTTGCATTATGGCTGCAGATATTGTGGTCTATGCAAACATGACTCCTTGTAAAAAAAGGTGTCAGTTTTGTTGCCAGATAGAAGGGTAAAAAACCAATCTACTGGCAAATGAGGTTCCAATGGTATGAACTAAACTATGAACAGTACTATAAACTCAACTATGAACTAAACTATAAACTACTTTTATTTTAGTTTAAGGCTCCCCACCGAGTAGTAAGAAGCGTCATGGGCCATCACAAATGATGGCTCAGCGAAAGTGGCTCATCGGCACCGTGTTGGGAATTTATAGCAGCAGCTGAATACTCGGGGGATGGAGGGGGGGAGGAGAGATGGAGAGGGGGGGGATGGAGGGGGGGAGGGATGGAGGGGGGGAGGGAGAGGGGGAGGGGGGAATGGAGGGGGGGGCCCATGTTGTCACGCGCCGCTGTGTGACATTACTGCTCGATCTGCCCAAGTGGCCCCTCTGGTAAACAACAACAGCAGCAGCAGCCATAACTAACACCCCTCACTGCGCCTGCACGGCGTCTCCAGACGCGGTCGCACTCGGCCAGGGGACCACCCCAACCCCTGGGGGAAACCGAGCGAGCGAGCGAGCGAGCGAGCGAGTGCGCTCCTCATGCGGCCGCTCCCTCCCCGCCCTCCCCTTACTCTTCTTCCGAGTGCGGCTCCTCGGGCAACGATCCTCCCGCCGCCTTCTCCCATCCGCCTCCGCTCTTCCCCGGCTCCTCGTCCATCTCGCCGTCGCCGCCGGCTTCCTTCTGCCCGCCGGCGCGCGACACCGTGCCGATCTTGAGCTTCGCCTGGATGCGCGCGAAGGTGCCGAAGGTGCCGAAGCCCCGGCGCGAGCCGACGGCCGGCGCGGCCGCCCGGCCCTGGGTCCCCGACGCCGCCGCGGTTCGCTCCATGCGCTTCTGGTGCTTCTCCTGCAGCTTCGTGGTCTCGCCGACGCGCTTCTCCGCTTCCTGCGCGGCGAGATACATGGGAGAGTGCAGAGTCAACGATCGCGCGTCGCTTGCCGTCGCAACGACCCGCCACGCGGCCGCCGCCACGAGCAGTGGTCCAGGTCGTGCTGTGGCCGCCACCGTCGCGCGCATCCTCATTTCGGCGCGATGTCCGACGTTTCGCTCGGCACCCTCGGAGCTTCGGGAACGGATTTGGCATCGCCGTTGAAACAGCGCGTGGCCAGGGTCCCCTGGTGGCGATGGCGTTTTCACGCCGAACCGGTTACAAATATCGGCCACTCTTATAGGCAGTACGCCACCGCTGCCCACTCTTAAACACAAAGATCATCTCCCACGTGTAGCCTGTAACAGGCTGTTGGGGCAAGTGCTGTTAGCGAGCACCTATGAAAGCCAGAACGGCACACGAGGGGGTGGGTGGCCAGCATCACGCCAGTCCACCTTTGTCTCCCCGGTGGCGATGTTTTTACGCACCGCACCAGGTACTCATTTGAGGATGAGTCGACCTAGAGGAGGCCCAGGACCGGCTCAAATAATCGTCAGCGATGTTGGCCGTGAGCGGAAATCGAACTCGGGTCGCCGGGTTCGTAGCGCAGCGTGCTGACCGCTACACCACCTTCCGGCACACACACGTACACGCACACACACACACACACGTACACACACACACGTACACACGTATACACACACACGTACACACACACACACGCGCACGCTCACCCGCCGCGCCTTCTCCTTGGCGCGCGTGACTCCGCGCGGGTCCTTGCGCCCCTTGTCGGCGATGGCGGCGTCGAGCAACGCCACGCAGTCCGAGTTGGCGCGCAGCGCCGCCAGCTCCAGCGCCGAGTGGAAGTTGTTGTCCAGGGCCCAGAGGCCTGCGTCCATGTCGGCCAGGAAGGCCACGCACTCCAGGTGGCCCGCGCCCGCCGCCAGGTGCAGCGCCGAGTTGCCCCACAGGTCCGTGCGCTCGGGGTCTCCGCTGACGCACGCACGCACGCAGCATTCACCGACGGTGTCGTCGTCGTCGTTATTGGCGCCGTTGCTTCGCTAATAACGTCGGTGAGCACTGCCACAAGCGCCCGTGTGCCAGCGTTCACCAACATCGCCGGTATTGGCGCTGCTGCTGCTGCTACGCTCGTCGACCCAGCAAAGCGCTCAAAGCTGTCGCTCAGGAGTGTCCTGCCAGGTTTTTCGTAGTTACGAGGGCGACTTTTACTTGCGTGTGGGATTCCTAAGGTTAAACCCCTTTCCCATTCCGATGACGTACTCACACTCTGACGTACGTGTACGTCATCGGGTTTCCTTCCGATTCCATTCTGACGACGTACCGTGTACATCATCGGAACGGAATCTGAAGAAAAAACCAGGTAATTTTACCTGCACGTCTTTAGATTGGAAGACATACCGAGGCTCCCACAAGGCCATGCTGCAGGGGCGTGTGGCACAATTTGGCGCCAGCTGTCGTAGACAGCGGCGGTCGTGTCGCTACGGTTCTCTGCGGTGAGTAACGACGACTTTCTAAATGATATTAACGGCGAGCCGCTGGCGCGCGTTCCGAGATTCGGCGGTGAACGGGACGCACCACACCCTGCAACTTGCAGACGTCTCGGAAACGGGAGAGGGTTAAGGAATGTCCCCGTGATTTTTCATCATTTGTGATGTTTTGGCTATTACCGGTTACACTATGTGAGGTGTGTTTGTTTTAGCTATGGGAAGAAACTGGATCATCTGGAGGGAACCCATGCAGAACAGGAGGAGAGTGAGAAAATAGAAACTCCACTCTCTCACTCTGCAGAACAGGAGGAGAGAGAGATCATACAAACTCCACTCGCTCACATTCACTTACTCACACTGCAGAAATGGGAGAGATCATACAAACTCCACTCACTCTGCAGAACAGAGACACGCAAAGAGAGAGAGACACGCAAACTCCAAATATACAGCAGGCATCGTCAGGGTCGGGACCGAACCCACGATCTCCTGTATACCAGGCGAGGTAGTTAACATCTCCTAGCCACCGTGATGATGAGAGAGAGACACGCAAACTCCAAATATACAGCAGGTATCGTCAGGGTCGGGATCGAACCCACGACCTCCTGTATACCAGGCGAGGTAGTTAACATCTCCTAGTCACCGTGATGATGATAAGAGAGAGAGACACGCAAACTCCAAATATACAGCAGGCTTCGGGATCGGGACCGAACCCACGACCTCCTGTACACCAGGCGAGGTAGTTAACATCTCCTCGCCACCGTGATGATGAGAGAAAGAGAAAGACACGCAAACTCCAAATATACAGCAGGCGTCAGGGTCGGGATCGAACCCACGACCTCCTGTATACCAGGCGAGGTAGTTAACATCTCCTAGTCACCACACGCAAACTCCAAATATACAGCAGGCTTCGGGATCGGGACCGAACCCACGACCTCCTGTACACCAGGCGAGGTAGTTAACATCTCCTAGCCACCGTGATGATGATAAGAGAGAGAGACACGCAAACTTCAAATATACAACAGCAGGCATCGTCAGGGTCGGGATCAAACCCACGACCTCCTGTATACCGGGCGAGGTAGTTAACATCTCCTAGCCACCGTGATGATGATGATAAGAGAGAGAGACACGCAAACTCCAAATATACAGCAGGCCTCGGGATCGGGACCGAACCCACGACCTCCTGTATACCAGCGAGGTAGTTAACATCTCCTAGCCACCGTGATGATGATAAGAGAGAGAGACACGCAAACTTCAAATATACAACAGCAGGCATCGTCTAGGTCGGGATCGAACCCACGACCTCCTGTATACCAGGCGAGGTAGTTAACATCTCCTAGCCACCGTGGCGCCTTCTGCGAGAGCGAGTGGAACGTGTGTGGATGCAGAGACACGTTACAAGTCGAACATTAATGCATCATCTCATGAGATGGACAGAGGCGAGTGGCGTGCAGGTCCAGCTAAGTAAGCTGTATCTTATGTTGGGCTCACGGGATGCCCAGTGCCGGATGAAGCTAGGTGCGGGGCCTGTAGCATGATGTTATAAAGGGGCCCTAAATAAATAAAAACATTAATATTAAACACACGTATTTTTTTACTTGCACAGTAAAGTAATTGTATTTTTTCATTTGCTATACAGTCAGATAATACGACAAATCGCTAACCTTAAACACCCGCTCGTTCATAGAAGTCTAAGGGCAGTATAGTACTATAGTAATAGAGAAAGTACAGAATCACTGGTCCGGAATTGATAGCTTGAAAGCATTTAGCGTGGGGCCCTTGGAAGTGCGGAGCCCGTAGCATTTGCTACTTTTGCTACGAGGTGAACCCGGCACTGGGGATGCCCGCTATCATGGATGTGCACGTAGTTACATGTACACATTCGTCCACTGCTGGATGAGGACATGCCTCCTCCACCGTGCGGTCTCGTCGGATCTCGTAAGCTGTGGCGCGATGGTGGTGGTGATGGTGGTGGTGGTGGTGATGGTGGTTATGGTGGTGGTGATGGTGGTGATGGTGGTAATGGTGGTGGTGATGATGGTGATGGTGGTGATGGTGGTGGTGATGGTGGTGATGGTGGTGGTGATGGTAGTGGTGGTGGTGATGGTGGTGGTGATGGTGATGGTGGTGATGATGGTGGTGATCACAGTATCGATCTGGAGCCGTGTCGATGCTGACGTGGCGGCTAAAGTTGCCGCAGTGCCGGTGATGATCCTGATGGTGGCACCACGGTATTGACGACGATGGTGGATGGTGATGATGATGTGACCAATGACACAATGATGATGACGATGGTGGTGGTGATGATGATGTGACCAATGACACAATGATGATGACGATGGTGGTGGTGATGATGATGTGACCAATGACACAGTGATGATGGTGATGGTGGTGATGATGTTGTGACCAATGACACAGTGATGATGATGGTGATGGTGGTGATGATGTTGTGACCAATGACACAGTGATGATGGTGATGGTGGTGATGATGTTGTGACCAATGACACAGTGATGATGATGGTGATGATGATGTTGTGACCAATGCCGCAATGATGATGATGTTGATGGTAGTGATGATGTTGCAAATAATGACACAATGATGATGGTGATGATGATGATGTTGTGACCGATGCTACAATGATGATGAGATGATGGTGGTGGTGATGATGATGTTGTGACCAATGCCACAGTGATGGTTCTTGATGGTGGTGATGATGATGATGTTGCGACTAATGACATAATGATGATGATGGTGGTGGTGATGATGATGATGATGATGCGACTAATGACACAATGATGATGATGATGGTGGTGGTGACGATGATGATGATGATGATGTTGTGACCAATGACACACTGAAGATGACGATGGTGGTGATGATGTTGCGACTAATGACACAATGATGATGATGATGTGACCAATGACACAGTGATGATGGTGGTGATGATTATGATGTTATGACCAATGCCAAAATGAGGATGACGATGATGATGGTGGTGATGATGATGTTGTGACAAATGCCACAATGATGATAATGATGGTGATGATGATGATGTTGCCACCGATGCCACCGTGACGACGATGGCGACGCCACTCACCCACGGCTGACGCACAGACGCAGGGCCTCGAGGTGTCCCCGCGAGGCTGCCATGAGGGTCGGGCTGAGGCCCTCTGCGTCCGGAGTGTTGAGGTCACGGCGGGTCGCCTCCTTCAGCGGCTCCAGGAAGCCATCGCGGGCCGCGTTGTGGAATCGCACGGCCATCGTGACCTCTGCCACCACCAGCCACCAACCAACCACCACCCAACCACCAACTTTCACCACTACTCAACCACCAAGTCTCACCACCAACCAACCAACTCCCACCACAACCCAACCATCAACCAACCACCACACAACCAACTCCCACCACCACCCAACCACCAAGTCACACCACCACCCAGCCACCACCCAACCACAAACTCTTACCTCCACCCACCCAACTCCCACCACAACCCAACCATCAACCAACCACCACTACCCAACCAATCACCACCACCAACAACAAAGACAAGCGACACCACCGCCACCACCACCACGAGAACGGATGGCAGCGCTGAGTTGTGCCGGTTGTGGAGTCTCTTGTCCGTGGGGTGGTGGTGGTGGTGGTGGTAGAACGACGGATCAAGTCGCCTCCCCGCCGTTCGCGACCCTTCCCCACCCACCCCCTTCCTTCTCGTCACCTTCAAACGCCCAACAAAAACACTAACGGATTTATTAATTCGTATTTTTTTTGTTTTGTTTTACCGCATTAAAAAAAAAGTTTTTTTTACGCTAACCAATTCTTATTCTTCTTCATCTTTCGTATGGCATCGTGAAAAGCGACGGGTTTTTTCAATTTTGTTTTAATCCACTCAAAACCTCGCACGACCGCTCGCGCGTTCGAACCGATGGAAACTTCTCGACCGCGACGCTCACGGGCTCCAAAGGTCGCCCCCCTCTAATCGCGCGCTCGCACAAAAGACAAAGATCCCCCGTGCAGCCTTCGGCAGGTTGGGGGGGAGGGGCAAGTGCCGTCGAGGAGCGAGTAGCACCTTGCGAAGGCCGGCAACCCTCCGATCGTGTTTCGTTTGTTGGGCAGCTTTGGGGGGGAAAGAGCTTTATTGCTCATAAGATTCCTCCTCCAGTGTGAATAAAGATTCTGATGTGGGTTGGGTGGCCAGCACCACGCCCGGCCGACCTCGTCTGCCCACGGCGCCGATGTCCTGTGCACACGGCACCAGGTGCTCATTGAAGACCGAGCTGACCTAGGGGCGGCCCAGAACCGATATTTCCCATCGCCGGTGTTGGTCGTGGAGCGGGAGACGAACTCTGTCGGGTTCGCCCGGGCACCGCAGCGCCGTGCGCTAACCGCTGCGCCACCGCTCTCCACGCGCACGCGCGCGCGCGTACACGCGCGTGGCCACGTCAGCCACGCGCGCCTTGTTCGTTTTGAGTGAACCCCGCCTCGCACCCCCCCCCCACCTCTCCGTCCGTGGCACATCGTGGTGGTGTCCCTGCAATCCACACTGCGTCAAAGCTCATCACTGGAGCGGATGGGGAACGTTTGCATTCGTTTAAGGGCCGTCCATCCTATTAGGTTGTTTTTCGGTGAAGTCACGTAGGTAAAAAATTATAATAAAATAAAATAAAAAATTAACCCGTAAATCCTTTATATGCGTGGCGGCTAGAGTCATCTCGTCCTCTGGCTTGAGATGGCTGTCACCTATGGGTCAGATGATTGTCTGCCAGCATTAAGCAATTGGTAATTTCATATTTTAAAATGTTTCCCTAAACAGTGTAAAATTTTGGAAAAAAATTTTCACGAAAATTAATTGTCACGCACAACGAGTCTGTGTGCAAAATGTCAGCTCGATTGGATCACGGGAAGTGGGTTATAAAACGACCGAAAGATTTGCACGGGCGTAAGCAAGCAAGCAAGCACGCAAGCAAGTGAACTTAATATAAAGGATTTAAAAATAAATGAAAATAACTCAATTAAGTCACGACGTTTCGGAGGCAACACAAGTCTCCGTCTTCAGGTGGGACCGTCACCTTGCAGCATCTGGCTACGGGCCGTCCATAAATGACGTCACGCACCTGGGGAGGGGGGGGGTCAGACATTTGTGACGATGTGTGACGAGGGGGGGGGGGGTGAGAAATGTGACGTCACATCAAAATGCGCAACTTTAAATAAATATAGACGACACGTTCTACTTAATTAAATAGACTTTTTCATAAATGTTTTCTCCTACAACATCAGAGTGCAGCGCCACATTAAATACGCACTACAATGACAATAGTTTAAAGCGATTTGAAGCATGTTTTATTTTGGGGGGGGGCAGAGCTTTGTGACGTCATATTTGAGGGGGGGTCTGACTTTTTGTGACGCCGCGTGACGAGAGGGGGGGGGTCAAAAATCGTCCAAAATCGCGTGACGTCATTTATGGACGGCCCCTTATGACGATCGTGAAGAACACAATGAAAACTGTTGCTTTTCACAATGCCATGCGAAAGAAGAAGAGGAGTTCGAAGCACCCTCCCTCGTCTGGTATGCAGGAGGGTCATAGGTTCGATCCCGACCCCTGACACCTGCTGTATTATTGGAGTTTGCGTGTCTCTCTGTACAGAACGAGGATACAAAATGCTGCAAGGTGACACTGACGGCTGCTCCGGCTGGAGCACGCCATGTACCACACACGTGTCGGTGATGTGCACGTCTTCTTCGAACGCCCCTCTCTGTACCAGCGTGGACAGCACCCTCGTGTTCACCTTCTGAAGCGCTCGCTCGTCACCGTGGCGTGCGCGATGACCACCACAACCACCACAACCACCACCACAACCACCACCACCACAACCACCACCACCACAACCACCACCACCACCACAACCACCACCACAACCACCACCATCACAACCACCACAACCACCACCACCATCACCACCACCACAACCACCACCACCACAACCACCACCATCACAACCACCACCACAACCACAACCACCACCACCACGTGGCTTTTCTTTCGTGTTGTGCGCGGTGCGTTTAGCGCCACAGCGCGTGGATTTGTAGCGTTTGTTTGTATTGCTGGTGGCTTTGTGTGTTTCATATCGGAATCGTCTCCAGTGCTGTTGCTGCTGGCGGCAATAAAAGTTGTTTAAAAGTCAAAAGTCTCTCTCGATGTCTCGATGTCTCTCTCTACCCCTCGTGATCGCGTGGATTTTCTCCGGGACCTCCGGGTTTTCCCTGCCACGTTTTAGAATTAACGTCGCGCGTTAAAGACAGCATTTGTCTGCTGCTAAAAGCTCTACGTCATGAGGCCTCCTTTGCCAGTACCAAAACAGACTAATAGGGGTTTTCCCCTTTTTTCTGGCAACAAAACTGACACCTTCTTGGTTCTTTCGGTAAAGTCACGTGACTTTACCAAAAGAACCAAGAAGATGAATCCCTGCAGTCACGAAAGCTTTACATCGAAAACTGACACCTTTGGCAAGGAATCATGTTTACATTAACCACAATACTTGCAGTCAAATGCGTCATCTGGTCAAACACCATATGAGACTAGGCTCTAAGAAAAGCTGTCTCTGCTGTGGACCAATCAGTTACCAAGGACAATGCATAAATGATCAGAGTTGTGTTTTTTGTTTGCATTTGACTGCAAGTATTGTGATTAATGTTAACATGATTCCTTGCAAAAGGTGTCAGTTTTGTTGCCAGAAAAAAGGGGAAAACCCCTATTAGTAAGAGCTCTAAATAAAAAAAAATAGTCTTACTAAAATAGTATTCTCCATATTCTGTGGGTCTTTCGATAAAATCACGTAGATAGGTTCAAAGAAAATAAAAAATAACCAAAAACCACGTTTTTTTTTTATAACGACTGCTTGTGTTGCGATCGAAACGTAGTTTTTTGTTATTTCGTTATTTTCTTTGAACCTATCTACGTGACTTTATCGAAAGACCCAAAGAATATGAATTCCTGCAGTCACGAAAGCTTTAAGTCAAGAAATAGTATTATACTGGTAGGAGCCTCTGGTTACACCAGCCCACAGGGGATTATTGTATCCGTCGTGCAGGGAGGGGCTGGGTAGGGAGGGGAGAGTGGGGAGGGGCTGGGTGGGGAGGGTGGGGCTGGGTGGGGAGTGTGGGGAGGGGCTGGGTGGGGAGGGTGGGCTGGGTGGGGAGGGGAGGGTGGGGAGGGGCTGGGTGGGGAGGGGAGGGTGGGGAGGGAGGGTGGGGCTGGGTGGGGAGGGTGGGGAGGGGCTGGGTGGGGGGGGTGAGGAGGGGATGGGTGGGGAGGGTGGGGCTGGGTGGGGGGGATGGGAGGGGTGGGGCTGGGTGGGGAGGGGCTGGTCACCCCGTGGTGCCCTTATAAAACTCAACGTTTAACCTACTCACGCCGGCTTGTGCCCGCCACTCACAGTCGGGCATATTTGCGGAATACACCACGCCGCCGTTGACCCTGGCCATTGACCGAGCAACCCAACGTTCCTACCAGCTCCCTCCGCAGGACAATGTGTTCAGCGCGTGGACATTTACAGCAGCAGATAACGTATGCTCCCCCCCCCCCCCGCACCTACGATTAGCGCGGTTGGCTACGTACGGTGCGAAAAAACTTCTACAGGTGAGTCGCCTCGAGTTGTCGTGGGGTGGCCAGGGGGTTACCCCGCACAGAACCCTCCCTCCCCACCTCGTGGCTACCGAGGAGCCGGAGGTCACCGTCGCTGGGTCAACGACGACTGAACGACGACGGATGCATTGCAGCCCGTCCGCCCTTTGGACCTGCGGGTGGTCGTGGTGGTAATGGTGGTGGGTTGTGGCTTTGCTGTTAATAAAGTGAGCCAAGTTTTATTGTTCTAGCAGAATTGCACCTGGGCGGGGGAGTTTACTGCGGGGGTCTCGTGGGTTGGGTGGAAGGTAATGGCAGCCAATACACTCTGCCGTATGATAAGCGTGCAACTTAGTTAAGTTTTTGTGTTCCTTCTTGTTATTATGATGGGTTTTTGTTGTATGTATGTGAGTCGTGTGTGCGGTGATTCTGTGCGTTGCTGTGGGTTTGGACGCCGAGGCCTGGCGTACAAGTATGCAAAGTATGATCTGTATTTTGATTTAGTGTGCTGATATTAAAGGTGCATTGAAACATGTTGATACTCCGACTGATGCTCCTACTGTTGTGGAGTGACTCATGCAGCCAGCTATGGCTGCAGAGTTTGGTAGTACATGTTGTTTACGTCGTTTATTGTGAAAATTCGGTCACAGTTCCTGTGATCACTGTTTCATTGCTTTCATGGCTTTATTTTGGTGATTTTTGAAAAGTTTTTTGGTTTGGCCATGTTTGTTTGTTGTAGTGCGGAGTTAGACTGATGGCCTTAATCTAAGTTCTCTTGTGGTTGTTGTTGTTTGACTTGCATCCTACTGGGATATTTGCACAGGGTTGGTGTACGGTGATTTTTCTGCAATATTTTGCTGTCTTTTCTTGGATTTTCTGTTTGCACATAGTCACTTCAAGATGTTTTCTTGTTCATGTTTTTTTGTTTGTTGCGGTTGCATCCGATTCAAGAGCCGAATGGCTCACAGGGCTATACCTAATAAATGAACTTTTTTTTTTTAACAAGAAGACAGCGTGGAAACTAAAACTAAACACGTGTTTTGTTTTGTTCTAACAGGTAAAGGTCCCACGGGCTAAGCCGCTTCTTTTTTCAGAAGCGACCTCGCCAAGAAGGATAGCCCCAGTGAAGTGGCTTATCGCGTGGACATTTATAGCATTACGGACATTATAAACGTGGAGGTACAAACCGGAGGACCCGGAGAAAAATCCACGCGACCACGGGAGGAGAGAGAGACTGTGGGGGTCGCTAGCCCCCGAAATCCCTCCCTCGATAATGCTAACGGCCGGGCTAGCATCATCAATCGCCCCCCCGCTGCTAAGCGAACCGCTGCTAAGTTCCTCACCCATGGTGTGGGAGCCGTCGCCCGAGGGTTCCACTCCACCGCGGGTCCGCGTAGCAGGCATGGTTAATTACGTACGCGCACACCCACACACACAGCTCTGTACGGCACTCACTCTTGCGCTTCTCTGCGCCGCGCTGGCCGCTCACGTTACAATCGCGCACCTGGGGTACGCCGATTACGCACGCCGCGAGCTTACGCACACACAGTACCACACGCGTTCCCACACGCAACCCGCGCGCTCAGCTCCGCGCAGCGCTCACTCACGTGGCGAACCACTGTGCACACAGCGCACCCACACGCTCACACTGCACGACAAGATCACGCGAGACCACGCTTCGCTATTAATGATTTATTATATGCCACCTGCGAATTGATGTTGAATCAGTGAGTCGACGAGGCTGGCCTATTCCACTAAACCTGTACCTATTCCCTATTTATCGGCTATGATTCTAATTCCCCTTCTTACTCACTGTTAAGTGTCCACGGCGGTCCGCTGATCCTTCTGTTAACCGCGTGCCTCGGTGCGTCGCACGGACGTCCGGGTCGCTGGCTCGAGCTGCGTCTGGTCGCCTGGCGCTGGAGTAAGAGAGCGATTTCCCCTCTGCGCTCCTCTATTTATCCTCCCTACCTCCCAAAGGGGATGCTGCGCTGAACAATGGGCTCGTGCACCCCAAGCCCGCGCACCGCAGTCCCCAGGCGCTGTTGATATGCTAATCAGTGTGCTGCGTGCAAGGCGTAAATCCTAATTACTCCCTTACCCTTCCTACCAATGGGGCTTGCGCGCTCAAGCGCAATTATCCCAACCCTCCATGACTATGCGCAACAGCCCCTGTGACCCCGCTATTCATGCTGTCCCGTGCCTCCCCTGCTCGCCCCGTCGACCCGTGGGAGTGTGTGTGGGGGGAAATGCGCCTCAACCGCGGTGGCCGAATGCCCCACGCCACGACCTACCATATTAAGGCCGGCCGCAGCGCCGCGGTGCCACGTAGCACGGGGAGGTCATCCAATTCCCTGATCGCCGGAAACCGTGAGAATTAATCCCGATAAGGGTCTCTCGGATAAAAACCGGTCGATCAGGTGACCTTCCCTTCCAGCTCTATGGGGGGGGGGGGGGATGCGTGCGGGTGTGTGCTTATGTGGGGCGGGTGATGGGGGGCAGTGCGGTGGGGGAAGCCGGGCGGCTCCCTGGTTCGGCAGAGCGGCCCCGTCGTTGTGGCACCACATAGCCCCCCGGGGTGCCAGTCCCCGTCCCGGGTTGACTGGAGCACCTCGCCTGGGTTGCCCCCACGAGGTATCGCCGCGGGGTCCGCGGGATTCGCCCGGCCCTTGTGGCTGGCCTCGGGGGTGGCGGCTCCGTCTCCTGGGGCTCCGGCGGTGGTCTCCTCCTCCATTCCAACGGCTCCCCTCGGCCTCTGGCACCTGCGGGCTGGGGAACAAACTCAGAGGCGGTGGGGTTTAAGGGTCGCCGTCCTCGTCGCCCCCGGCCCCGCCCGGGGCCCCTCGGAGCCCGGGGCTCCGTGGGGCCCATGTACTGCGCGAGGCCCCCGGGCACGGGGGGTGGGGGGACCCCGGGGTTTCGGGGTACTTGGACGGCGGGGCTCCCCCCCTCGGGGGCTGCTCGCCACGGCTTCAGTCGGCGGATGTTGACCACCATCTCCCGGCCCCTCTCTCCTCCCTGAATCAGCACCGTCCATGGTGAGATCTGCCGTCTCACAATCCAGGGTCCTCGCCAGTAGGTGGTCAGCTTCCCCACCTGTCCGGCACCGACGCGGGGAGTGTACAGCCACACCTCGGAGCCCGCAGTGTAGAAGGGGGGCTCCATACGGGGTCGGGCGCCCTGCTCTTGCCGCTGGTGCGCGGCCTCTCCGTGCGGGCAGGCTCGGCCCCTGGCCCCTCGCAGGGTCTCCAGCAAGTGCTCCACGGGGTGGCTCCCTTCCTCCCGTTGCGGCGGAGGAACACCGAACAGCAGATCTGCGGGCAGGCGAGACTCGCGACCAAACATCATTAGGAACGGGGTCTGTCCTGTAGAGGTGTGAACGGCGGTGGTGTAGGCGAACAGGGCATAGGGAAGGTGTTCGTCCCAGTCCTGTTGATTCGCGGCCGCCATGCGTTTAAGCTTCCCGGCCAGAGTCTGGTTCATCCTCTCTACCATCCCGTTCGCCTGGGGGTGATACGCCGTGGTTCGGTCCTTCTGGATCCCGAACTCTCGGCACAGCGCCTGAAATAATTCGGCCTCGAATTCACTACCCTGGTCGGTAATGACTCGTTCGGGGATCCCGCACTTAAGTACATAGTTTTCCACGAAGGCCCGGGCCACTACAAGGGCTGTTTTATCTGGGATAGCCACCGCCACGGGGTAGCGGGTGAAGTATTCCACCGCTACGAGAATATATCGGTTGCCCCGGTGGGATCGTGGAAAGGGCCCCTGCAGGTCGATTCCGACCAACTGATTCGTCCGACTGACTCGGAACGGCCTCAGGGGTACCTGGTACCTCGCCGGCTTTTGCCCACACTGCTGACAGGCCCGGCAGCCCTGCACCCAGGCGGCCACATCTTGTGCCAATTTGGGCCAGAGATACTGGCGACGCAGGGTCTCCCGGGTGCGCCGTTCCCCATCATGGCCCCCGAGTGGGTGGTCATGCACCAGCCGTAGCAGCTGGGGTCGCACCTGGGCAGGAACACAGATGCCCCCCGGCTGGCCGGCCTCGGTTAACTCCCGTACCACTCCGTTCCGCACACACAACCGGGCATACAAACCGCTCCAGGGTCCTGGTAGGGCGCTCTTTTCCTCCCGCAGTGCCGCCTCCACTGCCGCCAGATCCGGATCTCGCTGCTGGGTCTGTCTCAGCTGCTCGTCGTTTAGGCCCGGGAAGGCGCAGCCGACGTCCTCCTGGATCCGTCCGATCGGGTCCCGAGCCGCGGGTCCCGCGCTTGCCGGGCGGTCGACGGGATCCTCAGTGCCACCTGTGAGGGTTTCTGTGGCGCACACTGCACTCTCCCTCGCTGGGGGGGGGTCAGTGGCCGCGGCCTCTCGGGGGTCCGTTGCCTGCCGGCAGCGTCCCGCCGTGAAACACGGGCAGGCCTCCTCCGCCCTCGTCTCGGCGTACACCGTGGGTCGCCTCGATAAGGCGTCCGCGTTTGCATGCGTCCGGCCAGCCCGATACTCGATTTGCAGGTTGTACTCCTGCAACTGCGCCAACCACCGGGCCATCTGCCCCCGCGGCTCCTTGAATGTAAGAAGAAACTGCAGAGCATAATGGTCAGTGCGTACGCGACATCTCCTGCCGTACAAATACGGCCGGAACTGTTTGCATGCGAAAATCACGGCGTACAACTCTTGGCGGGTCACGCAATAGTTCAGCTCGGCCCCACTCAAGGTCCGGCTGGCGTACGCGATGACTCGTTCCGTCCCATCCTGTACCTGTGACAACACCGCGCCCAGCCCGCTGCTGCAGGCGTCGGTGTCCAAAATAAAATCGGTGGTAAAATCGGGGAAAGCGAGGGTGGGGGCGTGGGTGAGGTGGTCTTTGAGAGTGGTGAAGGCCGTCTGGCAGGCCCCCGTCCACTGGTAGGGGTGCTTAGGGGAGGTGAGTTGGGTGAGGGGGCGTGCAATCTCGCTGAATCCCTTTACAAATCGACGATAATAGGTGGCGAGCCCCAAAAATGATCTGATCTCCGTCAGATTCCTTGGCCGTGGCCACTCCACTACGGCGCGTACCTTCTCCGGATCGGTGCGCACGCCTGCCTCGCTGACGCGATGCCCGAGGTACCCCACCTCGCGTTGTGCGATGTAACACTTACGTGGCTTGAGCTTGAGATGAGCCGCTCGCAGCCGCTGGAACACCTCTCGAAGCCTGGACCAATGCTCAGACAAAGATCTACTGAACACTATCACATCGTCCAAGTAAATCAGGCACTGTTCCCACTGCAAGCCCCGCATCACCAACTCCATCAACCGCTGGAACGTCGCGGGCGCGTTAGTGAGTCCGAACGGCAACACTCGAAACTCAAACAGGCCCATCGGGGTGGTGAATGCTGTTTTTGGCCGATCCTCCTCCGTCATCTCCACCTGCCAGTAACCGGACGCCAGATCGAGGGTGGAAAAATACCGCGCTCCTGCGAGACTGTCGAAGGTGTCGTCGATGCGAGGTATGGGGAAGGCATCGCCGAGCGTGACTGCGTTTAGTTTACGGTAATCGACGCAGAATCGGGTTGACCCATCCTTTTTCGTTACTAGTACCACCGGGGCTGACCAGGGGCTCGCCGAGGGCTGAATTATGTTATCGCGAAGCATGTCCCCAACTGCCTCTTTGATTTGGACGCGTTCGGGTGCGCCCACTCGGTACGCAGGGAGTTTGATGGGTCGGGCTGCACCGGTGTCAATTTGATGCTTAACAAGGTCGGTCCGACCCACGTCCGAGTCGTGTTCGCTGAACACGTCGGCATACTCCCGCAGTAACTCGCGCAACCGATCGGCCTCTCCCTTAGGTAAATCCGCCCATGGAACATGTAACGCGTCGAGCAGGGGAACGACCTCGGCTCGGGGAGTCGGGCCGACTCGCCAGGCCAGGTCCTGGTCACCCTCAGGACGCCCGGGGTCCTCAGCCCAGAGTGCGAACACCGAGTCGTTAGAGTGGCGTGCGTGCAGGGGGTGTACGGTGGCTATTGGGGTGCGCCGTCGCAGTATCGCTGGGGTATTGTGGGGGTTAAACATCCGCATAAACAATCGGTCCCCATCTGCGTTTACCAATGTGGCGGATCCCACTAACCCATACCGTTTTGCCAACTCCGGGTGAGGAGTTAGCATTACCTCTCCTGATGGTCGGAGCGCGGGGTCGATGGGGGATGTTGCCACCGGCACCAGCATCTCGGTGAGCGGGCCGATGGTGACTGCCGTCGCCAGGATAGCGGCCACAGGTGCGAAGCGGGGGCGCGTCGGTTCTCGTCCCAAGAATGGTATCCGCTCGCCGTTGCTCTCCATGGTGGCGCATCGCTGGCGGGGTTGCACGTTGAGTCCCAGCCGTTCTAAGAGGTCGGTACCTGCGATACACTCGTGACACAACGCACTCGACACGTAGAACTCCTGCGTGCACACCTGACTGCCTATGCGGACCTCTAGGGTGGCTCTCCCCAGCAGCCCCATTCCGGCTCCGCTCGCAGTGTGCAGCGCGCGGTCCGGTGCCTGCAGGTGACGCACGTCGACCCCGATCGCGCTGCAGTGCGCTGCGCTCACGAGCGAGGCCACCGCCCCCGTGTCCAGTAGGATGCGGGTACGCACTCCGTTTACCTCCCCTTCCACCAGCGACGTGGCCCCCGTGATCCCCGCCACCAGCTCCCGCAGCCAGTCGCCGGGAGTCACCGTTTCCGTGGGCGTTGTTGCTGGAACCTGTGTGGAGATCACTCGCTCGCCATTATTCTCATTATCGTCCATTTGTATCGGGACCGCGTCGATTGCACCCCTAGTTGGTCCGCTCACTAGGAGGCGTTGGAGTTTAACCCCCGCGCCTGCCTAGCTCGGGTGATTTCAGGACAGTCTCTCACTAGATGCCCTCGGCGATCGCACATATAACATGCCCGGGGAGGGGGGGCGGTTCCGTAGCGGGTCCCCTGTCCGCTCCCTCCCCCCCCATTACGCCGCTGTCCACCCTCTGCCTCTAGTCGGGCTACCCTCCCAGATAACCCTCCCACCGTGGCGCGTAGGTCCCCCATTTCGGATTGGATGGTCTCAACGGAGGATTGCAGTTGGGTCATATTTTTATTCGTTTCCTCGCGTACCTGGGTTACCCTCTCACCTACTTGGTTTACCTTGTTGTCTATCTGGGTTACCTGGCCGGAGACATCCTTTATACCCGTTTGTATACCGGCAACCCATCCCGGAGTTGTCTCGCGGGACACTGGAGGCTCTCTTTCCCGGCCCCTTACCGTCCTCGCGAGCTCCTGTTCCTCCTCCTCGTCTTCCGAGAGCAGGCTCGCAATGGCGCGCTCTCGTCCCAGCCCCCGGAGCTGCGCGCGTTCGCTGTGAATTCTTTCACACTTACGTGCGCGCTCGACAAGGGCGTTAAAGGGAAGACGTGGGCAGCTCATGTCTGGCTGCCACCACGCCGTGCGAGACAGGTACCGCTGGATTTTCTCGGCGGCCAGTTCCTCAATAACATCAGTTGCGTACCCCGGGCGTGCGATCTTTGTTAACTCGCGCACATCCTCGGCGTAATCACGTAGATCTTCGCCAGGTTGGCGCCGGCGCGCCTCTAAGGCCGATTTTGCTTCCTCCTCGTCACGCGTGCCAAACCGCTGATCGAGTCGGCGCATCAGCTCCTCTAGCTGTGTCTGTGCGCTCGCGGGTAACGCTTCTACAAAATCGGCTGCCCGCCCATCAAGATTCATATTAAGTTGACGTACTGCCTGCGCGTCCGTCCATCCATTAATTTCCTTGGCCCCTAAGAGATTGCGGGCGAATGCCTTCCACGAAGGGGCCCCCCGGCCGGTAAATATTAGTCTTATTTTAGCGTGAGGTAACGCGGGGGTCCGTACCGCTTCCGACACCAATTTGTGGGGGTCGCTAGCCCCCGAAATCCCTCCCTCGATAATGCTAACGGCCGGGCTAGCATCATCAATCGCCCCCCCGCTGCTAAGCGAACCGCTGCTAAGTTCCTCACCCATGGTGTGGGAGCCGTCGCCCGAGGGTTCCACTCCACCGCGGGTCCGCGTAGCAGGCATGGTTAATTACGTACGCGCACACCCACACACACAGCTCTGTACGGCACTCACTCTTGCGCTTCTCTGCGCCGCGCTGGCCGCTCACGTTACAATCGCGCACCTGGGGTACGCCGATTACGCACGCCGCGAGCTTACGCACACACAGTACCACACGCGTTCCCACACGCAACCCGCGCGCTCAGCTCCGCGCAGCGCTCACTCACGTGGCGAACCACTGTGCACACAGCGCACCCACACGCTCACACTGCACGACAAGATCACGCGAGACCACGCTTCGCTATTAATGATTTATTATATGCCACCTGCGAATTGATGTTGAATCAGTGAGTCGACGAGGCTGGCCTATTCCACTAAACCTGTACCTATTCCCTATTTATCGGCTATGATTCTAATTCCCCTTCTTACTCACTGTTAAGTGTCCACGGCGGTCCGCTGATCCTTCTGTTAACCGCGTGCCTCGGTGCGTCGCACGGACGTCCGGGTCGCTGGCTCGAGCTGCGTCTGGTCGCCTGGCGCTGGAGTAAGAGAGCGATTTCCCCTCTGCGCTCCTCTATTTATCCTCCCTACCTCCCAAAGGGGATGCTGCGCTGAACAATGGGCTCGTGCACCCCAAGCCCGCGCACCGCAGTCCCCAGGCGCTGTTGATATGCTAATCAGTGTGCTGCGTGCAAGGCGTAAATCCTAATTACTCCCTTACCCTTCCTACCAATGGGGCTTGCGCGCTCAAGCGCAATTATCCCAACCCTCCATGACTATGCGCAACAGCCCCTGTGACCCCGCTATTCATGCTGTCCCGTGCCTCCCCTGCTCGCCCCGTCGACCCGTGGGAGTGTGTGTGGGGGGAAATGCGCCTCAACCGCGGTGGCCGAATGCCCCACGCCACGACCTACCATATTAAGGCCGGCCGCAGCGCCGCGGTGCCACGTAGCACGGGGAGGTCATCCAATTCCCTGATCGCCGGAAACCGTGAGAATTAATCCCGATAAGGGTCTCTCGGATAAAAACCGGTCGATCAGGTGACCTTCCCTTCCAGCTCTATGGGGGGGGGGGGATGCGTGCGGGTGTGTGCTTATGTGGGGCGGGTGATGGGGGGCAGTGCGGTGGGGGAAGCCGGGCGGCTCCCTGGTTCGGCAGAGCGGCCCCGTCGTTGTGGCACCACAAGACACGCAAACCCGAAATATACAGCAGCAGCAGCAGGCGTCAGGGTCGGGGTAGAACCCACGACCTCCTGTATACCAGGCGAGGTAGTTATCATCTCACCACGGAGAGAGACGAAAACTCCAAATATACAGCAGCAGGCGTCAAGGTCGAGATCGAACCCACGACCTCCTGTAGACCAGGCGAGGTAGTTAACATCTCCTAGCCACCGTGTTGATGATGAGAGAGAGAGACTCGCAAACTGCAAATATACAGCAGCAACAGGCGTCAGGGTCGGGATCGGGATCGAACCCACGACCTCCTCTACACCAGGCGAGGTAGTTACCATCTCGCCAACCACGGCGCCCAATGTGGTGGACAGGCGAGGTTGGCAAATTAAGCATCGCTCCTCCGCCCTCCGTTGTTGCTGGAGGGCGACTGCCTCCAACTGCCCAGTAGCAGCGTCCTTCACGAGCCTCCTCCACAGAGGCCGATCTTGACACTGCTGGTACCAGTCAACGGCAAGTCCACTCAGCTCCACATCCTCCCGTACCGCATCAGCTCCATATCTTCTCCAGCCCGTGCCGCGCCCGTTGAGCCCCCTCTATGGGGCCAAACAGAAGCTGCTTGGACATGCGGTGGCTGGGCACACACGCACGCACACACGACGCGTGACGCACTCTAAAGACGACGATTCAAAACCGAGTCGGCTACGATTTATCTCCACTGCTGGATGGAGGTCTCCCCCCCCCCGCTCCCTGCCCCCCACCCCCCAACGCCTCGGGGCTGTCAACATTTCCACGATGCAAGAATCCCCCTACCCCCACCGCTCATTTGGAAGCAACGTTTCGACTTTGCGTGATTTTACGGTCACCACCAAAGTGTTGACAATAATTTGGGATTACGACAAGAGGGGCGGGGTGGGGGTGGGGGGTGACGGTTTTGCCGGTCGAAGCTCAGACTCGGGGTGACTCGGCGGGGTGACTCGGCGCGGTGACCCATCGTCCCCTGCCTTGCTCGGAGTCAAGCAGCCGCGATATTCACGACCGCGTGGGCGAGAGAGAGAGATGCGTGGGACGTCGGCTCAGGTTGGCTACGAGTAGGTGGATTACACAAAACGAACACGATTTTTTTTAAAACGAAACAATAAAATGCTTTAACCGTATTCGTATGAAAAATTAGTCCGAAGGCTTGAGTTGAAGATCAGTTCAAGGTGGACGAAAATGAGTGGTTTTGTGGGTGAGTGGGTTTGTGGGTGAGTGAGTGGGTGAGTGAATAGGTGTGTGGGTGAGTGGGTGTGTGGGTGAGTGGGTGAGTGGGTTTGTGGGTGAGCGGTTATGTGGGTGAGTATGTAGATGAGTAGGTATGTGGGTGAGTGGTTATGTGGGTGGATGAGTGAGTAGGTATGTGAGTGGGTGAGTAGGTGGGTGGGTATGCGAGTGGGTGAGTTGGTGGGTGGGTGAGTGGGTGAGGCGTGTGGGTGAGTGGGTGGGGTGTGTAGGTGAGTGGGTTTGTGGGTGAGTGGGTGGCTGGGGTTTGTAGGTGAGTGGGTGGGGTGTGTAGGTGAGTGGGTGAGTAGGTGGGTGGGTATGTGAGTGTGTGGGTGAGTGAGTGTGTAGGTGAGTGGGTGAGTGGGTGGGTGAGTAGGTGGGTGGGTATGTGGGGAGTAGGTGAGTGTGTTGGGTGTGTGGGTGAGTGGATATGTAAGTGTTTAACGAGAGTAGCCACCCTTCCGATAGTTGCCTATCGAGCATCCCATGACGAAAGAGATGTATGCACATGTTTTGAACTTCTTTCGCACCGTACGAAGCCCACCGCGCTCATCGGAAAGGTGTTCGGTAACATCGGTGTCCATCGTGTGCTCGAGTCCTCGCTTGCAACATCAACGCCGTGCGGTCAACCGCAACCGAGATCCGGGTACGAATCAACGCCGGCCACCCGAACACCCAAAACATCGCAACCGATGGACCGACCGTCCGTGCCAAACGCGGTCGGGTCAAACTCGGCCACGTGGTAACCCAACGACCACTTTGACGGCCCCCCCCCAACCCCACCCACCACTACCCCACACATCGACGGCCACCTTATCAGCGAACTGGGCTAGGATTCAAACCGGCGACCTCTGAACCATGAGGCAATTGCGGCGACCCTATAAGCCGCGCACGGAGTACAGTAGGCACACAGAGCGCGAGAGGAGCGCTGGCGGTGAGGGCGATGGGACCGAGGCTCGTGTGAATACGCGCAAAGGTAAACAACAACAACAACAAACAAACAAACAACCCACGACGCAGCGTCGCTCACCGGGTACAGCGCCGGGATGACGGCCACGGCATCGGGCTGCGCGCGTCCCAAGCCGCTGTCGTGCTCGGGTCACGGTCTCGTCGAGAGGGGAGCGCGTCTCTCGGATTGTGCCGCTGACAGAGAGGTCACGGGGATGGGGAGGGAAGGGGCCGGCGAGCGAGGCGAGATCGGGCGGCTGGCAAGCGCTGGGGGAAGTGCGTTCTTCAGCCTCGATTGAAAACTCGGGTCTTTAAAGCTGTTGGTTTGTTGTGTGTTCGTTTGCTGTACTTCCTCCAGCGCCTCCGATGTACGTTGAACTTCTTTCGTACCGTACGTAGCCAAACGCGCTAATCGGATGTGCGGGGGTGTAGGACAGCAACACTAAACACACAACAACAACGACAACAACAACACGCAGTTCTAAAGAAATTAGCTTTCAATCTCGACGAATTCAAAGTTGGACCGCTCCAGCGGCGTCCTCGTATCGGATGGAAGAGCGTTCCAGACGGCCAGAGAAGCGCGTCCTGAAGCACGCGACGCGGTGGCCGCCGTCTTTGTTCGACGTCTGAGCCAAAGGACACTTGCGTGATGATGGTTCACGTTCCTTGCCGAGATCAGCTCGAGTAGGGTGCGATTCAAGTTCAACATGCACGCGTACGATGACTCCGTACGCAGTTTGCACGGGTAGCCGAGTGGACAACGAAGATGTTGGTGATCATCACGGGGAGCTGTGGAGGCGTTACGCGTCTCGTCGCACTTGGAGAGTCGTACAAACCTGGGAGGGGCCGTGGGGCCTTTAGAATCAGAATCATAAACGGTTTTAATCGCCATGTAAGTTTGCACATACAAGGAATTCACTATGGCAGGACGGTGCATACATTTAACAAGTAGGAATCTTAAAAACTTATATACGAGGTATACATTCTAACTATACTAACGTTACAAAGTATAAGTAATACTAAAGGGCTAAAATATATAAAATTATGAATAAGTAGACCTTATAAAATGCGAAATGTAAAATGTTAATTAGCCGTATTAAACAATCTTGAGAGCAGGTCACGTCAGGAATGGCAAGTGGAAACATTGTAACTCACACACGGGTTCAGATTTAAAGCTTTCGTGACTGCAGGGATTCATATTCTTGGTTCTTTCGGTAAAGTCACGTAGAAGGGAAGTAATAAAATAATACAAATATAACGTAATAAAATAAAATTCTCACGACGTTTCGGCCACAACGCAAGCAGCCGTCCTCAGGTGAAGAACAGAGCTGGGACGCTGTCTTTCCGACAGCCCTGTTCTTCACCTGAGGACGGCTGCTTGCGTTGTGGCCGAAACGTCGTGAAATTTTAATTTTATCACGTTTTATTTTTATTCTTTTGTTATATCCCTTCTGCGTCACACACATGTATTCATGATAGAGGGTTTTTGGGTTAGATCGCGTAAATACGAATGTGTCGTTAAACCCGCCACCACCCGACACAGCCAATGAGTGAAGTTTGTCACGTGATCAGCCAGACAGCCACAACTCTGGCTGTCCGCCTGATGACGCCCGTTGTAATTACCGGCAAAACGCCGTACTCGAATTGTAAATGTTGTGGGTTTTATTCACTGACACATAACCGGTGCGCTTACGCCGAACGAAAATTCGGCGTGAGCACAACTGGAAAATCACGGAGACTTTTTTTTTATTCCGACAAACGACGCATAGACCACGACGCGTCCGGAAATCATCAAACGAGAGGTCACCCGGGGAGGCTGCGTCACGGGTGTCCCGTGGAGGTGTTGGGGTTAATTATTTTAAATTGTTTTAAATTGTTTCGCTGTCTCCCCGACAGACCTGGTCTTCACCTGAGGACGGCTGCTTGCGTTGTGGCCGAAACGTCGTGAGAATTTTATTTTATTATGTTTTATTTTTATTATTTTATTAGTTCCCTTCTACGTGACTTTACCGAAAGAACCAATAATATGTTTTACAGTCGTTTTAATATCCCATGGATTATTCTTTTTTTGTATTGTAGAAAGTTACATAGCTGGTGTATTTCTAGGTTAGGAGTCGCGTTTGCAATGACTGTCCCAAACATATCCCCAATGTTTAGTATTAAGCTAACGAGATAATTCGTGCCAATTTACGAAATGTCATTTTACGGGTCTTTTTTTTTGTTCTTTCATCGAAGAACGCATCCCTTTCGTAAAAATCGTGGGGGTGCCTCTATTATTTATTTCTTCAAAGTTTTTCTGGCTGGCTGGGCGGCCATGCGGGCGGGGGCTCGTGTCTGCGGGGGTGCTGGGGGCGGGGAGAGACAGCTGAGTGCGGGGTGCGGGGTGCGTGGGTAGGCCGTGGGGGTAGGCGCGCGCAGAGGAGGTACGTGGGTAGGGGGGCGACTGGTGGCATATGCGTCTGGGTGGGAGGGGGGGGGAGCTAGGGGTTGTCACGCACGCGAGGGGGACACCCAGGGGCAGGGAGGTAGGGACGCTGGGGGGTTGGACCATCATCCAACGACGGATACCTTCACTGCGTTATTTTTTCAAAGTTTTGCTGGCTGGCTGGCTGATTTAATATCCTGGCGTGGCAATTGAAACGGTACAAGCTCCTTAAATCCCTCCCCGCCCCACCCACTGCCTCTGTCCACCCATCAGTATAAAGAGGTTAACCCCCAGTCAAAGGTGCGGGAGTCACCCGCGAGTATTACGATTTGAGCGATCTGATTTTAGTGTTTTAGAGGTTTGGTCATCCTTCGCCTCGTCTCCTCGGTCGGGAGATCACTCGGTTACCTTTGCTGCCACCCATCGCCTGGAACTGCCTTGCCCCAGACATCCGCGCCGTCAGCTCCCCGCAACTGTGCAAGTCCACACCCTTAACCTTTCCCCCGTTCCATTGACGTACGCGGACATCGGTAAAAGGGCCACGCAGGAGGTGGCCGCGTGGCGCTGTTTCTGCGCCGGCTATCGTAGGGTGGCGGCGGTCGTGTCGCTACAGTTCTCTGCGGTGAGTAACGACGTCTTTTAAAACAAACGACGGCGCTGCTGTCCCCTGCGGCTCTCTGAAAAATGTTTGAATGCCGAACCGCTCGCGGCATTCCGAGATTCGGCGGCGGCGGCGGCGAATGGGACGCCCACCCAACGTCTAGGAACGGGAAAGGAGGGTTAAGAGAGTTTTCTCCTCCGAGCCACCCGCCCACCTCGGCTCAAGTGTCAGCTGTAATCGTTGTGAACCCCCCTCTCCTCCCCGCTATCTCTGACCCTAACCACCCCGACAGTTCGAGCTGCATTGCCGAGCCGCACCGCAGCGGTGGCCGAAGCTCGATAGGACGGACTGCTTCGGGAGATTCTGCACCGGCTGACGGCAGGAGCTGGTGCAGCGTGGGGCACCACCTGAGGCTTGCCGAGCCTTGGGGCCTGGCTGTGCAGGTGCAGCGGGGTGCAGGGGCAGAGCTGCTGCTGCTGTAAGCAGGCGCGACGACGCACGGAACACGCACGGGCCAAACGCGACCCACGAGAGGTGAGTATGTTGAACTTCTTTCGCACCGCACGTAGCCAACCACGCGCTAAAGTACTTTTAAAAACGAAACTGTTTTTATTTTAACAGGCAAGGTCCACTGGAACTGTGTAACTCTTTTTGCCGAAGCGACCTCGCCAGAAATGATAGCTCAACGAAGTGGGCTTACCACGTGAAAATCTATAGCAGGCAAATACTCTAAGACGCATGTTGATTCAGGGAAAACCCGGAGTAGCTCGGAGAAAAATCCACAAAAGTCTGCCTCAGCAGCAGACCATGCTTTCCCACCTGATGACAGACGCTTGTGTTGCGCCCGAAACGTCGTCATTTATTTTAGTTATTTTCATTTTATTATTTTCATTATTATTATTTCTATTTTTCATCTACGTGACTTTACCGAAAGAACCAAAGAGTATGGATCATTGCAGTCACGAAAACTTCAAATCTAGAATAAACCTAGTAAACTTAGAAATACAATGCAATACAACACACAGAGAGTCGGCTAACATAACAGTCAACACCCTACCTGGTTCATCTTGGGACCTCCTTTGCCAGTACCAAAATATACTAATAGGGTTTTTCCCCTTTTTTTCTGGCAACAAAAACTGACACCTTTTGCAAGGAATCATGCGTACATTAACCACAATACTTGCAGTCAAATGCAAACAAAAAACAATACTCTGATAATGTATGCATTCTTTAAAACTGATTGGTCCACACCAGAGCCAGCTTTCTTTAGAGCCTAGTCTCATATGGTGTTCGACCAGAAGACCCTACCTGGTTGATTACGTTCTTCAAAATATTGCTAAATTTGAGAGAGACAAAACAGACACGGAGACACACAGACAGACACGTAAGCAGAGAGTGATAACACAGAGACACACAGAGAGACACACCACCCGACACAGCCAACTAGGAAGGGTTGTCACGTAAACAAAACGTGGCCAATCCGTCACTCATACAGCACACCGGTGTGTTGGAGAGCCAAGCCACAACATTTACAATCAGAGTACAAGATTTTATTATCGATTATATTGGTCGCGAAAGCCGAGTTTTCCTGGAATTGCGTCGGAATTGAATGGCACACCACACTAAGAGTACACTCACCGATGTGTGTGCGTGCGTGTGTGCGCGTGCGTGTGTGCGCGTGTGCATGCGTGTATGTGCGTGTGTGCGTGTGTGTGCGTGTGTGTGCGTGCGTACGTGTGTGCGTGTGCGTGCGTGTGTGTGCGTGTGTGCGTGCGCGTGTGTGCGTATGCGCGTGTATGTATGCGTGTGTGTATGCGTGCGTGTGTCTGTGTGTGCGTGCGTGTGCGCCCACCCCTACAGGAGACTTGCTGGTCAAGTTGAAGGCGCGTGGCGGGGGGGGGCAGGGAGAAAACCAGGCTGGGCTACTCACACCGAGAACTCCGTCGTCTTCTGAGAGTCGCTGGGGGGGAGGGCATGCCGGTCACCGCGTGCGGTGATCACATGGCAACGACGGCAGCATGCGGAGACCAGACGTACGCACGCGCACGGGTGTCCGGTACTTGTAGCTGGCTAGAATCAGTGGGTGTCTGGTACTTGTGGGGAACTGGGTAGGATCAGTGGGTGTCTGGTACTTGTAACTGGCTAGAATCAGTGGGTGTCTGGTATTTGTGGGGTCTGGCTAGAATCAGTGTGTGTCCGGTACTTGTAGCTGGCTAGAATCAGTGGGTGTCTGGTACTTGTGGGGAACCGGGTAGGATCAGTGGGTGTCTGGTACTTGTAACTGGCTAGAATCAGTGGGTGTCTGGTATTTGTGGGGTCTGGCTGGAATCAGTGGGTGTCTGGTACTTGTGGGGACTGGCTAGAATCAGTGGGTGTCTGGTACTTGTGGGGTCTGGCTGGAATCAGTGGGTGTCTGGTACTTGTGGGGACTGGCTAGAATCAGTAGGTGTCTGGTACTTGTGGGGACTGGATCAGTGGGTGTCTGGTACTTGTGGGTGTCTGGCCGGGATCAGTGGGTGTCTGGTACTTGTGGCTGGCTAACTGGCACGGGAAGGCATTTTGTTGGCCCGTGTGCTGCACCCACGCACCAGATGCCCCTCCTCCTCCCCACAACGCGCCCATCTGGGGTTTCACCACCTTGTCTCTGTTCCTCGTACCCACAGCAGCGATAACTCTGCACCAGAGTCCACCGTGAACAAAGGCGCCGCTGCCACCACCACAGCCGCCACTACCACCGCCACCACCACCACCACCGCCGCCACCACCGCCACCACCACCACCACCACCGCCGCCACCACCACCGCCACCACCACCACCACCGCCGCCACCACCGCCGCCGCCACCACCACCACCACCGCCACCGCCACATCCGCCGCCACCACCACCACCGCCGCCACCACCACCGCCGCCACCACCACCACCACCGCTGGCACCGCCACCACCGCCACCACCGCCACCACCATTAACACCACCGCCACCACCACCGGCACCACCATTAACACCACCGCCACCACCACCGCCACCACCGCCACCCCCGCCCCTGTTCCGGATCCGGTTCCCCATCACCACGCGGCTAAGCACATCCCTGTGGTGCCAGGTAAGCCGTTGTCACCGTGTTGGAGTCAGGTAAATAAAGATGTTGTGGGGTGCTATCGCTTCGGACCCCTTTCGTTTACAATCACTTTACGTGGAGCGCTCTTGCCAACAACATCCGCTAAGCCGGCAGCGTGCATCTATCAAGACGGGCGTCCGCCGACGAAAACTCAAGATGCCAAAACCATATTCTTGGTTCTTTCGGTAAAGTCACGTAGAAGGGAAATAATAAAATAATATTGATATAAAACAATATCAATATTATTTTATTATTTCCCTTTTACGTGACTTTACCGAAAGAACCAAGAATATGGTTTTGGCATCTTGAGTTTTATATTAATATTCTTTTATTATTTCCCTTCTACGTGACTTTACCGAAAGAACCAAGAATATGAATCCTTGCAAAGCTTTAAATCAAGATGCCAAAACCAGTCGCGTTTGCTCGCTTTGAACAATCGCCGCTGCATATTTGCGTGTGGAATGCCAATAGGTCGACGGACTAAAAGGTACCGTTGCGTCGAGAGAGACGGAAGGAATTCTAAGTACGGTCCGTTTCTCCTACACCGCCGCGTGTTTTCACAACGCGAGTTGGATACGACGCGATGAATAAACATGGGGGAACGCAATTTTCATAACACGGATGAGAATTTGACATAACGCAATCAAGGAATAAGCAGTGGTACGGCTGCCTCGGCGTGGCGTCTCACAAGGCATTGGGATGCTGCTGGATGCTTCTAGATGCAACCCACACACCACAACCTTGGTTCAGCCCACATACGCATCTCGTGTTTTCGCCGACTGCGCTTACCGTATATTATTTATTATAACTTGAGGAACACAACTCCTACCGCGTTATAGGAGAACAGACTGCACTGCGTTTGTTCAACTGCTCTACGTTGGATTCCCTCCAGCGAAGCAGTCCCCCCGTTTCACCGCTCCCCCACCCCCCTCCTCCTCCGACCCAGTCCCAGCCGGGCGGCTCCACACCTTGACGGTGGGGCCGGCGCCGCACAGCGACGTGGTGCTGCACACGTGCGCGTGCGCGGAGCGGACGGGCGGCGCCGCCGTGGAGGAGACGCAGCCGATGACCTCCAAGACACAAACGTTTCGGCAGCAGCAGCAGCAGCAGCTGGGCCGGCGCGCGGAACGGACGCTCTTCGGACTGGACGGGCTGCAGCCCGAGAAGCCGCCCGCCGGTGCCGGCAAGCGCGAGCAAGCGCCGCTAACTCTGCTGCAGCAGCAGCAGAGCGCAAAGAGAAGCAAGAAGCTCGGCCAGTGGGAGCAGCTGAAGGCGGGCGCGCTGGCGAGGCTGGAGTGGCTGTGCCTGCAGCTGTACCCCAAGCGCGCCGGCGCCGCCCAGGGCACGGGCAGCGACAGGGGCGGCGCGCAGCAGCCGCTGCCGCGGCGAGGCGAGGACGACGAGGGGGCGGCCGGGTCGGAACGGCAGGAGGACACCGTGGTGTAGGCGGGCGGGCGGGCGGGACGTGGACCGGCGTGCCGTGGGACGCCGCGAGCTCGGCGGGCGGCAGCGGCCGTCGCCGGAACGGCGCAGGGAATCGGCTCGGACCGGTGCAACGCTCCGGTTGCCGGGTCGTCGGCGGCCCCCCGTGGATTCACGTACGGTCAGACTGTCGGCGGCACCACTGGATTGGTGGATTTTCTACTGCGAAAAAACTTTACATGGTGGAAAGTAAAACGAGCTCTGCTCGGAGAGCCGGGTGTTGAATGGCAATCGCGCGTCCGTCACGGGGACGTGCGGCGATATTTCAAGGCGTTGTTAGATCTACGTCGATGCTGCCACCGCCGCCATTGTCGTCATCGTCAAGTTTGAAAATACTAAATAAATTATTCATTGCGAGGGGTTGTTGTGGTTGTTGTGGTTGTTGTTGCTCTGGAGAACCGGTCCATGATCGACGTTCGGTCGCCGCGTCATCCGTCGCGATTTCCCACTCAACGGAGCGGTGCCGCGCGGAGGCTGCCGCCATCTTCCACTGGCTTGACTGCCCGAGTGCGACATTGCAGTCGTTGGCTCCGCATGGACATCAGCGGCTGTACCAAAGAAGACCATTGCCGGGTGGGGGAGGGGGGGGGAGTATACTGCGTCACGTTGGAATTCGTCGACACGTACTAATTCGTACCCGCCTTGTCTTTTTTGCAAGTGGCGGCTCACAAGCCTGGGCCCCTCCCCGGCCTTCCCCTCACCCCCCTAGACCCCCTAGCCCCCCTACCCCCTAGCCCCCCGCAAGCAGCTAACTGAAAAACCCCTGGCTCCAAGCCAAGCTCATCGGAGCAGCAGCTGACCCATGACGCTCGCCGTCGGCGCCGATGCCCAAGTGGCTCGGTGATCGCACAAACCGCCGCCGCCGCGAGTTTCGCTCGGGCAACGCGTGAGAGGGGGGGCGGTGCGTGGGAGGGAGCCCAGCTCACTCGGCCGGAGGTCTCAAGTCAGCTCAGCCAAGGCAACAACGCGGTCACACGGGGGACTCGCGCCCCGATAACTTTATTTCGTGAGGTGCACAGCGACGGCACATTTCATTGTACGAGGCTCGCCAAACGACGTCGTGGGGCCACTCAACACAGTCCCCCCCCCCCGCTCTGCCCCGGGCGTGCGCGAGCCAACGAAACGGCGCGGCGAAAAACCGCGATGGGAGCCGGCGTAACGGTTAAAACGACAACAGGACTTCGCTTCCCTCTCACTCGCTGTCGTGGAGGGGGGGAAAAAAACACCCGGCAAAGCCAGAGAAAGACAAAAAATAAACGGGGTGGGAATAGAAATGATATTATGATGTCGGAGACCAGCTGGTGACGACGGCGGTGGTGGAAGTGACGGCTGGTTCCTGGCAAGCGACGGTGCCTCCTCACAGCTCGTCGGCGAACGGCGTGCTGCGCAGATTTCCGCTGGCTGCCACCGTCTTCTTTCCCGTCACAAACTTCTTGGCGGCCTGGACGCCGCGCACGAAGCACACAGGGAGATCCACCACCACTCCCCCCACCACCACCACTCCCCCCACCACCACCACTCCCCCACCACCACCGCCGCCACCGCTGCGCAGCTGTTATCTGTGGCTCTCGAAGCAAAGTGCCGGTGCACGCCTGTCAAACAGCACTGTGCAGGCAACGAGGGACCACACAAAGGTCCCAGTGGGCAGCGAACACATCCCAAACCCCGGGGCTCCTTAACGTGTACGCGGCGGCTCGTCACACGCGGCCTTCCGAATTGCTCTTCGCCAAGCCACTAATCTGTTCGTGCGAACGGCAATTAATTCGGGAGCTAAATGCCAATGAAAGCGGGCTGCTGCTCGCCACGACGAGAGAGCTTCAGGACAGAGCGAGTCGGTTTGCTGTTCCTCCCGCGTTGTCGGAGCGCAGACTACAGTGGTGCACTGTACGTTCCATTCCCCAGGCCCCTAATGGGGAGCAGAGCGGGTGAGGCCGTCACCGGGCCGGCCCCCCAACCAGGGCGTACTCTGCCCCCCCCCCCCCAATCGCACATGCTCTCGGCCCCCCCCCAAATCGCGTGGAGCTTACAGCGATGACGTCGGCGGACTTGACGGCGTCGATGGCCTGCAGCACGCTGGGCGGTGCCGTGTAGGCGTTGGTTTCTATCACCTGGGTGCTGAGCTCATCCACCAGAGCATCCTTCCCCTCCAGCGCCATGAGGAAGCTCGCCTTCAGCTGGTTCCTGCACACGGGCCGCGGCCGTTCGTCAGTGATCGTGTACTTGACCTCGACGGTGGTGGTGGTGATGTTTAACCAGTTGACAGCCTGAGACATTGGTAGTGAAGATGATGACGGTGATGGTGACATTGACAGTGGTAGTGACGGTGATGTCGGCGGTAGAAATGATGGTGATGTTGGTGGTATTGATGATGGTGATTACCAAGACGGTGACATTGATGACAGTGAGGATGGTAGTAATAACAGCAATGGTAGCGACGATGATTTCGGTGATCAAGACGATGATTACGACGATGGCGATAATTACGGTGGCGATGACGACGGTGATGTTGATTATGGTAACGATGATGGTGGTGGAGGTGGTGGTGATACAAAAACCCAAATGCACACGCACGTACGGCACGGCTCATCGCCCCCCACCACACCAAACCCTCACTCACTGGGCCCGCTGGAATTCTCCGGCCGACAGATTCCCCTCGGCGATCGTCTTCACCTTCCCCACGGCGGCTTGCAGAACCTGCGGGTTATGCACGCGCGCGCACGCCTCCATGAAGGTACAGAAACTTAGAGGAGGTGGGGGGAGATTGGGCTCGCCGCTGCCCCAACCACTGAGTGGGGAAACCGCGAGCGGGGTGTTTGCACTTTTACGTGGGGAGTGAAGAACTTAAGGAGAGTAGAGGGAGGCGGGGGGAAGCAGTGGGGGGGGGGGGGGGGAGAGGGGCGAAGGGAAGGGAGGGGGGAGGGAGGGGGAATGGAAACAAGAAAAGGAGGAACACGTAGAAAGGAATCGCATGGCGCTTAACAAACTGATCAACCTCTCACAGTCCCATAGGGCGGTTACCACAGGTGTAATCACAGCGCATGTGGCGTGCACTCGCCTTGTCCACTTCGCCGCTGTTGCAGACGGCGTAGATGCCGAAGAGGCCCGAGTCCCTGTAGCTGCTGTTGAATGCGGATGCCTGCAGCAGACGCACACAGCCATGCCACCTTAATTCCGGGCGAGCCAAACGAAGAGACGCGACGGGAAGGCGATGGCACACGGACATCGTACAGAGTCGCCCGGCCCGGGTAAACAATGCTTAGGATCCCCGAATTAGACATGCAATGAATCGCAACCCCCGTGATCTAAGACTAAACAGCTGTAAAGAAACTATTTGTATTTTCCCAGGTAAGGCCCATTTGGCATTTAAAGCTTTTTTTCAGAAGCGACCTGGCCACAAACGACAGTTCAACGGTAGTGGCTTATCACGTGAAAATGTATAGCGGCCAAATACTCTAAAACGCGCGATGTTGATTTTAAATGTGGGATGGAAAACCGGAGGACCCGGAGAAAAATCCACGCGACCACGGGAGGGAGAGAGAGAGAGATGCAAACTCCAAATATACAGCAGCAGCAGGCGTCAGGGTCGGGATCGAACCCACGACCTCCTGCATACCAGGCGAGGTAGTCAACATCTCCCAGCCACCTTGATGATGAGAGAGAGACACGCAGACTCCAAATACACAGCAGCAGCAGGCGTCAGGGTCGGGATCGAACCCACGACCTCCTGCATACCAGGCGAGGGAGTCAACATCTCGCTACCGCGGCGCATTTGGGTTCAGGGCGCTGAACTGGCACCGCTGAAATCCAGCTATCAGCCGCCTCTAACTAAACCCGGTTCCCAAGTGCAGTGTAGTTGATGGTCTCGGCCCCACGTCACCAACGCTCGCACAGAAAAACCCGTGGCAGGAAATGTGGGAGAGCGCTTCACTTGCCTAAATTCCACCTCCCGAGGATAAAAAAATCGTCGATCTGACGGACGCGCGACGAAACATTTCTCTCGGCGAGAGGGGGCGGCCGGGAACGCTGCCGCCCCCCCTGGCTTTGGCGCAGCAGATCGGAGTTATCTCTGCGACTTCCGTTCTCAAAACACGACGGACGGCACCCGCTCCGCCCCGCGACAGACACGCTTGCGTCTCGCGGCGTGACGCCGACAGCACCGACCGCGAACACCGCCGGACTCACGGCGAAGGGGTGGCCTGCGGCCTTGGCGATGGCGCCGCCGATCTTGCCGCCCACGGCGTCGGTGCCGCGCTTGATGCAGGGCCCGGCGCCCAGCACGTGCTGCAGCAGGGAGAAGGCGCGAGCCTCCGGCGTGCCCCACGGCGCGCCCTCGCCCGCCACCGCCACGTGCGTCAGCTCACCGGAGCCGTGCACGCGCACGTTGCCTGCGCGCCACAGTTGCGTACCGTTTGCGCGCGCCAATCGGTGCACTCGTTGTTGCCGACGTTGGTGTTGTTACGGTCATTCAGAACAGACCGTCCAACGTATGTGAAGACGCGATGGCCCGATCGGCAAATACCAATGAGACATCAAAGCGGTACACTCCGCTACTCCTGACCCAGTCAAGTTCAAGTTCATTTATTAGGTATAGCCCTGTGAGCCATTCGGCTCTTGAATCGGGTGCAACCGCAACAAACAAAAAACATGAACAAAAAAACATCTTAAAGTGAATATGTGACTGAGTGCAAATAGAAAATCCAAGAAAAGACAGCAAAATATTGCAGAAAAAACACCGTACACTTTTGTACGGCTGCAGTCAGCAATAAATGTATTCGTTACTACGATTGCATTGGAATCGACCGCCGGTTCCTGACTTTTCCAGCATCGCTGCTTTTTGTGTTTATCGTTTGTTACCCTTTCCCCGTACCTCCCGACTAGCATGGTTGGCTATGTATGGTGCGAAAGAAGTTAAACATACAAACGACTGTACACTACACACTTCACTACTAAACAGTACACTGCACTACTATACACTCCATTACTATACGCAACACTGTACGCTTCGATTAGCACGGTTGATTACGTACCGTGCAAAATAAGCTTAACATACATCATCATAACGCCACGGCCCACGTCGATAATTCACGGGTAGAATTGCAGGCAGTGGCGCATGGCCTTACGAGTAGGCCATGCCCCGCTGGCTCGCTCAGAGACCTCCACGCGAACCTTGCCGATCAACTCCCTACCACAGGTGAGAATGCGTAGACTGCAGAGGCGTCAGGAAAGCGCTCACCTCCGACGTAGTTGGCCTTGACGGAGGTTGAGCCGATGCCTCCGCGCACGTTCAGGAACTGCTCCGCCAGCTGCTTGAGCAGCTTGTGTTCCACCCCTGCGGCGACGCAGAGTTTAGACGCGACGCGCGGCCAAACCCACGACTGAAAACCGTGAACACAGCGTTGGCCAAAAAATATCCCAACGCTTCAAAAAATTCAACTACAAATTACTCAATTGAGATCACGCGCACAGCTGTATAAAAGAGACTTGCGACTCAGTGCTGCTTTCCTGGCTAAGCAAGCGTAATGATTATCTCCTACGACTGATGTATGTGTGTATGTTGAACGTCATCGGCACCGTACGTAGCCAACCGTGAAAATCGGAGGCACAAAAAAATCGAAGAACGAATCTGTTACAGAAGCCACCTGCACCGCCACCATAAAGACAAGGCAGACGCAAGTAACCAACCAACGAATGCCAAGGCCCTACACTTTGAAATAGTTTTCAGCCAGTGCTCCCAAGAGCACCAATCCTAACCCCATAAGTAGGTGACCGTAAGAGCCACCGATGGCGAAGACCTCACGGGCTAGACCAGGGGTCGGCAAACCTACAACCCCGAAGCCACATGGGGTGTGGCTCTTTGGCTGCCCCCATGCGGGAAGCCGTTTTTTTGAAAGGGGAAAACAAAACCCTTAAATCTTAAAACATAATTTACCGCAAATATTTCTAAAATGACAGGGAATGGGTCACCATGGAATGTCTTGGTGGCAACAAAATGTACAGCATTGTTAACGAATAACTAATGGGGACAAAAGGTAAAGACGCAGTTTATCCCATCACGTATCTTGTTTATTTAAGCCAGAACCCGTGTTATCATCCGCTGCATACCCGCCGCTGTGCATGTGTACACGTAGCTCCGCGTGTGATGCGGCTCTCCCAACTATTTTGGTCAAGCACAAAAACAAAGAAATGGCCCTTCCTCTTTGCAAGGTTGCCGACGCCTGGGCTAGCCAACAACAATCTCCTAGGCCCTTAAGAGTTGTTTTGCTTCTGGTGAATTTACGCGGAGTGGAATCGACATTTGAGGTGAGGCGTGTGGGAGCTCACCGACGCCCACCAGTGCCATCCGCGCGCTGGTGTAGTGGTGTTGAACGTAGTCGTGCAGCTGTCCAAACACAGCGGAACACGCAGCAATCAACGTCGTGCACACGCACACAAAGACAAAAGATCCCGCCCCCCCCCCCCCCCCATGTAGCCTTAACAGACTGTTTAGCGAGCAGCACCTACGCAGGCCGGCACAGCACACGAGGGGGTGGTGGGTGGCAAACACCACGCCCGGCCGCCTTTGTCTCGCCAGGTGGCGATGTTTACACACCGCACCAGGTACTCATTTGAGGCCGAGTCGACCTAGGGGAGGCCCAGGACCGGTTCATATAATCGTCACTGGTGTTGGCCGTGAGCGGGAATCAAACTCGGGTCGCTGAGTTCACATCGCAGTGCGCTAACCGCTACAACTACCGCACTCACAAGACAAAGATCCCCCGTGTAGCCTTAACAGACTGTTGGGGTCAAGTGTTGTTAACGAGTAGCACATATGAAGGCCGGCACGGCACACGAAGGGGTGGGGTGGTGAGCACCACGCCCGGCCGCTTTTGTCTCCCTCGTGGCAACGTTTATACACCGCACCAGGTACTCATTTGAAGGGAGGCCCGGGACCGGTTCAGATAATCCTCACTGGTGTTGGTGGCCGTTAGCGGGAACTTGATTTCGACGCCCCCTTGTGGCCAACTGGACTGCTATTTGTCGCATAACGCTGCCACATACCGCCCCCCATAGTTACGCCCGTGACCAAACCCGGTGACTGTTTGTCCCCCCCGGTACTGACATTTGATAGAAACCAGCGGGACACACAGACATTCTTGGCCCATTACAGCAGTAAATGCCAAAACACCTCCCCCCTCCGTGCCAGTGACTCGATCAACCCGAGTTTCTCTACAACCACGATGTTCGCCTGACACTGCTTTTCTCATCGGGTGATACCGGGCTCTGTGTCTGGGCCACAGAGCCCGGTATGCTCATGCGGGTGCCATGTGCCAGGCCCCAAACTAACCATGTCGTGTGAGAAGGCCCCAATCATGAAGTCAGGGCAGTACAGCGAGTTGGCCAGAGTGTTTTTGAAGGCGGCTGCGTGCAGGTTCTCCATTACACCTGCGCACACAAAGACGGACACACACACACCCCCCCCCACAAGTTCTGTTAGCGAGCACCTGGAATGGAAGATGGCCACCTTCGCGCGGCCCACTCTGTTAAGCGAGAAATCATGACGAATTCCATCAACCGCGGTGACCGAACATCGTTCATCGATCTCCCGGTCTCCAGAGCAACAACCTACGAAGGTCGGCACGGCATACAAGGGGAGGTGGTGGGTAGCCAGCACCGCGCCTCGCCGCATTTGTCGAATTGGTGGCGATTTCTATTCGCGCTGCGCCAGGTACCGCCGATTGAGGCCGAATCCACTCAAGGCCCAAGAGCGGCTCTCGCTGTGGCCGTATCTCGCCGCGCCGGTGCGCGTGCCGCCGGTAGGCTCACCGACGGCGGGGTTCAACAGAGCGAGCGACTTCTCCAGCTGGAGACGCGGAGCCGCATCCTGCAGCTCCCACGGGCGGAACTCCTGCGCCAGCGTCACGTTCACCAGCACTTCCATCAGGTTGTCCCTGCCACGACGGGAGGGCATCGGACGCACACAAAGGTCAGTTCAGTCACTCGTTTTGACGTTCGCCGTCGCAGCCTCCGTGCAGTTTACGACATCCTGCGGAGTTTTAGTCATTCGCTGGCAGTCTAGACCAGGATTCGGCAAACCTGCGGCTCCCGTGCCGCATGCGGTGGCTCTTTGGCTTCCCCCCTTAGGGGCAGCCGTTCTTTGTTGTTGTTGTAAAAGCTTAAATCTTAAACGTGATTTAACGTAAAGATAACTGATTAAATAAGGCAGGGAATGAATGTGTCGCTCTGGAATGTCTTGGTGACGATAATACGTAAAAAAACTGTGTTGTTCAAGAATAAGGGAGGAAATAAACTTAAACAAACGCAGTTTATTCCATCACCGAATTTTGTTAAGAAAAGTCAGGATTTTTTGCCATCCGCTGTATAGCCGCTGCTGTGTTTGTGCATGCGCACAAGTAGCTCTCTCTGCGTGTGATGCGGCTCATTAGAAAGGTCAAAGACAAAAACATGGCTCTTCTTTTTTGAAAGGTTGCCCAGCCCTGGTCTAGTCGACTTAACACCGGCCCAGTGGCTCGGCGGTCAAGCGAGCGGCTCGCAATCGCAAGGTGTAGAGACGAAAATCCTGGTTGAGGGTTGTTAGTCAAGCCAATCATCCCCCTCTCCAAAGACAAACGAAACAGGTACCACCTTGTGGGAAAATCGGCAGTGGTTGTCCTATGCAAAGACTCGCCTCCACAATCACAAACGTGGAATTTATACTCACCCGAGGTAGGAAATGACAATCAGTTGGTCAAATGTCGAGTTGGTGCAATCACCCCAACGTTTAGAGTGCATTTTATTTTCCGGAGCATTTCATCGTCCAGACAAGACGGTATTTTACCAGGTAAGGCCCCACTGAGCTATAAAGCTCTTTTTCAGAAGCGACCTGTCCATCACAAATGATAGCTCAACGAAGTGGCTTATCGTGTGGAAAATTTATAGCAGCCAAATATTTTAATCGCACGTCGATTCTAAACGCGGAGGGGACAACCAGAAGACCCGGAAAAAATACGACCTTGGACAGAGAGAGAACTCCAAATATACAGCAGCAGGCGTCAGGGTCGGGATGGAACCCACGACCTCCTGCATAGCCGGCAAGAGAGTTAACATCTCGCCACCACGGTGGCCCTTTGTTCCAGGGATTCGAGACGTACGAGAGGTGCGGTACAATAAGTAATAAATGACGCCGACGACGACGATGATGATGATGAAGAGTAGCGTGCTGGCGTGGGAGGGGGACTCACACGTGGTCTCGCTGGCAGTCCAACAAGTACATTATGTGCTCCCGCGTCGTCAGAACACTGTGAACAATGGGCAGAGACACACGCGGCACGCTCAGCATCGCCGGCGCACTCAACACACACAGCACTGCCGGCACCGATGCCAGCAGTGAGCATCGCAGTCAAGGCAATGATGGTGAAGGCTGGGCGGGAGGTTTATGAAGGAAATTGCTCACGCCAAAACTGGAGGAAAGGTCTCCACTCACGGGAGCTCCAAAGGGGCGTATTTTTGATCTACTATTGCACACTAGCTAGACATCGGAAGAGATGGGGAGTACCCACGCTTTACCCCACCGCATGTGACTTGCCAATCGTCTTAACTGCGGTTGAACTCATTTATACTGCCAGGTGGACAGAGGCAGAGAGATTTAAGAAACGTGCCCGCCTTTTAATCTGCCACGCCGAGAGATCGAACCAGAAACCTCTGTTTGCAAATCTAGCGTGCTATTAAAACCACAGCAGTACCGACAAATGCAATAACAGTGGCACATTGGTTGGCGCACGGCACTCTTGAACCAGGTCAACCGAGTTCGATTCGTGAGCTTGCGGTGATGGTAAGGGTGATAGCGGGTGTGCGGTGAGGACATCGTTAATACTACTGTGGAGGTTTTCATGTTCGTGCTGTTTTAGCTCTCCGATGTTTTCGCCGCGATGCGCTGGATTTCGTTCCGCGAGCCGAGAGCTTCCTCAAAAACTGAAGGAACGTCAGCGAAGCGTCGGAGGGGACATCGTGTGAAAGACGCGGGTTCAACCAGAGAGCACGTTGGGAGAGCGAGAAGGCCCAACCACGAAAACCTACACGGCAGCGATTAAGAGGTTAAGGTGGTGGCAATGGGGGTGTGGTGGGTGAGTACAATGACTAACTTGAAGTTAGCGCCGAGCTCTTCGATGGCACGAGTGATCCTGAACATTGAAGCGCCCTTGGTAGTCTATGGGGACAAGGGACAGGAGGCACGTCACCTCAAGGAGCTGCTGTTTCTTCCACTTCATATTTTTTGTACGGGGGATGATGTAGATTGCAGAACTACAATTTCACAATCAAGTGGGTCAAGCCAGACAACCGTGTGAGGAATGCCTCAAGGAGCTCACGCACGACCATGAACATACGCACACATTTATCAAGACATGCTACCAAACACACACACACACATCTAATATGCAAACTCTGCGAGTGCCAGAGTGAACTGATGAAATTCCAAAGGGGGATATTTTCGACCTGGCAACACCCAGGTTTCGAATTTGAGCATGCTGTTGATTAAAAGTGGTTCTGAGCACAGAAGCATAGTTGTGATACAAATTATTTCATGCATACACTTTAGAATTTTTAGGGTAATATCTGTTTTTTAATAGCTACTAATTAATGAGTAACTGTTTGTATACGTTATTTAAGACTTTTCATTTAGAAATATTCTTTAAATATAATTTGTACCTAGGCCCCATGAGGTATATGGTGCATAGCACAAGCTCCAACATTATAAATCGATATTGACCGATGTAATGTGTTGTCTTTTTGTTATTCATACAATCCAAGCATGATCAAAGTTGAATATCAACTACTGCGTGGCCCTGTCATCGCACCTCTGATTAGCAGGGCTACCTATGTACGGTGCGAAAGAATTCCAACGTACGCACATCTGAAAATCATATTTGGCCCTCGGTGAGTTTAAGTTCAAGTTCATTTCAAGTTCAAGTCCATTTATTAGGTATAGCCCTGTGAGCCGTTCGGCTCTTGAATCGGGTGCAACCGCAACAAACAAAAAACTAAAACACGAACAAAAAACATCTTAAAGTGAATATGTGACTAAGTGCAAACAGAAAATCCAAGAAAAGACAGCAAAATATTGCAGAAAAAAACACCGTACACCAACGCTGTGTGCAAAAATCCCAGTGGGATGCAAGTCAAACAACAACAACCACAAGACAACTTAGATTAAGGTGAGGATTGGGCTTCCCATTCCTGGGCACACACAAACATCAACAATAACAACCGCCATTCGCCACTAAGTGGCGGTGACGTCACCACGATGCTTGTGCCAGGCCAAGTGCGCGGTGCCGGACGGGCAACACTGTCGTGGACAATGCTGTGTGGGGAGGTCCAATGCCCATTGGCCTCTCCCCTCATGGCGTCTGTGACCACCACAGTGGCTAAACGGGGGCTCTGGACGGGTGCGAGGGGCTGGTAACCCCTCCACCCTCAATTAATTACCACTAAGCTACGATATAAACACAAACATCGGGCACGCGCACACCTACCAGGTTGGCGTAGGTGCGCAGGCAGTGCGTGATGCCCAGGTTGTCTCCGGTTTCGTAGCGGCTGCCGGCCCTCACGAGCAGAGCCACCTTGGACACGGGCGAGTAGTCCTCAAGGGAGGCCACCACCAGGCCGCTGCTCAGCTTCGACACCTGAGGGTCGGGGAGGGGGTGGCGGTCGGTAGCTCATTTGACCCCAACCTGACGTCCCGGCCCTGCCCAACTGAGATGAAACACAGCAGCCTAGCACCAGACATGTTTTATTTTCATAGTGGCTGTGCGCTGTGAAGAGACTTGCCCGTTTTCTACCACTGACTGAGGGTTGTAAACAGGTGATGGCCAAAAATGGCTCAATGCTTATTCGAGTAGGAAATCACTTTTTTTTTACAACACTGCACTGGATTTGGGGGTGGGGTGTAATTGATCATGGAGGATCTGTGATATGCAACGTACTTGATCAGCCTCCTAGCTGTGGACATGAATTTCTTGATTGAAAACTAATTTGTTTAGAACTGCTTTTTGCGTTTAATGTGTCCTTCCCCCGCACCTCCAATTAACAGGGTTGGCTACACACAGTACACGTTCTCTCTGCGCCATGAACTACCATAACCCTCTCAGTGTCTCCACCTCACCCGCCCCCCCCGGCCGCCCACCACCTATAAGAGACACCGACACCCACCTGCACATCTTGGGGTGCTAGCGGAGCATGAGACTCCTTCGTGGACTTGAGCGGCTGACTCAGCGGCGATGCGAGCGCAGAGTACTGCCGTCTCTAATGAGGGAGGAGGGGGAGCGGAGGGATATGGGGGGGATGACAGCCAAGGCACAAACAGCGAGATGAAACTGTTAAGGTGCGTCTCTCAGCACTGCATCACCTAGACGTGGAACGGTCTGTAAATCAACAAAATTTATTGACTTAAATTCTAGATTTGAAGTTTTCGTGACTGCAAGGATTCATACTCTTTGGTTTTTTCGGTAAAGTCACGTAGTTAAAAAATAAAAATAAATGAAAAACTAAATAAAATCACTGATTTCATTTAGTAAAAATTTAAATTAATGAAAAACTAAATGAAATCACTGATTTAATTTCGTTTTTCATTTATATTTTACCTACGTGAGAACGTAATCAACCAGACAGGGTGTTGCCTGTTATGTTAGCCGACTATCTGTGTTGTATTGCATTATATTTCTCAGTTTACTAGGTTTTTTTTCTCTTTCATTTGTACCTGATGATGATTGCTTGTGTTGCAATCGAAACGTCGTGTGCTATTATTTCATTTATTATTTTCTCTTTCTACGTGACTTTGCGTATTTCGTTCTACACGAAAAAAAAAACCTCATGTATTGTGTGCAGGTATGCAGTTCAATGTCGGACACCTGATATAACTTGTCTACAATCTTCTCATATACCAGTTGTTCCACATTTACCCGACATAAAAAGATACAATCAATTAACTTTCCATGCATAAAACTACGTTTCGTCTTATTTGTGTCGGAAGGCACCATTTAAAAAGTGTGCTCCAATGTGATCGTGTGTCCTAGTTTCCTACGCATTTCTAACTAGTCGGTAGAAATATGAGTGTACAAGTGTCCGTAATGAAACCTATTCGTCCAGCTCATGTTCATTTCCCACCGGTGGTGAGATGTTATCTCCCACGCCTGTTATGGAAGAGGTCGTAGGTTAATATTTAGAAACATGCGTTTCGATTAAGTAGCTGCTATACATGTCCACATGGTGAGTAGCCTCGTTGAGCTATCATTTGTGGCCAGGTCACGACTCAAAAAGAAGCTGGTCGCTCAGTGGGCTTTACGTGGTCAGATAATAAGTATAACCCGTAAAAACAAAGTTTTTCACTATAAATCCTTTATATGCGTGGCAGCGAACTTAATATAAAGGATTTAAAATATATTCGCCTGTGGAGGACGCGGGGATCGATCCCGCAACCTTTGGCATGGGAAGCGAGGGCGCTACCAACTGCGCTACTCCGCCACGGCCTGTGGAGAAGCTACGCTCTGGGCTCTTATACTGTGACGTTCAGCCAAAGCGATGAATGAGTTATATTTAAATATATGTAAAATAATTTTTTTTTGTCTAAAAAGTGTAAAATTTTGGGAATTTTTTTTCACGAACATTAATTGTCTGGCACAACGAGTCTGTGTGGAAAATGTCAGCTCGATTGGATCACCGGAAGTGGGTTAAAAAACGACCGAAAGATTTGCACGGTCGTAAGCAAGCAAGCAAGCACGCAAGCATGCGAACTTAATATAAAGGATTTAAAAATAGTTTAGCTTTATTTGTATGTTTCATAAAGTGATTTACATTTACACTACTTTGCACTCTAATTGTGTTTTTATATTGTGTGTTGCTGTAACGTTCGTACCTGCCCCCACTGGACACCTGTGAAAAATAACTTTATAGCTCATCGTATTCCTCCAGTATAAATACATTCAGATTTTTTGTTTGATCCCAACCCTGACGCCTGTATATTTGGAGTTTGCGTGTTCTCCCCGTGGTCGCGTGGATTTTCCCTCCACATTTAAAACACATGTTTTCCTTATTTATGGTAGAATATAGTATTGTCATCGGTATGACATAAGTATACCAAGTTTGCAGTCGATACCACATTGGGAAGTGGGTAAAAATTGTGTTACAAGATTTGAGGATACAACAACGACAAGAACTTTTTTCAAATTTTCTTGCTGTGCATTTCACACCTGATGATGATTGCTTGTGTTGCAGTCGAAACGTCGTGAGAATGTAATTGTTTATTATTTTTATTATTTTATTGTTTCCCTTCTACGTGACTTTACCGAAAGAACCAAGAATATGAATCCCTGCAGTCACGAAAGCTTTAAATCAAAATATAAGACAGAGTGAGTTAAATAAAATCGTGTAAAATAGCTACATTGCCCAGTGACCATGATGTTTCCCCTCAATGGAAACAATAATCTAGCAATAAACAACGTTCTGAAAAGTGCTAGTATACACGTGTTGGTGCTTTAAGCAGTGTCTGTACGGCATTTGCCGCACACCGGTACATTTAGACTCACTGACCATAACATAATCATAGTTCACAAAGCGCCCAAATGTGACCACATCTCAAGAGATTGTTCAAATCCTGTAGTGGATATGCATGCAAGTTTATTTATTTCAAGTTCATTTATTAGGTATAGCCCTGTGAGCCATTCGGCTCTTGAATCGGGTGCAACCCCAACAAACAAAAACATGAACAAGAAAACATCTTAAAGTGACTATGTGACTATGTGCAGTTCCTTTGCCACGTGTATATGCTGTTAACGTCACCTGCGCTCAGGTCACGGGTGCTTTTTATCGAGGAAATTTATTTTGCTATCGTCAATCCACTGCTGGATGGATGAGGGCCTACCACCACGCCGTGCGACTGGGTCTACACGACCACACTTTACCACTAAGTTGTCTTGTGGTTGTTGTTGTTTGACTTGCATCCCACTGGGATATTTGCACAGGGTTGGTGTACGGTGATTTTTTCTGCAATATTTTGCTGTCTTTTCTTGGATTTTCTGTTTGCACATATTAACTTTAAGATGTTTACTTGTTCATGTTTTTGTTTTTTGTTTGTTGCGGTTGCACCCGATTCAAGAGCCGAATGGCTCACAGGGCTATACCTAATAAATGAACTTGAACTTTAAACCACTTCGACCTTGCGCACCTGGACAATGACTTCCATGTCTGTTCACTCTCGAATTACACGATTGCTGCTTCAGTGATTAACAACAGCTCTGCTGAACACACAGCCAATATATTTGACCATAACGCGTAGGCTGTCGCGACCAATATTATCGATAATGAAGGGTTTTCATCAGGCGACAATTCTGATGAGGCTGGTTGTAATCTCCAGCGCGAAACGTCGTTCACGAATTGTAAATGTTGTGGTTTAACTCTCCAACACACCGGTGTGCTCAAGTCGTAACTAATTGACACGTTTTATTTACGCGACAAACCTTACTAATGACCATACTTCACCACTCCGACCTTGCACACACAGACCTAACTTTAGCCTCTGAATTGCCTCGTGTAAGACGCTTCAAAGCACCGGTCACACACACACACACATCCCCGGCTTGCACGCAAGCCCGTCATCGCAAACTTGAAGTTTTCAAGTTCAACGAGAAAGAGAGAACGAGAGGGAGAGTCGAGGGTTGAAAGAGACGGTGAGGGGTGGTGGTGAGTGGGGTGGTGGTGGTGAGGGATGGTGGTGAGGGGGGGTGGTGGTGAGGGATGGTGGTGAGGGGGGGTGGTGAGGGGGGGTGGTGGTGGTGGTGAGGGATGGTGGTGAGGGATGGTGGTGAGGGGGGGTGGTGGTGGTGGTGAGGGATGGTGGTGAGGGGGGATGGTGAGGGGGGGTGGTGGTGGTGGTGAGGGATGGTGGTGAGGGATGGTGGTGAGGGGGGGTGGTGGTGGTGGTGAGGGATGGTGGTGAGGGGGGGTGGTGGTGAGGGGGTGGTGAGTGGGGTGGTGTGGAGCGATGGTGGTGAGGGGGGTGGTGAGGGGGGTGGTGAGGGGGGTGGTGGTATGGGCTGGTGGTGAGGGGGGTGGTGGGGGTGATGGTGGTGAGGGTGGTGGTGGTGAGGGTGGTGGTGTGGGCTGGTGGTGAGTGGGGTGGTGGTGAGGGTGGTGGTGAGGGTGGTGTGGGCTGGTGGTGAGGGGGGTAGTGGTGAGGGTGGTGGTGGTGAGGGTGGTGGTGAGGGGCTGGTGGTGGTGAGGGTGGTGTGGGCTGGTGGTGAGTGGGAGGGTGGTGAGGGGGGTGTAGGTGAGGGGGGTGGTGGTGAGGGTGGTGGTGAGGGCTGGTGGTGGTGAGGGTGGTGGTGAGGGTGGTGGTGGTGAGGGTGGTGGTGGTGAGGGTGGTGAGGGGGCTGGTGGTGAGGGGGGTAGTCGGTGGCCAACAGCCGAACGAAGCCTGTCCCGCTGGGCCGCAGCCGCGACCTCTGCGTGGACGAGCTCTTGCAGCGGCGGCAAAAGAGGTGTGGTACAGGGGAGTGGGTGGTGTGAAACCGCGGCCGAAGACTGTAACGAGAGAGTAGGAGACAAGGGGAGAGAGAAAGAGAGAGAGGCTCACGCCGAGTTGAGGTCCGAGCGCCAACGCCGATCTCCTGAGTGCCGCCATCGCCTCGTCTCTTGCCCGCAGCAGCCTCCAAGGTGACAGCGCAGCCGCACTTCCGCTACGTCACTTCCGTTGCCCCCCCCCCCCCCGCGAGAATTCGATTTACGACGATTCCGATTTATTGGATCGATTCATTTTCGCGCTGTCGATTCGGAGTCGATGATGATTATTGATTTGTGTGTGTGTGCGGTTGAACTTCTTTCGCGCCGTACGTTGCCCGCTCTCTCTCGCGCTGCGTCACTTCCGTTCCCCACACCCCCCCCCCCCGCGAAAACTCGATTTACGACGATTCCGATTTTATGCATCGATTCATAATCACGCTGTCGATTCCGAGTCGGGGATGATTATTTATTGATTTGTGCGTGCGGTTGAACTTCTTTCGCGCCGTACGTGGCATCAAAATAACAATAAACTAAAACAACAAAGAGCAGTTAGTGAGTTTTCGTGTCGAGATTGAAAAAGTTGCATCTGTAGACTGTACGGATTGAGATCGATTATGCGTTAAACTGTGATGGAAAACAGAATTTCTAAGCTGCTGCTATTTCACGCTGTATGTCGATTGTTATACCAGGCCGACGATGTCTTAATCGAATCGTGAGGGAAAATGTATCGATTAACGACTCCAGATTTTCCCTTCACATTTATAATCAACGTGGTGTTTTTGTATTTTGCTGCGATAAATGTGCAGGTGATAAGCCACTTCGTTCGCTTCTGACAAATAGCTAATAGCTCATTTTTAGTGATTTGCTTAGGGGCGTCCATAAATGACGTCACGCGATTTTGGACGAGTTTTGACCCCCCCCCCCCTCGTCACGCGGCGTCACAAAAAGTCAGACCCCCCCCCCCTCAAAAATGACGTCACAAAGCTCTGCCCCCCCCCCAAAAAAAATATAAAACATGCTTCAAATCGCGTTAAACTATTGTCATTGTAGTGCGTATTTAATGTGGCGCTGCACTCTGATGTTGTAGGAGAACACATTTATTAAAAAGTCTATTTAATTAAGTGGAACGTGTTGTCTATATTTATTTAAAGTTGCGCATTTTGATGTGACGTCACGTTTCTCAAACCCCCCCCCCCCTCGTCACACATCGTCACAATGTCTAACCCCCCCCCCCCCAGGTGCGTGACGTCATTTATGGACGGCCCCTTACCTTTCCTATACTTTTTACTCCATATTATTTTTTGTATTGTTTGTTGTTGTAACTTTCCTACTCGTCCCTTACTGGACATCTTCATAGCTCATCGTATTTCTCCAGGATAAATAAACATTCTGAATCTGTGTTGGGATTGGAAGAGCCATGGGCAGTCGTCCGTTGATGACGTTACGTCCTGTGCTGCAACACTTCCCTAACCAAGATGGCCACTAACACCCACGAAAGGTGACCACTCACACACCACTAAAGATAGCCGCTGACACACCCCCACTAAAGATGGCCGCTCACACACACCTACTAAAGATGGCCGCTCACACACACCTACTAAAGATGGCCGCTCACACACACCTACTAAAGATGGCCGCTCACACACACCTACTAAAGATGGCCGCTCACACACACCTACTAAAGATGGCCGCTCACATACGCCCACTAAAGATGGCCGCTCACATACACCCACTAAAGATGGCCGCTCACATACACCCACTAAAGATGGCCGCTCACATACACCCACTAAAGATGGCCGCTCACATACACCCACTAAAGATGGCCACTCACATACACCCACTAAAGATGGCCACTCATACACACCTACTAAAGATGACCGCTTACACACCCCCACTAAAGATGGCCGCTCACACCCCCACTAAAGATGGCCGCTCACACACACCTACTAAAGATGGCCGCTCACATACACCCACTAAGGATGGCCGCTCACACCCCCACTAAAGATGGCCGCTCACACACACCTACTAAAGATGGCCGCTCACATACACCCACTAAGGATGGCCGCTCACATACGCCCACTAAAGATGGCCGCTCACACACACCTACTAAAGATGGCCGCTCACATACACCCACTAAATATGGCCGCTCACATACACCTACTAAAGATGGCCGCTCACATACACCCACTAAGGATGGCCGCTCACACCCCCACTAAAGATGGCCGCTCACACACACCTACTAAAGATGGCCGCTCACACACACCCACTAAAGATGGCCACTCTCACACACCCCCACTAAAGATGGCCGCTCACATACACCCACTAAAGATGGCTACTCACATACGCCCACTAAAGATGGCCGCTCACACCCCCACTAACCTTTAACCTTCTAGAAAACAAACAAAAACTCAAACACGTTCGTCAATAAAACTGCGCCCTTAAAAGAAAGAGAAAAAAAACGTCCATCCTGCTCATACGCTCCATCTGTCACAGCTAATCGGAAGTGGGCGGGGCGAGCTTATCGGAAGTGGGCGGGGCGAGCTAATCGGAAGTATGGATGCTCGGAAGTGGGCGGGGCAAATCGGAAGTGAGTGAGACTACTCGAAAGTGGGCGGGGCTAATCGGAAATGGGCGGGCTAATCAAAAGTGGGCGGGACTACTCGGAAGTGGGCGGGGCTAATCGGAAGTGGGCGGGGCTAATCGGAAGTGGGCGGGGTTAATCGGAAGTGGGCGGGGCTAATCGGAAATGGGCGGGCTAATCAAAAGTGGGCGGGACTACTCGGAAGTGGGCGGGGCTAATCGGAAGTGGGCGGGGCTAATCGGAAATGGGCGGGGCTAATCAAAAGTGGGTGAGACTACTCGAAAGTGGGCGGGGCTAATCTGAAGTGGGCGGGGCTAATCGGAAATGGGCGGGGCTAATCAAAAGTGGGTGAGACTACTCGAAAGTGGGCGGGGCTAATCGGAAGTGGGCGGGGCTAATCGGAAGTGGGCGGGGCTAATCGGAAGTGGGCGGGGCTACTCGGAAATGGGCGGGGCTAATCAAAAGTGGGCGAGACTGCTCGAAAGTGGGCGGGGCTAATCGGAAGTGGGCGGGGCTAATCAAAAGTGGGCGGGACTACTCGAAAGTGGGCGGGGCTACTCGAAAGTGGGCGGGGCTAATCGGAAGTGGGCGGGGCTAATCGGAAGTGGGCGGTGCTAATCGGAAGTGGGCGGGGCTAATCGGAAGTGGGCGGGGCTAACCGGAAGTGGACGGGGCTAATCGGAAGTGGGCGGGGCTAATCGGAAGTGGGCGGGGCGTCGCATCGGCAGAGAACTTCACTCCACGTGGTCGCTTCTCCTCCTCCGACTTCCCGCGCCCGCGAGGTTCCTCCGTGAAGCGAATCGCCGCCGAGAGGAACCGAGCGGCTCGTTTCGTTCTTCCCGCGCTCAGAGAGAGACACGAGCACAGCATCAGCCCACCCCGGCCGCCTGGAACTTTCGCGATGGTGAGGAACAGTCGGGGAGGGAGCAGCTGCGGCGGCGTGGTGCGGCCTAGTCGCGCAGGCTTCACGGCGCACGTGTGCGAGGAGAGTTTGGGGTTGTAAGCGATGAACACTTTTAGTCGGCGACACAAACTTTAAACAACTAACTGTGGAAGAGGCGACGTTTTTAGGGTAGTGGATTTTAATATCGCGTTAGCGAGAGGGGAGGGATAATCTACGAAGAAAGGGGCCCTTGGCCCTGATTGTAGCCTGTTATATTTAAATGTTAAGGGACCAAACGCGTTGGTGGTTAATGTGTTGCGAGATATTTTTGTGCTATTGCTGCACAACCATTTAGTTTGTTTGGTGGTGATAGTGGTGCTGCATTTTAGCGGCGGTGCTGATGGTGAGCACTGCTTGTGGGAGACTCGTGGTGGTAGTTGATTGAAGGGGAGCGGTAGTGTAGCGGTTAGCGGCCAACACCGGTGACGATTAACTGAACCGGTCCTAGGTCGACTCGGCCTCAAATGAGTACCTGGTGCGGTGTGTAAACATCGCCACCGGGGAGACAAAGGCGGTCGGGCGTGGCGCTGGCCACCCACCCCCTCGTGTACCTGTTCCCCCACCCACTTAGGGCGCCGGCGTGCGCGACCACCAAAGGTGGAGTGGCTTTCTCGCCATGTGGGAGGTGGTGGGAATGATATTCTTAGGTTTTTTCGCTAAAGTCACGTAGGTAAAACATCAAAATTAATAAAAATAAAATAAAGATCACGACGTTTCGGAGGCAACACAAGTCTCCGTCATCAAGTGAGGCAATGAATCATTGCCTCACTTGATGCAGCTAATCTGGCTGTGACGGTCCCACCTGATGACGGAGACTTGTGTTGCCTCCGAAACGTCGTGATCTTTATTTTATTTGTATTAATTTTAATGTTTTACCTACGTGACTTTACCGAAAAAACCTAAGAATATGAATCATTGCAGTCACGAAAGCTTCAAATCTAGAAGTGGTGGGAATGAATTTATTTGTCTATTATTTTGCAGAGTGAAGCGGAGGTGAACCCCAAGGCGTACCCGTTGGCGGACGCCACCCTCACCAAGACGATGCTGGACTTGGTGCAGCAGGCGTCCAACTACAAGCAGCTGCGCAAGGGAGCCAACGAGGGTGAGAGAGTGTGGGGGGGGCTTACATGAACGGAATGTGCTCCCTCGGTTGTTTGCGATCGTCGCTGTCCGCGAAGTCGCAAACCTGGAACTTCTACACGGCTGCATTGAGAGAGCGGTAGAGCGATGAGAGGCAGAGGGATGGGAGGTGAAGCGATGAGATGTAAGGGGATGATAGGCAGAGGGATGGGAGGCAGAGGGATGATAGGCAGAGGGATGGGAGGCAGAGGGATGGGAGGCAGAGGGATGGGAGGCAGAGGGATGGGAGGCAGAGGGATGGGAGGCAGAGGGATGGGAGGCAGAGGGATGTGAGGCAGAGGGATGTGAGGCGGAGGGATGGGAGGCAGAGGGATGGGAGGCAGAGGGATGGGAGGCAGAGGGATGGGAGGCAGAGGGATGGGAGGCAGAGGGATGGGAGGCAGAGGGATGGGAGGGAGAGGGATGGGAGGCAGAGGGATGATAGACAGAGGGATGGGAGGGAGAGGGATGGGAGGCAGAGGGATGATAGACAGAGGGATGATAGACAGAGGGATGGGAGGCAGAGGGATGGGAGGCAGAGGGATGGGAGGCAGAGGGATGGGAGGCAGAGGGATGGGAGGGAGAGGGATGGGAGGCAGAGGGATGGGAGGCAGAGGGATGGGAGGCAGAGGGATGGGAGGGAGAGGGATGGGAGGCAGAGGGATGGGAGGCAGAGGGATGGGAGGCAGAGGGATGGGAGGCAGAGGGATGGGAGGGAGAGGGATGGGAGGCAGAGGGATGGGAGAGGGATGGGAGGCAGAGGGATGGGAGGCAGAGGGATGGGAGAGGGATGGGAGGCGGAGGGATGGGAGGTGAAGCGATGAGATGTAAGGGGATGATAGGCAGAGGGATGTGAGGGAGAGGGATGATAGACAGAGGGATGGGAGGGAGAGGGATGGGAGGCAGAGGGATGGGAGGGAGAGGGATGGGAGGCAGAGGGATGGGAGGCAGAGGGATGGGAGGCGGAGGGATGGGAGGCAGAGGGATGGGAGGCAGAGGGATGGGAGGCAGAGGGATGGGAGGCAGAGGGATGGGAGGGAGAGGGATGGGAGGGAGAGGGATGGGAGGCAGAGGGATGGGAGGCGGAGGGATGGGAGGCAGAGGGATGGGAGGCAGAGGGATGGGAGGCAGAGGGATGGGAGGCAGAGGGATGGGAGGCAGAGGGATGGGAGGGAGAGGGATGGGAGGCAGAGGGATGGGAGGCAGAGGGATGGGAGGCAGAGGGATGGGAGGGAGAGGGATGGGAGGCGGAGGGATGGGAGGCGGAGGGATGTGAGGCGGAGGGATGGGAGGCAGAGGGATGGGAGGCAGAGAGATGGGAGGGAGAGGGATGGGAGGCGGAGGGATGGGAGGCGGAGGGATGGGAGGCGGAGGGATGGGAGGCGGAGGGATGTGAGGCGGAGGGATGTGAGGCGGAGGGATGGGAGGCGGAGGGATGGGAGGCGGAGGGATGGGAGGCGGAGGGATGGGAGGCGGAGGGATGGGAGGCGGAGGGATGGGAGGCGGAGGGATGGGAGGCAGAGGGATGGGAGGCGGAGGGATGGGAGGCGGAGGGATGGGAGGCGGAGGGATGGGAGGCGGAGGGATGTGAGGCGGAGGGATGTGAGGCAGAGGGATGATAGGCAGAGGGATGGGAGGCAGAGGGATGGGAGGCAGAGGGATGGGAGGCAGAGGGATGGGAGGGAGAGGGATGGGAGGCAGAGGGATGGGAGGCAGAGGGATGGGAGGCAGAGGGATGGGAGGCAGAGGGATGGGAGGCAGAGGGATGGGAGGCAGAGGGATGGGGAGGCAGAGGGATGGGAGGCAGAGGGATGGGAGGCAGAGGGATGGAGGCAGAGGGATGGGAGGCAGAGGATGGGAGGCAGAGGGAGGGAGGCAGAGGGATGGGAGGCAGAGGGATGGGGGCAGAGGGATGGGAGGCAGAGGGATGGGAGGCAGAGGGATGGGAGGCAGAGGGATGGGAGGCAGAGGGATAGGAGGCAGAGGGATGGGAGGCAGAGGGATGGAGGCAGAGGGATGGGAGGCAGAGGGATGGGAGGCAGAGGGATGGAGGCAGAGGGATGGGAGGCAGAGTGATGGGAGGCAGAGGGATGGAGGCAGAGGATGGGAGCAGAGGCGGATGGAAGGCAGAGGGATGGGAGCAGAGGGATGGGAGGCAGAGGGATGGGAGGCAGAGGGATGGGAGGCAGAGGGATGGGAGGCAGGATGGAGGCAGAGGGATGGGAGGCAGAGGGATGGGAGGCAGAGGGTATGGGAGGCAGAGGGATGGGAGGCAGAGGGATGGGAGGCAGAGGGATGGGAGGCAGAGGGATGGGATGGCAGAGGGATGGGAGGCACGAGGATGGGAGGCAGAGGGATGGAGGCAGAGGGATGGGAGGCAGAGGGATGGGAGGCAGAGGGATGGGAGGCAGAGGGATGGGAGGCAGAGGGATGGGAGGCAGAGGGATGGGAGGGCAGAGGGATGGGATGCAGAGGGATGGGAGGGCAGAGGATGGGAGGCAGAGGGATGGGAGGCAGAGGGATGGGAGGCAGAGGGATGGGAGGCAGAGGGATGGGAGGCAGAGGGATGGGAGGCAGAGGGATGGGAGGCAGAGGGATGGGAGGCAGAGGGGATGGGAGGCAGAGGGATGGGAGGCAGAGGGATGGGAGGCAGAGGGATGGGAGGCAGAGGGATGGGAGGCAGAGGGATGGGAGGCAGAGGGATGGGAGGCAGAGGGATGGGAGGCAGAGGGATGGGAGGCAGAGGGATGGGAGGCAGAGGGATGGGAGGCAGAGGGATGGGAGGCAGAGGGATGGGAGGCAGAGGGATGGGAGGCAGAGGGATGGGAGGCAGAGGGATGGGAGGCAGAGGGATGGGAGGCAGAGGGATGGGAGGCAGAGGGATGGGAGGCAAGAGGGATGGGAGGCAGAGGGATGGGAGGCAGAGGGATGGAGGCAGAGGGATGGGGAGGGCAGAGGGATGGGAGGCAGAGGGATGGGAGGCAGAGGGATGGGAGGCAGAGGGATGGGAGGCAGAGGGATGGGAGGCAGAGGGATGGGAGGCAGAGGGATGGGAGGCAGAGGATGGAGGCAGAGGGATGGGAGGCAGAGGGATGGGAGGCAGAGGGATGGGAGGCAGAGGGATGGGCAGAGGGTGGGAGGCAGAGATGGGAGGCAGAGGGTGGAGGCAGAGGGATGGGAGGCAGAGGGATGGGAGGCAGAGGGATGGGAGGCAGGGGGATGGGAGGCAGAGGGATGGGAGGGAGAGGATGGGAGGGAGAGGGATGAGAGGTGAAGCGAATGAGATGTAAGGGGATGATAGGCAGAGGGATGGGAGGCAGAGGGATGGGAGGCAGAGGGATGGGAGGGAGAGGGATGATAGACAGAGGGATGGGAGGGAGAGGGATGGGAGGCAGAGGGATGGGAGGCGGAGGGATGGGAGGCAGAGGGATGGGAGGGAGAGGGATGAGAGGTGAAGCGATGAGATGTAAGGGGATGATAGGCAGAGGTATGGGAGGCAGAGGGATGATAGGCAGAGGGATGATAGGCGGAGGGATGGGAGGGAGAGGGATGAGAGGTAAGGGGGTGGGAGGTAAGGAGATGATTGCGCAGCAAAGTGATGCGCAGCATTCTCGTAGTTTAAGATAAGTTTATCCATAAATTATTTATTTTGTTTATTAAAAAATGTATTGTTAACATTTTCAATTATTTAATAGCTTTTGTATTTATCCGCAAAATTTGATATGCACGAGAATCTCCGGAACGTATCCCTCGCGAGTAACAAAGGGATACTGTGTTTATGTATCCACTATATACACAAATGCATACACAATATCCATACCTGTCAACTCATACGGTCTACCCGTATTCTTGTACAGGGAAATTTTATTTTCAGGTCCATACACCATACAGCCGTTTCAATACGGGCAAAAACATTTATTTGTTTGTGTTTCTCCCTTGTGATGGGACTTTGTAGAATAAACGTCGAGATTCACAAGGGGCGTGGGGTGACCAGTAAGGTCTGAATTGGTCTGTAATAAGGCAGTGGGCACTGATAACGGGTTGACGGGTATCAATAGATAAACGTACCTGCGGAGCGTGTCATGTTAGAACACGCGTGTTCTCGGTCAGCATGTTGAACAGCAGTGCGGTGGGGCTTGTGTGATGGGAGTTCGATCGCTCGCTACGGCCAATGTCGGTCACAGGTGAAATCTGAACTCCTCCTGGGGTCACATGCTCCCTCAATCTTTACCAAGCCACGCTTGACCAGCAGGGTGAAGTATGGTCAAACGGGCCCCCCCCCCCCCGCGACTGGCGTGGCCTTTGATCCGAGGATGGATTGACGGACCCGTAGCAAGAAAGTATTTTTTTTATTTTTTATGCGATGTGGCAAAACCACCTTGAACCCAAAAGCCGATGGGTGCAGGGCTTGTGAACCGTCATTCTAGAAATAATGAGAGCTTGCAGGGTGTGCCACTCGCTAGGTCATATAGTACATTATAATATGGCAATTAATAATCCGATTCGCACACCTCGAGAAATTGTCACAAATTGGACTCCCAATTCGATTCCACAAAACTGATTCCTCCCTCCCTTGCACCCTCACCTTCCCCTACTGCCGTTCCTCCACCCTCTTCTACCCCTCTGCCCTCCTACCTCGCGTATCACCCTCTCTCTCTCACTTTCCTCCTCGCTCTGTCGCTCCCTCCTCCCGCGCAGCCACCAAGACTCTGAACCGCGGCACGTCCGAGTTCATCGTGATGGCGGCCGACGCGGAGCCACTGGAGATCATCCTGCACCTGCCGCTGCTGTGCGAGGACAAGAACGTGCCGTACGTGTTCGTGCGCTCCAAGCAGGCGCTGGGACGCGCCTGCGGCGTCTCGCGGCCCGTCGTCGCCTGCTCCGTCACCATCAAGGAGGGGTCGCAGCTCAAGCCGCAGATCCAGGCGGCGCAGCAGAGCATCGAGAGGCTGCTCGTGTGAGGCGGTCGCCGCGGCAGGAGAGGGCCCCCCCCCCAGAGGTCGCAACCGGGTACCTGATACCCGTACCCTACCCGATAGCCGGCTACCTGTACCCAGCCGGGTACGGGTACCCGTTTGCGACCCTGGTGCGGCCGGGTATGGGTACGGGTAGGCCGTGAGTCACTGATGAGTAACTGTTTGTCACTCATTTCCCAACGTCTTGTCTCTTCTCACAATTCAAGTTCCTAGAATCAACCCACCCGCGCCTGCAACATGGCTTCATCCCAGAGGTCGCAATCAGGTACCCGATACCCGTACCCTACCCGTACCCGGCTGGGTACCCGGCTGGGTACGGGTACCCGTTTGCGACCCTGGTGCGGCCGGGTACGGGTAAGGAATCAAAACCCGTTTGCGATCTCTGGCCCCCCCCCCCCTCCCCGCAGCGGTAGATAGCTCAAGCCTATCGCCGTGGGGAAAATTTATAGCAGCAGCTGAAAAGTCTAAAATGCGTGATGTTAATTTTCTGAATGTGGAGGGAGGAAAACCGGGGGACCCGGAGAAAAATTCCACGCGGCCACGGGAGGAGAGAGAACATGCAAACTCCAAATATACAGATGTCAGTGTTAAAATCGAACCGACTCCGTCCTGTATACAAGGCGAGGTAGTTAACATCTCTTAGCCACCGTGGCGCCCCTAACGGCTGGGGTCAGTGGTGCCCAGGTGGTGGGGGGGTAATTGGACAGGCCCCACCACCCAATAAAAATTTCACTATTTAAAGAAACCTCGTGATTTTGTCAAATTGCTGAAAGTTGCTGCATGCGTCACCTGTGTGGGTTCCACGCTCTTGTGTTGCTGGCCCCGTCTTTGTTTTTTTTGGCAGAGGGTCTGCGACCGGTTCACGCTGGGACGGCGCAAAGCCAATCGGCCGTCGCTTGTTATATTTCCGTTGATGTAATGTCTCTCGTTCGTTCTGTGGGAGACTTTTGCGACGGTGGAGTGTGACGCACTGGGCCGCCTTAATTTGGCTTCGCCTTGGAAGCCAGCAGGTGAATGGGTGTGTGTAACAAGAGTAGAGGGTTATATTGCTTTTCCTTCAAATTTCTACTTATTTGGTTTTGATCAATGATTTCATCGTAAGCCTTTGTAACGATGCGTTTTATTCATTGTAAGCTTTTGTAATAAAACTACTGGAAATACGCGCGGAGAAAGAGCTGTCATTTTATTTTCATTTTGGTCCCGAGTGACACTGTTTGCACAATGGACCTGCTCCCCACACCTCGCCGCTTTGATTTTATCTCCTTAAGCCGCAGTTGAAAGGTAAGGGAGATAGTTTCCTAAACCTCCCCTGCATCTCCATCCAGCAGTAAGCAGGGAAACTTCTTCACAATTCTAGCAAATTGCCTGATGAAGCTGGTTGTAATCCTCAGCAAAACGTCACAGTACAGGTAGTCCCCGAGTTACGATCTTACGATGGCGATAGCGACAAAATTGCCATCAACAACCTAACATCGTTCAAGTATGCAGACGACTGACAGAATCTTGGTGAGTAGAGTACAATGATACGATACGTTCAAGGTATGTGAAAAGTTTTTATAGCAGATAGGATTGTTTCCTGAAAACTTTCTATTAAATTGCAGTTCATATAGGTAGGCTAAGAATTTACCTTGTTTTTTTACTTTAAATTTTACTGTGCAATACAGTATTGTACTTAATAAATACAGTATATAGTTTATACAGTACGGTACTGTAAATTGCTGTTTTGCTAAATTATCATCGTTCTTTGACTCCTGGGTATGCTAGCCCATCTTCGACTTACGATGGGGTCGTAATGCATCTCCCATCATAAGTAGAGGACTGCCTGTACTTGGATTGTAACAGTGAATTTACTCTTAACACCGGTTAGTGCCGTAGTAACCAATTGGCACGTTTTTTGTTCAAGTGTCGAAACATTCTAATTGGCTGAGGTGGGTAGACCCATATATCTAACCTGAAAAAAATCCCTTTTATGAATATTGGTCGTGAAAGCCTACTACGTATTAAACATGATTGGTGCACCAGGGTTTAAGGCACGTGCAAATCCAGCACTGGAGGCAGCAAGTAGCAAGGGTTGGTGGATTGCAGCCCATCAAGGAGATGCCATACCCTGGATTACCACCATCTGGCAGTTCAGCCAAAACTTCCCACTGGTTTCAGTGCTCCAGCTTCCTAGAGAGAGCAGAAGCAACAAAAGCAATCCTGGACTCGGAAATTATTCGGTCGTACAGTGGTACCTTGGTATACGACCGCTTTGGCATACGTCGAATTTGGTACACGTCGTGTTTTGACGAGACAAACATGTCTTGGGATACGATGTCTTGCTTGGGATACGAGGCGCTTGCTAGAACTTGTATGGGCCGGGATGAGTCACCGCGTACCCGCGGAACCCTGTTCACGACCGAAACAAAGCGCTGCTCCTCAGTCTGCCTGTAGATCTCGTTCATTCTTAGCAGAAGGCAAAAACAAACTTCAACGGAGAGGTTTTTAGTAAAACTCAAACCTGGTGAGCCTCAACCCAGTTCCAAGTCAAAAGAAAGACAGAAAAGAGAAAAGACCCCAGAATTTCAGCTTCCTGAAGTTTTAATGGAAGGGGACTCCTTCCAAAAAATAACATCTCCTCCCTCTCCTCTCCACCATCCTCCAGCAAGGAAAAGTGATATTTAAAAAAAAAGGCAATCTTAAAAAAAATATTTATGCATTTCTTTTAATTTATGTATGCATTTTAGTAATAAGTAGTGTCTAAATTATTTTATACAACCCCATTAATGTATAATATGCCATATAAAATATAATTTCTTATACTCTGGAACAGATTATTTCCTTTCGCTTTATTTCTTATGGGGAAATTTCGTTTGGTGTATGTCATTTTCGGTAGAAGTCCTACCTTCTGGAACGAATTAACGACGTATTACCGAGGTACCACTGTACTTCTTCGGCCGCGGTGCACGAAGAACAAACTCGCAAACACAACTTTGGTCAGCCGGTGCTCTCTGAAGAAGGCCCGTTGCCCAAAACGTTGCCCGTCGCAAGAATGTTTTTTTGTTTTTAAAGGCCAAACATTATTACACTGGTCAACAAAAATAAAAAACTTTTTTTTTCTGGCCTGGACTTTAGCAGCTGTTCTAGACTAATTTCAGGGTGCTGATTCCAAATCTGATCTCAGATTTGCTCTATCACATTTTTATGCTATCGGCATACCCCATGTTCATTGATTTTACCCAAAATTAACTCTGTCACTTATGATTGCAAGTTGTTGCCAGTCAGTGACTGCTTTAGTGTTAAAATATGGTGCTGTATTTTTAGGATAGTGTGTTTATAATATAATTTCATGTAGATATCCACATTTATTTAATATTTTTCTTCTGCAGTTTTTATTGAAAATGCAATATTTGATATCTCAAAAACCTGATGTGATAGGCAAAAACTGATGCCAGATTTGGAATCAGCACCCCAAAATTACCTTACAACCGTTGGAATACCTTATGCCAGAAAAAGTGTGTTGACCAGTGTTATTGGCGGTCATGCCGAGTTTCTCGGATCAAAAAAATTTACCCGTAAAAACAAAGTTTTTCACTATAAATCCTTTATATGCGTGGCATCGGGGCGGCTAGATTCCTCTTGTCCTCTGGCTTGAGATGGCTGCCACCATTAAGCAATTGGTAATTAAATATTTTTAAAAATTTCCCTAAACAGTGTAAAATTGTTGGAAAAAAATTTCACGAAAATTAATTGTCACGCACAACGAGTCTGTGTGCAAAATGTCAGCTCGATTGGATCACGGGAAGTGGGTTAAAAAACGACCGAAAGATTTGCACGGTCGTAAGCAAGCAAGCACGCAAGCAAGTGAACTTAATATAAAGAATTTTTAAAAAGGGGGTGGTGGGGGGGGGGCGACACTGACATTCGCGAATAAACGGAGAAAATTTTTAAACGGCCCGGCATTGTACACAGAAACTTTTAATCGTTTTTTTTTGTTTTGGACACACGAAATAGCAAAAAAATTACACATTGGTCTACGGGCAAACGACAAACATGGACATTCCCCCACGGACCGTGGTTATATACCGTGTCGCAGGCGACGCACAACCTGATCGCGCGCGGGTGCACAAAACTTGTCAGCTTTTGTTCCGTTTAACATGTTGTAGGCTTTCGCGACCAAAATCATCCATAATGTAGGTTTTTTTGGGGGTAGATTGTGTAAATATAAATGTGGTTAAACCCACCACCACCCGACACAGCCAAATTAGTGAGGTTTGTCACGTAAACAGAACGTGCCAATTCGCTACTAATACAGCACTAGTGTATAGTGTAGTGTGTGGTGTATAGTGTAGTACACTAGTACAGCACAATCCTCCTGTTTCGTTCCTTAAATAGAGGGGTAGATGTGATGACGTCACTTGTGAAACCTTTCACGTGCAAAGGGGGGGGGGGGGAGGGATTAATTAATGCGTATAAATTACAATGGGTATCCATTGCCGGTTGGAACGAAACAGAAGGATGTCTCCACAAATCTGGCTGTCGCCTGATGATGCTGGTTGTAATTACTGTCGAAACGTCGTACTCATTGTAAATGTTGTGGATTTGCTCTCCAACACACAACCGGTGTGCTGTACTAGTAACGAATTGGCCACGTTCTGTTTACATGACAAGCCTTAATAACTATCTGTGTCGGTTGGTGGCGGGTTTAACGACATTTATATTTACGCGACGTAACCAAAAAAACGAATATTATGGAGATTTTGTTCCGTTTTTAATCGTACGTCATCACAAAGCCCTCAAAACGACGGCCGCTGCCAGACGGCACGCTTAGTATTAAAAATATTAACCCCTTTCCCGTTCCGAGACTGCCTGGAGGTTGCAGGGTGGGTGGGTGTCCCGTTGACTGACGAATCTCGGAACGTGCGAGCGATTCGGCGTTAATTTTATTTGGAAAAGCGCAGCAGCAGCAGCAGCAGCTAAAGACGTTGTTACTCGCCGCAGAGAATCGGCAGCGACACGACCGCCGCCACTCTACGCTAGCTGGCGCCAGACTGCGCCCGCACGCCCTCCCGTGTGGCCTTGTGGGAGCCTCGGTATCGATAGAGTTACTTGACTTTTCTTTCCGATTATGTTTCGATGACGTACGCTTGACATAACTGCAATGGGAAAGGGCAAAAAAAAAATGTTGACATTGGAGGCCGAGATGGCTAGAAATGAGATGCGGCATTAACACTGTGCCCGAAATACTGGGTTACGTTCACATATCCGATGTTCACATATCCGCCTAGAGCACCGGGATAGGTGCTTGCGATTGGCCGAGTGATAATGACCGAAGAACATTTCTTTGGTTCTTTCGGTTAAGTCACGTCTAAAGATAAAATAATAAATTAAATAATAGCATATTATGACGTTTCGATTGCAACACAAGCAATCATCATCAGGCATAAAAGAAATGGCAACAAAAATCTAACTAGAAAACTATAGACAGACATACAAGCAGACAGACATCACAACGGCACACAGAGAGAGAACACATATCGGCTGATCTTAATTTTGGAGCTTTCGTGACTGCAGGAATTATTCTTTGGTTAGATACGTGTTCTCTCTCTGTGTGTCTTTGTGATGTCTGTCTGCTTGTATGTCTGTCTATAGTTTTCTAGTTAGATTTTTGTTGCCATTTCTTTTATGCCTGATGATGATTGCTTGTGTTGCAATCGAAACGTCGTAATATGCTATTATTTAATTTATTATTTTATCTTTAGACGTGACTTAACCGAAAGAACCAAAGAATAATTCCTGCAGTCACGAAAGCTCCAAAATTAAGATTGACCGAAGAACACTTTGCCATTGCATACGACGGTTTGATTTTCTGAGCAGCTGAACCCGAAACCACGACGCCATCGCCACCGTGCGACGTCGCCACTTGTGCGTGCGTAGAACTTCTTTCGCACCGTACGTAGTCAACCCGCGCGTCTGCTCTGCTCTCGGGGTCGTCGTCGACGCAACTTCACGACGGCAACTCCAAGTGAACTCTCAACATCAAATGCACGGATACGCGACTGGCCACGCTCGCCCTCACATCCGTTCTCGGGCAGGAGGCAGCGTGCGATGCGCTAAGACGCGTGGAGCGATCGCACGGCGGAAAACGTGCAATGTCTCTGAAAACGTTTTAAGACCTGGCATTGGCGGAGGCCAAAATGACCCAAGATGCACCGCACGTAGCCAACCGTGATAATCGGAGGGTGGGCGAGTGTGTGGCTGAGTGACTGTGAGTCTGTGTGTGTGTAGGTTCAACTTCTTTCGCACCGTACGTAGCCAACCGTGCTAATTGTAGTATTAAAGCCGTGAAGCGGTGTTGGAAATTCCACATTCCTATGGCGGGAGAACGAGTATTAAAAAAAATCGACAAGACAGTCGACCTTACCCCACAGCAGTGTTCCTTATTCTAGCAAACCAGGCGGGACGATGGGCTGCGCGTGTTACGACAGGCGGTCAAATAGTCGTGATCCCGATTTATTAAACCCCTTGGCCATTCTGGGACTGTCTGCAAGTCGCACGGTTGGGGCGGGGGGGGGGGATGTGGGGCGTCACGTTCACCGCCGTATCTCGGGAACTCGCGAGCGACTCGCCGTGACTTTTACTTAGAGAGGCACAGCAGCAGCAGCGGCAGCAGCGCCGTTGTTTGTTAAAAGACGTTGCCGCAGAGAGCCGTAGCGACACGACCGCCGCACTCTCTACGACAGCTTGGCGCCAACGCTGTGCCCACACGCCCCTCCCCGCGTGGCCTTGTGGGAGCCTCGGTACCAACCAAGTTATTTTATTTTGTCATCCGTTTCCGTTCCGATGACGTGCACGCACGCACGCACACGTACGTCACCATAACGGCATTTGGAAGAAAACGTGACTATGTCCACGTACGTCAGCGGAACGGGAAAAAGGGTTAAAATGGGCGAGGTCGCACGCAATCGTCAAACGCGTAATTTACCTCCTGGACAACGATCCTCCCTTAGCACCAACGCACTCCGCTCTAAGACGCCACAAACACGACCCCAGAGCGACCGCTTCCCCTCCATCAATCCTCCACCTTTTTAAAACTCACCGCCCCCCCTCAATTCCACCTCCCATTTGCCCCCCCACCACCGCGCCCCCCCACCACCGCCCCCCCCCCCCCCACCGCCCCCCAACCAACCCCGCTTACACGCACGGCGCACAGCACGATCACGAGCACAACAAAGACGAACCGCCCTGCTACGCCGCTGGCCGCCCATTCGCCCCGCAACTCCGAACCCACCAACCCCGTCACGTCGGCTCTCCGAAGCCGAGGCCCGGTCCTTCCCCGAGCCTGCGCGACGCCCCAGAAGGGCGCCCTCGCAGAGGATCCCGCTGTCCATTGCCGTCGGCGTACTGCAACTTCTACGCTCCCGCGTCTACCGCCCCCCCACCACCGCCGCCACTTCACCGACACCACGCGCTGACGCGGCGCCGACTGGCACGCGCGCGAGTGGCGTTGCGAGCCGCCCGTCCGGCGGTGGAGCGTCCCGAGGGCTGCACGTGTGCTCGACCTGCACACGGGTGTAAGACGGAAGCCGCAGTGCGCTGAAGTCTCCAAAATGGTTTGTGGACTGGAGGGGGGGTGTTGATGTCCAAAAACGAAACGACTCGTTGCGTGTGGACCACGGGGAGAGAGGGGGAGAGAGAAATATGCAAACTTCACACATACAGGCGTCGGGGTCGGGGATCGAACCCACGCCCGCTCCTGCACGTTGAACTGCTTTCGCACCGCACGTAGCCAAACCGTGCCAATGGGTGGGTGCGGGATGCTTACGCGCGTTCTGCAACAAAAGCTCAAGGGCCCCCATTGTTGCTCACGTCACGGACAAAATGTTTCCCCAGCCGCTGGCGCAGCGACTGGACCGCTCTCACCCCGTCGATGGGCATCTGTGATAGGTAATAAAAAAACATTGAAGCTTTGTAGCTCATCGGATTCCTCCGGTCTAAACAAAGATTCCGATTCTGGAAACATGCCCGCCTCCATCCCCTCCGCTGAACTCGGCGAGACCCATCTTCCACTGACAAACAATCATCGCCATCATCATCATCATCAATATCATCAGCCATGATCAATCCACTGCTGGACGATGACCGTCCCCGCACGGTCCTGCGATGTACCAACTTGCCCATTGCCCTGCGCATGATTGATAGTAGAAGTCTCCAGTGTAGCCCAAATAAAATCATTTTAATTAATACCAATACGATAGGGGTGTAGTGATGCTTTGGTCCATTGCACTGCTCGCCACAAATGAACCACAATACCTTTCAAACTCCGGTCATCATCGCAGCGGCAGCGGCTTTTGGCTAAGCCATCGAGCAAAGACGGTGGTGGTCACCACATCGCGCGGCGCTTTCAGATGCGCTTCTTTGGCCGTCTGGAAACGCTCTTCCTTCCAATATTCAGAAGCTGCTGGAGCTATGAAACTTGAAAATCGTCGAGATTGAAAAGTAATTTCTTTCGAAGTGCTTTTTTGTGTTTAGTTCGTTGTCCTTCCATTGCACCTACGGTTAGCACGATCGGCTACGTACGGTGCGAAAGAAGTTCAACGTACATACGTACGCAATCCAATCGTACGCGCCGCATAAACCGCGGAGGCCGCTGCCATTCGCCGCGGCGTCAAAAGCCATTTTTGGAATCGGTTTTCTCCCATCGGCCGCGGCGACGATTAACCGCGGCGCGACTGCCGCCGGGGACGGCCTTGCGGCACGCGGCCTACGCCAAAGTGCTCCGTGGTTGAAGGCGCCGCCAAACCGTGGCGCGCGGCCCAACTCGACGCAACGTCTCTCCGGGAAGTCGTCTCCGCCCGGGAGAATTTGCGTCTCTCCCAAATCGCGTTTCCTCGCCGTGGAGTTTGCAGCGTCGCCGCCGCTCCCCCCCCCTCCCCTACCTCTCGCACCCGCCGGATCTGCGGACGAACGTGAACGTGGACGCCGGGTGTGACGAACAGGGCGGACGTTCAAATAATAAAAGCTCGGGTACTACAACGACGACGACGAGCCATCGAATACGGTTACAGGCCAGAAAGACTACAATGCGGTAAAATAAAAAAATAACAAAAAATAGCACCACAACAAATCCAACACGGAAAACACGCGCACGCACGGACACGCGGACTTACAGATGCGCGGACACACGCACGCACGGACTTACGTGCGCACGCAAACGGACACACACGGACTCGCAGACACACACGGACACGTACTAGCTACCTAAGACAATAAATAAAAACTAAGGCACTAAGTCGAGGATGGCAGGGGGAGAGTGGTGGGGGGGGGCGGATGCGAAGCTTGGACCATGCTCGCGACAGTAATAACGACGTCAAACGGGGGTTGTGTGCACGACGATTCAAATAAACCCGGGGAGATCGTGACGGAGGGAGTGAGGAGCAGAGGTCGCAAACGGGTTTTGATTCCTTACCCGTACCCGGCCGCACCAGGGTCACAAAAGGGTATCCGTACCCGTCCGTACCCGTACCCTACCCTACCCGGCCGGGTAAGGGTAGGGTACAGGTATCGGGTACCCGGTTGCGATCTCTGGGATGAAGCCATGTTGCAGGCGCGGGTGGGTTGATTCTAGGAACTTGAATTGTGAGAAGAGACAAGACGTTGGGAAATAAGTGACAAACAGTTACTCACCAGTGACTCACGGTCTACCCGTACCCGGCCGCACCAGGGTCGCGAACGGGTAGCCGGGTATCGGGTAGGGTACGGGTATCGGGTACCCGGTTGCGACCTCTGGTGAGGAGCGTGAGATACAGAGGGAGAGAGAGCGCGAGAGTGTGGAGAGATCAAGAACCTACAGAAGCTCCAGTGATTTTATGGCCTTGCCCTCCAAATTCAAACTCCTCCTGCCTCCAGCAGAACTCACGGGTGTGGCCGGCCATTTGCAACGGGGAGCGGTAGCGCAGCCGCACTACGAACCACCTGCGGCCCGGGTTCGATTACCGCTCACGGACAACACTGGTGACGATTATCTGAACCGGTCCGGGGTCTCCCTCTAGGTGGACTCGGCCTCAAATGAGTACCTGGTGCGTTCCGTAAACATCGCCACCAGGGAGACAAAAGCGGCCGGGCATGGCGTTGGCCACCCATCCCCTTCGTGCGCCGTGCCGGCCTTCGTAGGTGCCGCTACTCGCTAACCGCACTTGCCCCAACAGTCTGTTTACAGGATACACGGGGGGATCTTTGTCTTTGTGCAGCCCAACGATTCTCTACCCAGTCCCTTGACGAATCACTTCGCCCAGTTGCACGACACCACGATGCCGTTACCTCACCCACCGACTTTCTCACCAGACACCACGACATGTTTACACGGCTCAGTGACTTCTCTACCCCAGTGACTCTCTACCCAGTGGCTAACCTCCACTGTACTTTTCCCCAATCAATGTCTACTTAGCCCAATGACCGCACAGCCAAATGACTCTCTGCACAGCCCCATGATGCGTTCCTAAAACCAACGACTCTCTTACCCATCCAAAACACTTTCCACCCAGTACAATAACTGCCCACCCCAATAACTGCCTCTCCAGTCCAGCTATATGGCTCTGCGCAGACAAATGACTCTCTGATCCAATGCCGTGACGCATCCTTACCTCGATGTCCCTCTGCACAACCCCGAAAAAACTTTTCTTTGACAGGCCAATTAATTTCTGTCCACTCCCAAATCACTCTGCCCGACCCAATGACCCTCTACACCCGGTCTCGTTATGCGTCGCTTCGCCCAAACACTCTAACCCAGCGCGGCGACTCCCTCGTCCAGCCCAAGCGCACGCTGCCCGAAACCGAAGGGACAGCATGGTGTGTCCCCCGCCCCACCCCGGGAGGGCCTACGCACAACCCTCAACGGATCACCGCTCTCCGCGACAACGCGGGCAGCCGGGCAATCGCACCGCGGGCTCCAGCGCCCGCGACCGCGACGTCCCCCACCGCGGTGAAACCGGGATTCCGAAGCGGCGGGAGTAAAAACGGCGGCAGCGTCGTCGTCGTCGTTGTGTGTCGAGTTAATCCGCCCCCGTGCCTTCCGCCCGGCGTGTGGCTACGGTGGGCCGCCCTCCTCAACGGCCGTGCCATCGCACGCTTCCCAAAGTTCTCTCTCGAGCGCCGCCGCCGCCGCCGAACAGTTCTGGAACCACCCCACCCCTGCGTCCTCACCGCCTCTTCCGCCTCCGCAGCGGCGGTGGCGGCGGCAGGGGCCGTCCATCGCACGCGCGGCACGAGTCCCACGCGTCTCCCGGCAAACGCTCGGGCACCATCGCCAGCGCCGGCGAGGAGATGGCAGCTCCCCTCCACCACCACCACCCGACCCCCGCCGCCCTTCACCGCCGCCCACCGGAGGACCGGACGTACTAACCAGGGCGACGCAGCCGAGCACCGTCGGCGTTGCCCGGTTACCGTTGCCGGGTTACCGTTGCCCCGGTGGAGGCGAGGGAAGGGGGAGGGGGGGTTGCCGTGGGCGACGAGGCGGCGGGAGGAAGAGGCGACGGCGGCGTCAGTTCTGCACCCGCTGCAGGTACTGAGGTAAGGGGTTGTCCTTGATGAACTTCTGGATGTACCAGCACGTGATGTGCGCCTTCAGGTCCTCCTCCACCACGAAGTCCATGGAGGCCTTGGGCCGGAGGGCGAGGCGGTGGGGGTGGCGGCACGGACGGGTGGGAGGGGTGGGGTGACAAGAGGAAAGATCCACACAGATCCCCCGTGTAACCCGATAACGGGCAAATGCTCTATAAATTTACACATTTCAACTTAAAACGAAACTTTTTTTATTTTATTTGACCAGGTGAGGCCCCGCGGAGCCACGTAGCTCTTTTGTCAGAAGCGACCTGGCCACCAATGACAGCTCAACGAAGTGGATTATCATCTTCTTAGGTTTTTTTGGTAAAGTCACGTAGGTACAAAATGAAATTAAAAATAATAAAAGTTTCAGAGGCAACACAAGTCTCCGTCATCAGGTGGGACCGTCACAGCCAGATTTACTGTATCAAGCAAAAACGTCGTGATTTTTTATTGCTTCTTATTTTATTTCTATTATTACTTTTATTAATTTTAATTTCATTTTTTACCTACGTGACTTTACCGAAAAAACCTAAGATCATGAATCCTTGCAGTCACGAAAGCTTCAAATCTAGAATGTATTATCATCATCGCTTGGAAATTTAGAGCATGGCGATTCTAAAATGTGGAGGGAAAAAAAACGGAGGCACCAGGATAAAAATCCATGTGACCACGTGGAATGAGAGCACGCAAATTGCAAATATACAGCAGCAGCAGGCGTCAAGGTCGGGATCGAACCCACGACCTCCTGTACACCAGGCGAGGTAGTTAACATCTCGCCACGGAGAGAAATGCAAACTCCAAATATACAGCAGCAGGCGTCAAGGTCGGGATCGAACCCACGACCTCCTGCATACCCGGCGAGGTAGTTAACATCTCACCACCACGGCGGATGGCTTTCATAGTCGAAACCATGACCCACGCATGGTTCACGATTAAGTTTTGGGTCAGCTTGCTGCTGGGTGAGTAAAATGTGAGAGACGTGCTGGTTTCACCGGGACAGCCGTGTGGGTTCACCGGGAGATGGAGACAGAGAGAGAGTTAAGCGCCGTGTGCCGGGGCACCTTGGCGAGCAGGCGTGCGATGCCGCGCCCGCGGTAGCCGTCCGGCACCTCGGTGTGCTGCAAGTCCACCGTCTTCTTGCCGATGTACTCGTAGAGCAGCACGGCCCGGTCACTGTAACCTGCGCGGCACAAAGGTGAAAATCCTCCCACCCCCACGCTCCCCCCGCGTAGCCTCCACAGGCTGTTGGGGTGAGTGCTGATAGCGAACAACTCCGAACGCAGTGTGGATGGGACGGAACAGGACCAATTTTTTATTTTATTTTACCAGGTAAGGCCCCACCCGAAGCGACGTGGTCACAAATGACAGCTCAACGAAGTTGATCATCATCGCGTGAAAATGCGTAGCAGGGAAATACTCTCAAAGCGCGCCGATTCTTAATGCGGACGGAAAAACCGGAGGACCCGAGAGAAAAATCCACGCGGCCACAAGGAGAGAGAGAGAGACACGAAAACTCCAAATATACGGCGTCAGGGTTGCGGTGCGAAAAAAAGTTCAACATGCACACACACAAAAAGTCGGGATCGAACCCACGACCTCCTGCATACCAGGCCAGGGAGTCAGCATCTCGCCACCGTGGCACCCCCTGGGTAAGACGGTCACTCTGGCAGACCGAGTCCTCAACAGGCGTGGCGCATTTCGATTTAAAGCTTTCGTGACTGCAGGGATTCTTCTTCTTGGTTCTTTCGGTAAAGTCACGTAGAAGGGAAATAATAAAATAAGAAAAAAAAGAATTTTTATTTTATTATTTCCCTTCTACGTGACTTTACCGAAAGAACCAAGAAGAGGCAATCAAGGGGGTGGAGGAATCAAGGGGTGAATGTCAGAGCAAGCGTCCACGGCAGTAGCGACAGAAGAGCGCAGATCCCAGGCCTATCCCCTCTCGTTCTCCAGTGCCCGCCAGCTGGAGAGCACAGCAGAGGTACCAGCAGAGGTCGCAAACGGGTTTTGATTCCTTACCCATACCCGGCCGCACCAGGGTCGCAAACGGCTACCCGTACCCGGCCGGGTACGGGTAGCCGTTCCCTACCCGTACCCGTACCCTACCCGAAATGAGTGACAAACAGTTACTCACCAGTGACTCACGGCCTACCCGTACCCGTACCCGGCTGCACCAGGGTCGCAAACGGCTACCCGTACCCGGCCAGGTACGGGTAGCCGGGTATCGGGTAGGGTACGGGTATCGGGTACCCGGTTGCGACCTCTGGGCACCAGGCACGGCCTTTAGCCTTTGCAATCCATCCTGAGAATCCACGTTGTGCCTCGCCACCTTCACGGCGAGGAGGGATTCAAGCCACGGCGGCCACTGAACGACCTGACGATGGGGGCGGTGGGGGGGGGAACCTACGTTTGGCTCCGTGAGCCTTTGTCTTTGCGGGCGGAAGCCCAAGGATTCGGACAAAGATGCAGTTTGGCAGCACGAACCTTAGTTGTCTGGTGATAATTGGTTTTATACCCTTCTATCTGGCATCAAAACTGACACATTTTTTACAAGGAGTCATGTTTGCATAGACCACAATACCTGCAGTCATAATGCAAAAAAAAACCATAACTCTGATAATGTGCATTGTCCTTGAAGTTGATTGGTCCACACCCGAGACAGCTTTCCTTAGAGCCTAGTCTCACATGGGTTGGACCAGATGACGCCAAAAGGCGCACAACTCAAAGACAATGTATCATCACAGTATGAAAGCTCGGGGAAAGCATTTACACCATTGGAACCTCCTTTGCCAGTACCAAAATAGGGTAATTGTTTTTTTACCCTTTTATCTGGCAACAAAACTGACACATTTTTTGTAAAAAAAGGTGTCAGTTTTGATGCCAGATAGAAGGGTAAAAAACCAATTATCATATTTTTACTGGCAAATGAGGTTCCAATGGTACCTTGTCTGGTATACAGGAGGTCGCGGGTTCGATCCCAAGCCCGACGCCTGCTGCTGTATATTTGTAGTTTGCGTGTTCTCCTCGTGTTCGCGTGCATCGTTCAAGTATGCAGACGACGAACAGAATCTTGGCGAGTACAGTACAATGTGATACGTTACGATACGTTCAATGCATGTTTACGATACGTAGCTTTAGCGATTTCATTTTAAGGTTACCACGATACGATACGTTCAATGCAAGTTAAAAGTTTTCATGGCAGATAGGATTGTTTCCTGAAAAAACTTTCTATTAAATTGCAGTTCATATAGGTAGCCTAAGAATTTACCTTGTTTTTTTAACTTTACATTTTACTGTGCAATACAGTATTGTACTTAATAAATACAGTATATAAAGTTTATACAGTACGGTACTGTAAATTGCTCTGTTTTGCTAAATTATCACCGTTCTTTAAGACTCCTGGGTAGGCTAGGCCATCTTCGACTGACGATATTTTCGACTTACGATATTTTCGACTTACGATGGGGTCGTCGTAACGCATCTCCATGCTAAGTAGAGGACTGCCTGTATTACGGTGTACTGCAGTTCTGTGTGTGGTTTGTCCAAGTTGTGTTGCCGCACCCCAGCAGAAGCCGTTGTTCGACTGCTGTGGGTAGGTACAATCAACGTCAAACACATAGTGGTGTGTACGTATGATGAACTTCTTTGCACCGTACGTAGCTAAGCGTGCTAATCAAAGTATATAGTAGTGTAGTGCATAGTAGTGTATAGTAGTGTAGTGCATAGTAGCGTATAGTAGTGTAGTGCATAGTAGTGTATAGTAGTGTAGTATATAGTAGTGTATCGTAGTGTAGTGCATAGTAGTGTATAGTAGTGTAGTGCATAGTAGTGTATAGTAGTGTAGTGCATAGTAGTGTATAGTAGTGTAGTATATAGTAGTGTATCGTAGTGTAGTGCATAGTAGTGTATAGTAGTGTAGTGCATAGTAGCGTATAGTAGTGTAGTGCATAGTAGTGTATAGTAGTGTAGTATATAGTAGTGTATCGTAGTGTAGTGCATAGTAGTGTATAGTAGTGTAGTGCATAGTAGTGTATAGTAGTGTAGTGCATAGTAGTGTAGTGCATAGTAGCGTATAGTAGTGTAGTGCATAGTAGTGTATAGTAGTGTAGTGCATAGTAGTGTATAGTAGTGTAGTGCATAGTAGTGCATAGTAGTGTAGTGCATAGTAGTGTATAGTAGTGTAGTGCATAGTAGTGTATAGTAGTGTAGTATATAGTAGTGTATAGTAGTGTAGTGCATAGTAGTGTATAGTAGTGTAGTGCATAGTAGTGTATAGTAGTGTAGTGCATAGTAGTGTATAGTAGTGTAGTGCATAGTAGTGTATAGTAGTGTAGTGCATAGTAGTGTATAGTAGTGTAGTATATAGTAGTGTATAGTAGTGTAGTGCATAGTAGTGTATAGTAGTGTAGTGCATAGTAGTGTATAGTAGTGTAGTGCATAGTAGTGTATAGTAGTGTAGTATATAGTAGTGTATCGTAGTGTAGTGCATAGTAGTGTATAGTAGTGTAGTGCATAGTAGCGTATAGTAGTGTAGTGCATAGTAGTGTATAGTAGTGTAGTATATAGTAGTGTATAGTAGTGTAGTGCATAGTAGTGTATAGTAGTGTAGTGCATAGTAGTGTATAGTAGTGTAGTGCATAGTAGTGTATAGTAGTGTAGTGCATAGTAGTGTATAGTAGTGTAGTATATAGTAGTGTATAGTAGTGTAGTGCATAGTAGTGTATAGTAGTATAGTATATAGTAGTGTATAGTAGTGTATAGTAGTATAGTATATAGTAGTGTATAGTAGTGTATAGTAGTGTAGTATAGTAGTGTATAGTAGTGTAGTGCATAGTAGTGTATAGTAGTGTAGTGCATAGTAGTGTATAGTAGTGTAGTGCATAGTAGTGTATAGTAGTGTAGTGCATAGTAGTGTATAGTAGTGTAGTGCATAGTAGTGTATAGTAGTGTAGTGTATAGCAGAGGTGTGGACTCGAGTCATGTGACTTAGACTCGAGTCAGACTCGAGTCATGAATTTGATGACTTTAGACTCGACTTGGACTTGCATAACAATGACTTTGTCCCACCTCTGGTGTATAGTAGTGTAGTATATAGTAGTGTATTGTAGTGTAGTGCATAGTAGTGTATAGTAGTGTAGTATATAGTAGTGTATCGTAGTGTAGTGTATAGTAGTGTAGTGTATAGTAGTGTAGTATAGAGTAGTGTAGTGTATAGTAGTGTAGTGTATAGTGTAGTGTATAGTAGTGTAGTGTATAGAGTAGTGTCGTATAGAGTAGTGGAGTGTATAGTAGTGTATAGTAGTGTAGTGTATAGTGTAGTGTATAGTAGTGTAGTGTATAGTAGTGTAGTATAGAGTAGTGGAGTGTATAGTAGTGTAGTGTATAGTGTAGTGTATAGTAGTGTAGTGTATAGTAGTATAGTATAGAGTAGTGTAGTGTATAGTGCAGTGTATAGTAGTGTAGTGTATAGTGGTATAGTATAGAATAGTGTAGTGTATAGTGTAGTGTATAGTAGTGTAGTGTATAGTGGTGTGTACGTGTGTTGAACTTCTTTCGCATCGTACGTAAACAACCGCGCTAATCGGAGGTACGGAAGTCGGACTAAAACAACCGAGTGACTGAATCAATGAATAGGCTCAATGAGACAAATTACTGAATTAATTACCGAAAGGATGAGTGAATAAATGTGCCAATGAACGAGTGAATGGCTGTGCGAACGGGTGACCCGTTGACCGAGTTTGACGGAATAAGTGACCGAATGACCCGGCATGACTGAAAGTCAATGAATGACTGAATGACAGGGAATGAGCGCGCAGGCCTCACCATTGAGGCGAATGAAGAACTGCCTCTTCTTGCGGTCGTGCTCAACCCTGACGAGGCTCCCGTTCTCGGCCTGCATCAGCACGTACGACGCCGCGTCCGCCATCTCCTCGTCGCCCTCCTCCTCCTCGTAGTCCCTGCAGCACAACCGCCACAACCGCAAATGTCAACCACCGAACCATGACTGACCATCACCAGCACGTGCGACGCAGCATCGGCAATCACCGCCACCGCCACACAGCATAACATAACCGCCGTTCACCACTAAGTGTCGGTGCCAGGGCAGGTGCACTGAGGCCGCGTGAAGTATCGAAGGCCCACTGGTAGGAGGTCACGGAACAGACCCAGCAGGTGCCATGAATTGACTGAATGAGATGGCTGGCAGATGCCACCACCTGTGCTTCCCACTGTGCCAACTCCCTGCGCTTGAGCCACCCGGCACTCCGTGAGCGTCACTCCTCTGCCCTCCATTGAGTCATTCACGAGCCTCCTCCAATAACCATCATCAGCTGATACAACTCCACACTCCTCCTGCACACTCCTCCACATCCACACTCACACTCCTCACTCACACTCCTCCACACTCCACCTCCTCCACACTCACACTCCTCACTCACACTCCTCCACACTCACACTCCTCACTCACACTCCTCCACACTCCACCTCCTCCACACTCACACTCCTCACTCACTCCTCCACACTCCACCTCCTCCACACTCACACTCCTCACTCACTCCTCCACACTCCACCTCCTCCACACTCACACTCCTCACTCACACTCCTCCACATCCACACTCCTCCTCCACACTCCCCCTCCACATCCACACTCACACTCCTCACTCACACTCCTCCACATCCACACTCCTCCTCCACACTCCCCCTCCACATCCACACTCACACTCCTCACTCACACTCCTCCACATCCACACTCCTCCTCCACACTCCCCCTCCACATCCACACTCACACTCCTCACTCACACTCCTCCACACCCACACTCCTCCTCCACACTCCCCCTCCACATCCACACTCACACTCCTCACTCACACTCCTCCACATCCACACTCCTCCTCCACACTCCCCCTCCACATCCACACTCACACTCCTCACTCACACTCCTCCACATCCACACTCCTCCTCCACACTCCCCCTCCACATCCACACTCACACTCCTCACTCACACTCCTCCACATCCACACTCCTCCTCCACACTCCCCCTCCACATCCACACTCACACTCCTCACTCACACTCCTCCACACCCACACTCCTCCTCCACACTCCCCCTCCACATCCACACTCACACTCCTCACTCACACTCCTCCACACCCACACTCCTCCTCCACACTCCTCCTCCACACCCACACTCCTCCTCCACACCCACACTCCTCCTCCACACCCACACTCCTCCTCCACACAACTCCACACTCCTCCTCCACACCCACACTCCTCCTCCACACTCCGCCCTCCACATCCACACTCCTACAGCACGACCATCAACAACCACCACTAACCGCCAGCACACACGATCCAGTATCCACCATCCCCCCTCCTCCTCCTCCTCCATCCTGGAGCGCAAACACTACAACCACTATTGCCCGCCATGGCCTCCACAACCATCACAACCACACAGCACAACAACCACAACCAACCACTCACCAGAATTACCATCGACCACTCACCATCAACACCTCCATTAACTATCACCACCTACAACAACTACCACAACCAACACCATCAACCTCTAACCACAACCAAATAAACACCACAAACCGCCACCCGCCAATAATCACCACCGCTATCAACCACTAAAAACCACAACTATTAACCATCGCTAACCACTACCTCCAACAACAATTCCCAAACGCCACCATTCACTAACCGCTACCATCATCAACAACCACCACCGCATTAAACAACCGTCATCACACCACCACAATCATCTTCACCCTCAACTACATCTACCACACAACCATCTTCACCCTCAACCTCAACCACATCTACCACACAACCATCTTCACCCTCAACGACATCTACCACACAACCATCTTCACCCTCAACAACATCTACCACACAACCATCTTCACCCTCAACCACAACTACCACACAACCATCTTCACCCTCAACAACAACTACCACACAACCATCTTCACCCCCAACTACATCTACCACACAACCATCTTCACCGTCAACCACAACTACCACACAACCATCTTCACCCACACAACCATCTTCACCCTCACCCACATCTACCACACAACCATCTTCACCCTCAACAACAACTACCACACAACCATCTTCACCCCCAACTACATCTACCACACAACCATCTTCACCGTCAACCACAACTACCACACAACCATCTTCACCCTCACCCACATCTACCACACAACCATCTTCACCCTCACCCACATCTACCACACAACCATCTTCACCCTCAACTACATCTACCACACAACCATCTTCACCCTCAACTACATCTACCACACAACCACCTTCACCCTCAACAACATCTACCACACAACCATCTTCACCCTCAACAACATCTACCACACAACCATCTTCACCCTCAACAACATCTACCACACAACCACCTTCACCCTCAACAACATCTACCACACAACCATCTTCACCCTCAACAACATTTACCACACAACCATCTTCACCCCCAACCTCAACCACATCTACCACACAACCACATCTACCACAACCATATTCACCCTCAACCACATATCCCACACAACCATCTTCATTCACCGCCACATCTACCACAACAGACAAAGATCCCCCCCACAGTATAGCCTGTAACAGACTGCTGGGGCAAGTGCTGTTAGCGAGTGGCACCTATGAAGGCCGGCACAGCACACGAAGGGGGTCGGTGGCCATCACCACAACCATCACCACAACCATCACCACAACCAGCACCACAACCACCTTCACGAGCACAACTAAAACTAAACTTCCCTGGCAACCACCGTCACAACCACTGAGTGCACAGCCTGCAAACACACACACAGCACATCTCAGCAGTCACCACCACCAACATCAACAACAACAACCACTAGGCCTGCCACCACAGCCAAAGCCCCACCACCACCACCACCAAAGACAAAGACACCCGTACAGCCTTAACAGACTGTTTGGGGCAAGTGCTGTTAGCGAGTGGTACCGATGAAGGCCGGGAGGACGAACTCTGTCTAATCCAACAACACCAGCACCACCACCACTGCCACCATGACCACCACCTCCACCCGAACCCGGGCCACTCCGTCAGCACCTCACGATGCCGAGTGGATGAGGTCACCCGATCCGTTTGGTCCACACGGAGAGGCCACCAGACCCGTGCCAAACCCACCAGACCCGTGCCGAGCCCACTAGACCCGTGCCAAACCCACCAGACCCGTGCCTAGGCCACCAGACCCGTGCCGAGCCCACCAGACCCTATCCCACCAGACCCGTGCCGAGCTCACCAGGCCCGTGCCTAGGCCACCAGACCCGTGCCGAACCCACCAGACCCGTGCCGAGCTCACCAGACCCGTGCAGAGCTCACCAGGCCCGTGCCTAGGCCACCAGACCCGTGCCGAACCCACCAGACCCGAGCCGAGCCCACCAGACCCTATCCCACCAGACCCGTGCCGAGCTCACCAGGCCCGTGCCTAGGCCACCAGACCCGTGCCGAACCCACCAGACCCGAGCCGAGCCCACCAGACCCGTGCCGAGCCCACCAGACCCTATCCCACCAGACCCGAGCCGAGCTCACCAGACCCGTGCCTAGGCCACCAGACCCGTGCCGAACTCACCAGACCCGTGCCGAGCACCAACCAGACACCAGACCCTATCCCACCAGACCCGAACCGGGCTCACCAGACCCGTGCCGAGCCCACCAGACCCGTGCCGAGTACCCACCAGACCCTATCCCACCAGACCCGTGCCGAGCCCACCAGACCCTATCCCACCAGACCCGTGCCGAGCACCCACCAGATTCAATCCGACGAGCCGAACAAACGTGACCCGGCCCCGACTCGTTCCGTCCCGCACAGCGGAGATCCCGGGGTCGACTCGGCACCAACCCCCACCACCCACCCGATCTCGGTCCACCCAAACCCCGGGGGGGGTCCGGCCCGGCCCGCTCCGTGCAGGCAGCCTCAGCAGCACGGGGCAGTGGTTGTTGTTGTTGACGACGATGATGATGAAGACGCAGGGCCGGTGTGGGTTGTGTGCGTCGCGTTCAGCTGTCTTAGTTCGCGGCTGGGACAAACAAAGCCGTGATGATGATGATCCTTCTTTTCTCTCCTCCTTCTCTCTTCCTTTCTCCTCCTCCTCCCGTCCCGCGTATCTCGTCCTCTCCGCCTCCTCCTCCTCCCTTCTCTTCCTCCCGTCTCGCGTCGTCCTCCTCCTCTCTCTCCTCTAGTCGTCCTCTTCGTCGTCCCGGGCTGGGCGACTCAGCGGGGACAGCGGCGGTGATCAGCTGGAGGACCACGTGACCGGGCCCGGGCGAAACCATTACGGAGGGGGGGGAGGCGTGGTGATTGAGTTTAAACGCCCCGTAATTAAGCTAATTAATATAAATGTGTTACATATTTACATATTAAATACAAGTAAGTTTATATATATCCATAAATGTCCCTTCACGTAAAAAAACATTTTTTTTCACGTAAACCATCAGCCACACTGGCTCCCTCGTTGCAGAGCTGAAGTTTTAATTGAAAGCTTTCGTGACTTGCAGGGATTCATATTCTTGGTTCTTTCGGTAAAGTCATCACGTAGAAGGGAAATAATAAAATAATAAAAATATTAAACAATACAAATTCTCACGACCTTTCGACTGCAACACAAGCAATCATCATCAAGGTGTGAAATCCACAGCAAATTTTCTTGCTGTGGATTTCACACCTGATGATGATTGCTTGTGTTGCAGTCGAAACGTCGTGAGAATTTTTATTGTTTTATATTTTATTGTTTTATATTTGTATTATTTTTTTTCATTTCCCTTCTACGTGACTTTACCGAAAGAACCAACAATATAATGTTGAAGTTCTTCAGCGCCGATTGGTTCAGCACGAGCACAAACCTCACATTGTCTCAGCACATCAATCAAGCGGAACTCCGAGCCGGCTTTGACATTAAGTGTCTCATCGGCAGCCTTGAACCAAAGCACCGACGTTTTGAAAATAACATTTTGTTTCCTCCCTTATCGTAAATATTCATTTTTTTTATTTTCAAAAAAATATCACCGTAGCGCAAAGATTGGTGCTTGGATACAAATCATCACATTTGCAAAATGTGATGATTTGTATCTGAGATCCTTACCCGCGTATGGACAGTTCAAATTATCACGTGCAATTGTATCGAGGGATTATTTTGTGTTGTCTTGGTGTGGTCTGGGACTATTTTGTTGTTGTTGTTGTTTTTCCGCCTTGCCCAAGCTTGCATTTAGTGTTGAAACATCGGCAGGAATGTATTAACTCCTGCAGTTCGGAATTGTATACATTTGTTGTTTTTATAAATGTTTCGTCATTTCATTGCCTCTTTCTCTATTGTGCACTACTATCGGGGTTTTTTCTACTGTGTTTGTTGTTGTAACTTGCTGACCCCGTGCCCCTGCTGGACATGGGTCAAAGTTCAACACAAAACGACACAAAATAATCATTACTGAAAGAGGTAATGTGGCTTGGGGGGGGGGGGGGTTCATCCAGTAGTGGATAGATCATGGACGATGTTGATGATGTGGAGCGAGGATGTTTGGGTCTCAAATGTAATGCTTATTCTGGACGTCCACATTGCCTACGGTGGCTATGAGATGTTAACTGCCTCGCCTGGTATACAGGTGGTCGTGGGTTCGATCCCGACTCTGATGCCTGCTGCGTATTTGGAGTTTGCGTGTCTCTCTCTCTCATCATCATCATCACGGTGGCTATGAGATGTTAACTACCTCGCCTGGTATACAGGAGGTCGTGGGTTCCATCCCGACTCTGATGCCTGCTGCGTATTTAGAGTTTGCGTGTCTCTCTCTCATCATCATCACCACGGTGGCTATGAGATGTTAACTACCTCGCCTGGTGTGCAGGAGGTCGTGGGTTCCATCCCGACCCTGACACCTATTAACCATCGCTAACCACCACCTCCAACAACAATTCCCAAACGCCACCATTCACGAACCGCTACCATTATCAACAACCACCACCAGCAATCACTAATTATCAGTAACCACCACCTAAAACAAATCGCTAACCACAACAACCTCCAACAACTTACAATCAGCACCCACTAAGCACTACCACCACCAACCTCCAATAACGTGGAGTTCAATCCCGACCCTGACGCCTGCTGCTGCTGTATATTTGGAGTATGCGTGTCTCTCTTCCCGTGGTCACGTGGATTTTTCTCGAGCTCGTCAGGTTTTTCCGTCCACATTTAGAATCAACGTACAATTTGTATTGTATTTCATTGCTCTACATTTACACGTGATGATGATGATCCAAATTTCGATTTAAAGCTTTCGTAACTGCAGGGATTCATCTTCTTGGTTCTTTCGGTAAAGTCGCGATCTAACCCAAAAAAACCCTCTATCATAGATACCTGTGTGTGACGCAGAAGGGAAATAACAAAATAATAAAAATAAAACGTAATAAAATAAAATTATCACGACGTTTCGGCCACAACACAAGCAGCCGTCCTCAGGTGAAGAACAGGTCTTTCGGAAAGACAGCGTCTGAATGAGCACCACCAGGCTTGGAAGCGTATATTTAAGCTGGGTTGAAGGGGGAAGGGCGCCTTGGCAAATAAATTTGCATATCAAGAGGAATCTAGAATAAATATGCTAAATTCCTCTTGATATGCAAATTCCTTTGTCAAGGCGCCCTTCCCCCTCCAACCCAGCTTAAATATACGCTGCCAAGCATGCTGGTGCTCATTCAGACGCTGTCTTTCCGACAGACCTGTTCTTCACCTGAGGACGGCTGCTTGCGTTGTGGCCGAAACGTCGTGAGAATAATTGTATTATGTTTTATTTTTATTATTTTATTATTTCCCTTCTACGTGACTTTACCGAAAGAACCAAGAAGATGATGATCCACTCCGTTCTGATTGAATTTCTGATAGCCAGATCGCTTCTGAAAAAGAGCTGTATAGCTCAGTGGGGCCTTAATAGGTAAATTAAAAAGTTTAGTCGAGTCGGAGGCAACGTTAATTAAGAATGTTAAAAAAATATATTTATAAAGAATGCACATTACGATCAGTTACACAACATTAGGGGCCGTCCATAAATGACGTCAAGCGATTTTGGACGATTTTTGACTCGCCCCCCTCGTCACAAAAAGTCAGACCCCCCTCAAATATGACGTCACAAAGCTCTGCCCCCCCCCCCAAAATAAAAATGCTTCAAATCGCTTAAAACTATTGTCATTGTGGTGCGTATTTAATGTGGCGCTGCACTCTGATGTTCTAGGAGAAAAAAATATCAAAAAGTCTATTTAAGTAGAACGTGTTGCCTATATTTATTTAAAGTTGCGCATTTTGATGTGACGTCACATTTCTCACTCCCCCCCCCCCCCACTCGTCACACATCGTCACAAATGTCTGACCCCCCCCCCTAGGGTGCGTGACGTTATTTATGGACGGCCCCTTATTAATTGATTTAACTTATGATTGACTGTAACCACGATGACGTCACGTAACATATTATTTAAATTGGTAACAGCAGTTTAATTATTTAGATCTTTAATTACAATAAACACGATGACGTCACGTAACATATATGTAAACTGGTAACAGCAATTTAATTCTTTACATATTTAATACCAATAGTGTGCATTCGTTTCATTGTACATTTCCTCAGGAAATGAAGAACAGGGGTAGAACAAAATATCGATATGAGCCAATTGATATCACGATATTGCACACAAAACGAACGGTACGATTATCGTGGGTCTAATATCGTACGATATATTGCTGGGGAAGGTCGGGCCGAGGAGAGGGGGGGGGGGGTAGCCCAAGTGGAGTTATCCACAGCGAGTGAGGACTCTTGACGTGGTGTGCCGAGTTCAATACCAGCTCGCCTGGCCGGACCAGACCAGCTGGAATTGAACCCTGGGCGAGACCATTGTGGCAGTCGGGGCAGGGGGCGATTGTGTTTGTGTTTATATATTTTTTTTGGACGAGACCATTTGTGCAGGCGTGAGGGGGGGGGGGGCAAGTGGAGTCATCCACAGCGAGTGAGTGCTCTTGGCGTTGTGTGCCGGGTTCAATTCCAGCTCGCCTGGCCGGACCAGACCAGCTGGAATTGAACCCTGGGGGAGACCATTGTGGCAGTAGCGACAGGGGGGGGGGGGGTTGTGTTTACATTTAATTTTTTGGACGAGACCATTTGTGCAGGCGTGGGGGGGGGGGGGTAAGTGACACCCGCAGCGAGTGAGGACACTTGACGTTGTGTGCCGGATTTACTTCCAGCTCACCGAGCCAGACCAGACCAGCTGGAATTGAACCCTGGGCGAGACCATTGTGGCTGTAGCGAAAGGGGGGTTTTATTAAGTTTTGATTTGAAGTTTTCGTGACTGCAGGAATCCGTACGCTTTGGTTCTTTCGGTAAAGTCACGTGGGTATAAATTTTTTAATATTATTTTTTAAATGTTATACTTAGGTGACTTTACCGAAAGAGCCAAAGAGTATTGATTAAGTTTGTTTACATTTTAGTTTTGGGACGAGACCATTTGTGCAGGCCTGGTTTAGGGCGTTGAAGCTTAAATGTTAAGATTTATTGTTCCCGGGACGGGGATCTTTGATGCAGATACAGATCAGAATCAAATCATAATGTTTATTATTATTGAATGAATACGATTAGCTATAAAGTTATTTTTCAAAGGTGTCCAGTAAGGGCGGGTCAGAACGTTCCAACAAAAATATAAACACACGATAAGAGTGCAAAGTTTGGGAAAAGTAAAGAAATCACTTTAAAAATATATACAAATAAATGTAAACTAATATTTTTTAACTTACTGAGCTATTAACTTTTTTCAGAAGTGACCTGGCCACAAATAATAGCTCAACAAAGTGGTTTATCACGTGAAAATTACCAGAAGCAAATTAATGTAATCTAAATACACGTTTCTACTATACAATAGGAGGGGGGGGGTTTGAGTTTAAATAACACATTCCTGCGGAGGGAGCTGGTAGGAACGTTGGGTTGCTCGGTCAATGGCCAGGGTCAACGGCGGCGTGGTGTATTCCGCAAATATGGCCAATTGGGAGGGCGGGCACAAGCCGGCGTGAGTAGGTTAAACGTTGAGTTTTATAAGGGCACCACGGTGTGACCAGCCCCTCCCCACCCAGCCCCACCCCTCCCACCCCCCACTCAGCCCCACCCCTCCCACCCCCCACCCAGCCCCCCCCGCCACCCAGCCCCTCCCCACCCTCCCCACCCAGCCCCTCCCCACCCTCCCCACCCAGCCCCTCCCCTCCCCACCCAGCCCCTCCCTACACGACGGACACAATAATCCCATGTGGGCTGGTGTAACCAGGAGGTTCCTACCAGTATTAAGATCTGTGGTTGGGGCTGTACTATTATGCTTTGGACGAGACCATCATACAAGCAAAGTGAATGAGGGGAGGGGGGGCAATGGTTAAAAGAGTTTTGATTGAATGGGATTAACTAATTTATTGATGAGCTAAATCAGGGGAATCGACCAGGTTTATTTGAATGGTTGAGGGTAGATGTTGAATTAATGTAGTGTTTAAAAATAAGTACCGTGTCGCCTTCATCCAAATGGTGGGGTGGGTGTGGGTGTTAATGGGACGCGACCAATTGCGTCAGTGAATGGGGGTGTTTCGCTCGCAGTGGTCGTGCCAATGCTTGGCAGAGAACGACAATGTAGCTCATTCATTCACTCCTTCGTTCTATTAATAGCTTTAATTCGCGGCACGGTGCAGCAGATGGGCTGCGTGCTATTGCTGGCGCGCAACGCGTGACAACAATGGTATATTTATAGCGTTTTAGGGGCCGTCCATAAATGACGTCACGCACCTAGGGAGAGGGTCAGACATTTGTGACGATGTGTGACGAGGGGGGGGGGGGTGAGAAATGTGACGTCACATCAAAAGGCGCAACTTTAAATATAGACAACACGTTCTACTTAATTAAATAGACTTTTTAATAAATGTTTTATCCTACAACATCAGAGTGCAGCGCCACATTAAATACGCACTACAATGACAATAGTTTAAAGCGATTTGAAGCATGTTTATTTTGGGGGGGTGGGGCAGAGCTTTGTGACGTCATATTTGAGGGGGGGGGTCTGACTTTTTGTGACGTCGTGTGACGAACGGGGGGGGGGGGTCAAAAATCGTCCAAATTTGCGTGACGTCATTTAGGGACGGCCCCATAAAACGGTCGACGGAGATTCACATTGCTAGATTTCATATCAAATTAACTATTTTTATTTTAGCAGTGAAGGCCTACTGAGCTGTATAATATGCTCTCGTTTCAGAAGCGACCTGACCACAATTAATCGCTCATCTAAGTGGCTCATGATCTCGATTTAAAGCTTTCGTGACTGCAGGGATTCATCTTCTTGGTTCTTTCGGTAAAGTCAAGTAGAAGGAAATAATAAAATATATTTTTTTGTTTATTTTAATTATTTTATTATTTCCCTTCTACGTGACTTTACCGAAAGAACCAAGAAGATGGCTCATGATCGTCGTGTGGACATTTAGAACGGCAAAATAAATATTCTAAACGCACGTTGAGTCTAAATGTGGTGGAGGGGTGATGATGATGATGAGAGAGACACGCAAATTCCAAATATACAGCAGCAGGCATCAGGGTCGGGATGGAACCCACGACCTCCTGTATACCAGGCGAGGTAGTTAACATCTCCTAGCCACCGTGATGATGATGAGACACGCAAATTCCAAATATACAGCAGCAGGCATCAGGGTCGGGATGGAACCCACGACATCCTGTGTACCAGGCGAGGTAGTTCACATCTCCTAGCCACCGTGATGATAATGAGAGACACGCAAACTCCAAATATACAGCAACAGGCGTCAGGGTCGGGATGGAACCCACGACCTCCTGTACACCAGGCGAGGTAGTTAACATCTCCTAGCCACCATGGCGTATCAACATGCAATGGGTGCGTCAGTGTGTGTTTTTGACCATTGAAATTGCCGCGTATTTCGCTCACTTGCTCGTACCACGAACAAGAACGTATCGAGCACCACGACGGGACAGACAAACGCACAGATTTTGTAAACGCACACGAGAATGGTCATGCGGATGACGGTTTTACAAACGCGTCACGCGCGAACGCGTGCGCCGTTTGACCTCGCGGCGTCCCGTAATAGGGGTGGAGGGTGGGGGGGGAGTGGGGCGGGGGGCGTGGCTTAGAAGGTGGGGGGGGCGACCACTCGCCCGTGCCCTTGCGCCAAGGTAAACACGCGGCGGCCATGTTGCTACGGGATGTGAGTGGCGGGTAGAGTGTGTGTGACGTCACGCGAGCACTCCACACAGGGGGGCGGCTGTCCCTTACAAAGATGGCCCCCCCCCACTTCCCGCGCGTGACGTCACAACCGAAGCACCGCCCCCTCCCCCCGAACGCCTCAGGCGCTCCCGCCCGTGTGAGTCCGCGCCGACGAGATGGCGGCCCTGGAGGCAGCGAGGTGAGTTGCCAGACGTTACTTCTCCACCTCATCGTCCACCTCATCGTCCTCCCCTCACCACCACCTCCTCCTGCTCGCTCACACGGCGACCGCGTGTGGGTTCAGTGCCGCAGCCGCCCGCTTCGCCATTCGAGGGTGGTGGTGGTGGTGGTGGTGGCGGGGAGAGACGCGTCCCTTGCGGTGAACGCCATTACAAGGGGTGGTGGGGGTGGTAGTGGTGGTGGTGGAGGTTGGTGGTGGAGTTGTTGACCCTGCTACCGTGGAGGAGAGAGAGGAGGAGGGGGGGTAGTGGTGGTTGGTGGTGGTGGAGGTTGGTGGTGGTGGAGTTGTTGACGCTGCTACCGTGGAGGAGAGAGAGATGGGGGGGGGGTAGTAGTGGTGGTTGGTGGTGTTGGAGGTTGGTGGTGGTGGAGGTTGGTGGTGGAGGTTGGTGGTGGTGGAGGTTAGTGGTGGAGTTGTTGACGCTGCTACCGTGGAGGAGAGAGAGGAGGAGGAGGGGGGTAGTGGTAGTTAGTGGTGGAGGTTGGTGGTGGTGGAGGTTAGTGGTGGAGTTGTTGACGCTGCTACCGTGGAGGAGAGAGAGGAGGAGGAGGGGGGTAGTGGTAGTTAGTGGTGGAGGTTGGTGGTGGTGGAGGTTAGTGGTGGAGTTGTTGACGCTGCTACCGTGGAGGAGAGAGAGATGGGGGGGTAGTAGTGGTAGTTAGTGGTGGTGGAGGTTGGTGGTGGAGTTGTTGACGCTGCTACCGTGGAGGAGAGAGAGGAGGAGGAGGGGGGTAGTGGTAGTTAGTGGTGGAGGTTGGTGGTGGTGGAGGTTAGTGGTGGTGGAGGTTGGTGGTGGAGTTGTTGACGCTGCTACCATGGAGGAGAGAGAGGAGGAGTAGGGGGGGGAGTAGTGGTAGTTAGTGGTGGTGGAGGTTGGTGGTGGTGGAGGTTGGTGGTGGAGTTGTTGACGCTGCTACCGTGGAGGAGAGAGAGATGGGGGGGGGGAGGGTAGCAGCATGGAGCCGCTTGGTTTCCCCGCTCTAACCGCGTCCCCCGAGGGGGTTCAACGAGGGAGACGGCGGCGGGCGAAGTCGCTTCGAGTTTGCGGGACGAGCAAAAAGAGCTCTCAGATCGGCCTCGACTGCCTGCCGAATTCCATACAGCGCACAGGCAGCGGCCGCCTCGTCCTCGCCTCCCATTGGTCGCGGCGGAGCGCCTCGGCCAATCGGAAGCGAGAACCGGGCGCGCGTTGCTTATCCGCGCTATGGATTTTGAAGCGGCCTTCCCCCACCCCCCCCTACCCCTCCGGCCGTTCTTGTGAACTTTGCGGGGTTCGTTGTCGGCCGTGGTCTATCCACCGCTGGATGAAGGCCCCCCACCATCATCACCACCATCACCACCACCGCTTTAGCCACCACATCTCGAGCGCGTCGTCACCACGACAGTGGAGACGAAACATTGTTTGTGTTCGTCGCTCCGTCTCTACGGGGAACGTTCCCGAGCGCGATGGCCCTCGCACGAACTCTGAGCCGCTCGCTCACACCACGTTCCATGTTCACCTTGATGGGCACGTCCCCCAACACCAAACACCACCACAGACACCACCACCAACACCACAGCCACCAACCACAGCCACCAACCACAGCCACCACCAACACCGCAATCACCACCGCAGCCACAGCCGCCGCCGCCACCAACCACCACTACCGCCACCACCACCACTAACACCGCAGCCACCACCACAGCCACCACCGCCACCACCACCAACCACCAACACCGCAGCCACCACCACAGCCGCCACCACCACCACAACCACCACAACCACCACCACAGCCACCACCACAGCCACAACCACCAACGCCACCAACCACCACCGCAGCCACCGCCACCACCACCGCAGCCACAGCCACCACAAGCCGCCACCACCAACCTTCACCACCAACCGTCACTGCCACCACCAACCACCACCACCCGACAAAGCTCCTTAACCCACGCCGCTACACGCGCGCCCTGCACAAAGTCGCCCCTCTTCCCCACCCCCTTCTTCTTCTTCTGCTGCTGCTTACCAGTCGTCACGATGTAAACAAGTGGTTGCACAACTTTGTAAATCGCTCCCGTCCGTCGGTCACGCTCAATCGATCCACTGCTGGATGAGACCTCCCTCCGCCAGCACCCCCCGAACTCCACGAAACGTCGTCTGCCCCCCCCCCACCCCCCCACGAATGGTCATTCACTGAATCCGTCACCCCCTCTGAACGCGTTCTGTCCTTCGGGGGCTGTTGTACCCTGTCCCATTGCCCCATTGCCCATCACCATCATCCTTTCTAAGCCCATTGCGTGCTCCCCCCCACCCCCTTCATTGAGTCAAGCTCCCGTTGACTTGAATTCAGTGTTGCGAACGGTGATTATACAACGTTTAAATATCGGCCGCGATTACACAACGCGTAAAACTATCTACGGCTGTCCCCTACAGCCAAGCCGGTCCACGCTTATCCGCGACCGCCTTTCGCATGCGAGCAATTTGACTCTCTCAGCCTTTCACTTTATCGCTCTTACTTTCTCTCACTTTCTCTAACTCTCTCACTCACTCTCTCTTACTTTCTCACTCACTCTGTCTCACTCACTCTGTGTCACTCACTCTGTCTCACTCACTCCGTCTCACTCACTCTCTCACTCACTCTCTCTTACTTTCTCTCACTCACTCTCTCACTCTCTCTTACTTTCTCACTCACTCTGTCTCACTCACTCTGTGTCACTCACTCTGTCTCACTCACTCCGTCTCACTCACTCACTCACTCTCTTACTTTCTCTCACTCACTCTCTCACTCACTCCCTGTGTCTCACTCTCTCACTCACTCTCTGTTACTTTCTCTCACTCTCTCTTACTTTCTCTCACTCACTCTCTCTTACTTTCACTCACTCTCTCACTCACTCTCTTACTTTCACTCACTCACTCTCTCACTCACACTCTCACTCACTCTGTCTCACTCACTCTGTCTCACTCACTCTGTCTCACTCACTCCGTCTCACTCACTCACTCACTCTCTTACTTTCTCTCACTCACTCTCTCACTCACTCTCTCACTCACTCTCTCTGTCTCACTCTCTCACTCACTCTCTCACTCTCTCTTACTTTCTCACTCACTCTGTCTCACTCACTCCCTGTGTCTCACTCACTCTGTCTCACTCACTCCCTGTGTCTCACTCACTCTGTCTCACTCACTCACTCACTCTCTTACTTTCTCTCACTCACTCTCTCACTCACTCTCTCACTCACTCTCTCTGTCTCACTCTCTCACTCACTCTCTCACTCACTCTCTGTTACTTTCTCTCACTCTCTCTTACTTTCTCTCACTCACTCTCTCTTACTTTCACTCACTCTCTCACTCACTCTCTTACTTTCACTCACTCACACTCTCACTCACACTCTCACTCACTCTGTCTCACTCACTATCACTCACTCTGTCTCACTCACTTTCACTCACTCTCTCTCACTTTCCATCACTCTCTCTCACACTCTCTCACTCTCTCTCGCGCTCTAAGTTTTAAAAAGCGCACCGCTGCCAAATTAATGCGATTTTCTCGGGAGATTTAATTCGTCGTCCACACTTCTTCTTACATTGCCGCCCGTGTCGCTCGTTCTTGCCCGTGGGGTTTTGGTGGAAGTGCAGTGCGGGGCCTGTAGCATGGTGTTATAAAGGGGCCCGAAATAAAACACGTAAATATTAAACGACCAATTTTTTTACTTGCACAGTAAAGTAATTGTATGTTTTCATTTGCTATAGATCCAGAAAATACGACAAATCGCTAACTTTAAGCACCCGGTCGTTCACAACAGTTGAAGGCGGTATAGTACTATAGTAATAGAGCAAGTGCAGAATCACTGAACCGGAATTGATAGCTTGAAAGCATTTAGCGCGGGGCCCTTGAAAGTGCCGTGGCCCGTAGCATATGTAGCTACTTTTGCTACTACGATAATCTGGCATTGGCCCAGTGCTTTGCGACACGTGGATTTCACCCCCCTGCTGCCACTGACCGTCGGGGGCTGCAATCGCCCGCACGGCCTCGCAAGCCCGTCCACCCAGGGACGCAACTATCCTCCATCCCAGGGGCTCGCTCTGCTCAGCTTTTGAGATCTGGCGAGGTCTGGGACCCCCCACCCTCCCGAGTGAGTTGGTCTCGTAGTCCACGAAAAGCTGTTTTGTTGTAGAATGTAATTGCAAGGAACGGCGTCTGTGCACAAAGTTGCGAAGGTCAAAGGGGTCAAAGGGTCGTCATTGTCAAGTCCAGTGGTCCGATCACAGCTGCTGCTTCTCCCCCCCCCCATTCACCCACCCCTCATCTCTTTCGTCTGCTACATATCACCCAACTGTTGCACGGTCAACGCGTATCCACGCCCCATGGTCCACTCGGTCTCGTCACCACCGCCATCTGACACATTTCGGCTTTGCCTTGGTTGCCAAACTCTGGGTGACACTCCAATGCCTGGGCGCTGCAGTGGCGAGGAGATGTTAACTACCTCGCCTGGTGTACAGGAGGTCGTGGGTTCGATACCGACCCTGACGCCTGCTGTATATTTGGAGTTTGCGTGTCTCTCTCCGTGGTGAGATGTTAACTACCTCGCCTGGTATACAGGAGGTCGTGGGTTCGATACCGACCCTCACGCCTGCTGCTGTATATTTGGAGTTTGTGTGTCTCTCTCTCCGTGGTGAGATGTTAACTACCTCGCCGTGTATACAGGAGGTCGTGGGTTCGATCCTGACCCTGACGCCTGCTGTATATTTGGAGTTTGCGTGTCTTTCCGTGGCGAGATGTTAACTACCTCGCCTGGTATACAGGAGGTCGTGGGTTCGATCCCGTACCTAACGCCTGCTGTATATTTGGAGTTTGCGTGTCTCTCTCCCCGTGGTCGTGTGGATTTTTCTCCGGGTCCTCTGGTTTTTCCCTCCACATTTAGAATCATCGTAACGCCTTGGCTGTTATCAATTTCCCCGTGATAAGCCACTTCGTTGAGCTATCATTCTTGGCCAGGTCGCTGCTGAAAAATCAGGCTAATAGCTCAGTGGGGGCTTACCTGGTAAAATAAAAATAAAATACTTTAGTTGAATCCACCCTCCTCCATCCTGCATACTTGTCCCATCCACCGCAGCCTCCCCAAGGGGTCACTAGGGTCACTCAAATGAGGTTATCCTGGTCCCATTGTGATTCTCACCTGGTTAAAACCACATTTTTTTTACTTGACTTAACACTTTCATGCCAACCTCCCAAGTTGCCAACTCTTGTCATCCACCTGCCCTGCACACGTGTCCCCACTCCTCAAGGCAAGGGCACACCCATGTCATTATACGACACTTAAAGGTTAACCAAAGCGCGTACGGCGTACTAACTGCCCGATTAATACTCGTAAACCACCGTGGGCTTTGCCCCGCCGTTCGAAGGCTTTTGCATCGGACTCGGATCGCCGATGATGAGGGTCATATGTTTGGTAAGTGTTTAGCACGAGACTTTTAAGCCGCCCGTAACTTAAGGCTGACCCTGCCCTGCGAGTAATATTGCCTCAAATCCAGTTCGAAGAAGCTCAGGCAATAACTACATTTGTAACCTACATCGGCTCTTTCAACCTTCCAGCACATCGTTAGAATTTACGTAAGTCTCTTCTATGCTGGACGGACTATCATTGGATGTAAGTGTCGGCTTAGACATTTCCCAATACAGGCAGTCCTCTGCTTACGATGGAGATGCGTTACGACGACCCCATCGTAAGTCAAAAATATCGTAAGTCGAAGATGGTCTAGCCTACCCAGGAGTCTTAAAGAACGGTGATAATTTAGCAAAACAGAGCAATTTACTGTACCGCGCTGTATAAACTATATACTGTATGTATTAAGTACAATACTGTATTGCACAGTAAAATGTAAAGTTAAAACAAGGTAAATTCTTAGGCTACCTATATGAACTGCAATTCAATTAAAAAAAGTATTTTCAGGAAACAATCCTATCTGCTATGAAAACTTTTAACATGCATTTTGTCACCATCGTAAGATCGAAATATCCTAAGTCGGACCATCGTAACTCGGGGACTATACTGTACTTTGCAGTAACCTACCAACAAGGCAGCAAGCACGTTGCACAATTGTACATGACAAGGGCACGTGGCTTCACTAGATCAAGTCTGAGCATTATCTTTTCCATGCTTTTGTGCCCCATTTTACATGCCCCTCCCATTTATATACACAGCGTATACAAAGATAAAGAACCCCCCCCCCCGTGTAGCCATGCAGACTGTTGGGGCAAGTGCTGTTAGCGAGCAGGGCATTAAGGCCCGGCACTGGGCACGAAGGGCGGTGGTGGTGTGTTGTGGCCAGAACCACACCCAGGCACCCCAAGTGATTGATTTCTCTCGCTCAGGCTATAATGCCACCGTGCTGTCAGCGAAATGAATGGAAGTTTTAACCACCAGTGTTGGTAGAATTGACTCCTTTAAAGTATCGGCTGGCTCTCGCCATGGCAGTGTGGAATTTCCACCACAGGGTCTGGCTCACCGTGCTTATTTCCACGCGGTGATTAGCCCGCTTCGTTGAGCTGTCATTTGCGACAGCCATGCGCTTCTGAAAAATAAGATGGGGCCTTATGCGGTGAAATAAAACATGATTGATAGTTTCGTTTCACTGGGCAGGGAAAGCGAATTTGAGCGTTTAAACTTTCGCAGCCAAGTTGGGGGTTTCGTGACGTGGACGTGGGTGTCCTCGCCGTTTGTCCTCCGCGCCTTCATTTCGCAGAGGAGGCCACGCGGCGTCGCTTGCAGAGAGAGAGGGGGGGGGCCTGTGGGTGCCGAGCGATCCGTGAGCGGCACGCGACCGGTACTGCCGTTGTCACAGCGCACGTACAAACGACGCGTTGATGAATGCGTTGACGTTGAATCCCCACACTCGCTTGTCACGCGTGTTGAGTCAAAGTGTTATTCGCAATTTGTGCAAATTAACACGTGGAGGATATGCCCCTGTTTGCGTTGATAACTATGGAAGGTTGTCTTCGGAGGGTATAATCGTCGCCGAGTCTCCAGGCACCATTGTTTAGGAGGGTCCTGCATTTGCACGTTGGGCCCGATTTCATTCGTTTGGTGGCTAATGGAGTGGACGAAGCTGTGCAAACAAGACGGTAAAACAAATCAAGACCGAATAATAATTCGTTCTGGTATTCGCATCGAGACCCTCCAGTCGTGACGGTTCATGTGATCGCTGTTGGTTGGCGGTGGTTAGTGCGTCACGGTGGCTAGGAGATGTTAACTACCTCGCCTGGTGTGCAGGAGGTCGTGGGTTTGATCCCGACCCTGACGCCTGCTGCTGCTGCTGTATATTTGGAGTTTGCGGAAGTCTTCCTCCCCATGGTCGCGTGAATTTTTCTCTGGGTCCTCCAATTTTTTCCACTCCGCTATAAATTTCCACGTCATTATAAGCCACTTGTTTGAGCTGTCGTTTGTGATCGCCAGGTCGTCACTGAAAAAATAGCTCTATAGCTCAGTGGGGCCTTACCTGGTAAAGTAAAAAAATCGTTTAGTTTTAGCGCAAGGTTGCATTCATTGTAACTTGCCCAATTGCCACGCTTCTAGCCTGTCACCGGAGCGGCGGAGAGTGACGGCACCACGGGCGTCCACCAAGGCCGCCGAAAGCCAATGCTCTCCTTGCTCCACCTCCTCCCGGCACGTCCCCTGTCTACCCCCCCCTCGCCCCAACCCCATCGCCGTCCCCACCCGCCCATCCCCGGCAGCGCGCCTCTGTCGCCGCTGGAGTGCCACATCATCCACGAGGTGTACGACAGCGAGTACGCGCAGGAGCAGTTCGAGCTGGAGCTTGAGCGCGCGCTCGAGTCGCAGTTCAAGTACATCGTAGTGGAGCCGGCACGGCTCGGCGACGAGACGGCCCGCTGGATCGCCGTCGGCAACTGCCTGCACAAGACGGCCGTGCTGGCGGGCGCCTCCTGCCTGCTCAGCCCCTTCCTGCTGCCGGCGCCGCACGCCCACCTGCTCAGCCTGCCGGCGGGGCTTCTGTCGGCGAGCTGCGCGGCGCTCTACGGCGTCTCGTGGCAATTCGACCCGTGCTGCAAGTACCAGGTGCAGTACGAGGCGCGCGAGCTGGCGCGCCTGCCGCTGCACACGCTGCGCTCCGCCTCGCCCGTCGTGCTCGTGCGCAAGGACGACACGTACCGCAAGCGGCTGCACAACACGCTGGCGCTCGCCTCCCTCCTCTACTGCGTGCACAAGGTGTGGGAGCTCTACCTGCAGTGAGGGGGGGGGGCTCCGGGTTTGGGTGGAGGGGGGGCGGTGGTGCCACCTGGCTGGGGGTGGGAAAGGGGGGGAGGGAGTGGGCAAGGGAAGATCCTCGCCAATTTCCCGCCCACTCGCTCACCACCCGCCCACTCACCGCCCGCCCACTTTCCTGGTCACCCGCCCACCTGGTCGCCTGCCCGCCCACCCGCCCGGCGCAGCACAGACTTGTTAAGACCGTGGCCACCGGCCTCGGGGTGCAGGAAGGGCAGACGTGTGAGTGTGTGCGTGTGTGCGCGTATGTATGTGTGCGCGTGCGTGTGTGTGTGTGTGTACGTTCGCCGGGTCACAAGCGGCACGTGGGCCGTGACCCCCCCCCCCCAACGCAACTGGGAACAGTCGGACAAGGTCCTGACGTTGTGCGCGTCGGTTGAGCCGCAGAGCCCAGGATTTGCGTCGTCGTCGTCGCTACGAGAGTGGAAGTCCGCCTCCTCCTCCTCCTCGGCTGCTGCTGCAGCAGCCTTGGCCCGGCGGGCAGGGGTGAGTGTAGAGGGAGCCCTGGTGATTATAATAGTGTATTATAATAATCGCAAGCAAAGCCGCACCCTGAATGTGTAGGAGGGAAACAAAACAATAAATTGCAGTAACCATGCGAGATGTTATTTATTTGTTTGCTCCGAATGATGATGACGATGATTATGTAGATCGGCAGTCGGTCGTGTTCCTGTGTAGCTGCTTCGTCGTCACCTCTGCCCCGGGGGCGGCGGTGGGGGGGGGCAAGAGCTCTTGAGCGTCGCGCAAATAGCGCCGACGGTGGCGCCGCCCGCCCACCTCGTGGCCTGCCTGGGGGCCAGACGGATCCCCGCATCCGTTGCGGCCGCGCGCCATTGGATCATGCACGTGGTCCTGCCCCCCCCCCCCCCCGCCCTGCCCAGTTACGCGCTCGCGAGGTGACGCTCAAAAATGGGGGTTGGGGCGTGGATGAGGGCCCCCCCTCCCCCCCTCCCCCATCCACCTGTGTGGTTTGGGTTGGGCAGCCCTCCCCTGGGGGTAACGTCTCGTCTGCGGCGCTTGTGACGCACGCGTTCCTTGGCTCGGGAAGGAGAGGGCGTTCGTGTCGTTGCTACCGTTGGGAGGATGCTGCCGCGTAGGTTTTTTCGCGGCACAGCCTCGCGGTGCACAAGATGGCGTTGAACCTGTCCACCAACCCCCTAGGGTAGCGATTCGCCGAATAGCCACGATTCAGGGTTGTGATCCGATTATTATTTTCTTAAGCTTCGACGTCGGTGTTGGCATCCCTTGAAGCGGCGGAGCGATTTCCCCCGCTTCGGCGCGCGGCTGCTCGCGTTTGATGCGAGTGGCCGACTAGCACGGTCGACTACGTACGGCGCGAAAGAGGTTCAACGTACGTACTTGACCGCCGACGTTCGGCTTACGAGACGCTCAAAGAGTCGTAAACGTAGCGAGAGACTTGCCCGCCCCCCCCCCACCCCTTCCCGATCACCTGCGGTGGATGGGTTAACGGCTCATCCCACCCATCGCTCGGGTTTCCCACCAAATCACGCAAAAACATTTCAGCCTCGCCCTCCCACCATGTCTTGACGGCCACGCAGAGGGGGGGGGGGGGGGGAGGCTCTACACACGTGTCTTCTGACCGCCCGTTTAATTTTTTCGACGGCGTCCCGTCGCGCCCGGTCCGATCGTGCGTTGTGGTGTCCAGCGGAATTTCACTCGAGGTCCCGTGCGCCGAGCTGGGGGCGGCGTGGTAAGAGTTCCTCTCCGCGCCGTTCGCGATGCGCGAGACGAAGCACGAAGCTGCCCCTGCCCCCTGCCCCTGCCCAGCCACCTGGACCGGAGCCCGATGCCGCGTGGCGTTAACGCCGCGCGCGAATTAACCGCCGAGAACACCGCGCCGCCGCCACCGCCTGCCGCACAGTGAATGTTCAAGATCCCGCCGTGATGTCGTTCGGAAGAGTGCAAGCCCGCTCGCGGGGCGGTGTCGCGGTTCAAATTTTTGCCAAAACGTGAAGAAAAAAAAATCTCCGCAAGGGCGAATTGCTTGGGATGGATATACGGACGGCGAACACCGTCCCTCCCGACAGGACGCCCCTGGAAGGAGAGTGTCGAGACCCAGCGAAGCTCTCCCGGGCGACGGCGTTCGCCCCCGATCGTAAAATGTCTTCGTCAGCTCGACAGCAGTAGCAACTGCCACCAACCAGCACCAGCACCACCAGGCTACTGCCCGTAAAATGTGTTACTTGTTGATTTTTTTTGTTTTTTGAAAAAAATCGTTTTATTTTTAACTTGCAAAAAAAAAGTTGCTAAAAAAAATTAAACACTTTTTTTTAAAAGCGTCACGCTGTGCGCCGTCTCGTGTCCGCCGTTGCTGCGATTGCCGCTACCTTCTGTTGCCGAGACAGGTTTGTTCTTTACGCTGCTGTTGTTGTCTGCTGATGCTGCAGTTCTTTCCACTGTTGCTGCTGCTTCTACAGCGCTGGGTCACAGGCGTGTGCCACAGCGCTGGCTATAGTAGTATCGAGAGGTCACGGTGGCGAGACGTTAACTACCTCACCTGGTATGCAGGAGGTCGTGGGTTCAATCCCGACCTTGACACCTGTATATTTGGAGTTTGCGTTTGTCTCTCCCCGTGGTCTCGTGTATTTTTCTCCGGGTCCTCCGGTATTTTCCCTCCACATTTAGAATCGACATCCATTTCGAGCTTATTTGGATGCTATAACTTTCCACGTGATAAGCTTGGACACAAATAATAGCTCGCTTGTGGGGCCAGGCTTATCATTAGTGGCAGGTCGCTTCTCAAAAAAAGAGCTATACAGCTCAGTGGGCCTTACATAGTAAAATAAATTCTGTGTTTTTTTTTATTAAGTTTCAACATTGCTGTTCTTTGCACGGCTGATGCTGCGGCCGCCGGGAACGGTGGCGCACGCAGCCCTGGTCCACACCGGCCGTTGAACAAATCGTCCGTCGACTTCGGTTGTGGCCGGACGAAGAGTAACGACCGCAAAATCGGCAGCCTTTGAGACTCGATCAATATCCTCTCGAACCCACTCCACCCCACGCACGCGCACAGGTTGTCGTCAACTTCAGACCCGACCAAAATAAAACATGCTGACCCACATCCAGCACTGCAGCAGCACGCGTGTGGGAAGTGGGCACGGGGAGAATGGGGCACGGTCAGCTCCCCTTGCCCGGTGACCTTGATGTCCGTTGACCTTGATGCCCGGTGACCTTGGCACCCGGTGACCTTGGCACCCGGTGACCTTGGTGCCGGTTGGCGCCAGCCCCCCCCCCCCCCCCCGGTTAAGAGGAGCCTTTTGTTTGTAGAGAAGTGAGGTGGGGGGGGGGGTTGGACCCCTCCCAGGGGCTTTGACGGCCTGCGATTAAAAGCAGCGGGGTTCTCTCCAATCGGGGTGGAAGTCTCCCTTGCGAGTCGTAGGTTGATTGGGTAGAGAGAGGCCTGCAACTCGCTGTGCTCTGGAGGCGTTTAATCGTTGAGTACGTGTAAGTCTATGGGATATCTTAAGTCTGTGGGTCTACGTGAGTCTGGGTCTCAAGTCTGGGTTTCTATGCGAGTCTGTGGGTCTCTCTCTAAGTCTGTGTCTACGTGAGTCTATGGGTATGAAGTATGGGTTTCTATGCCAGTATATGGGTCTCGATGTGAGTGTCTAAGTGTGGTTCTCTGTGAGTCTATGAATATTTAAGTCTGTGGATCTGCGGGTCTCTAATGTCTGTGGGTCTCTGTGAGTCTGGGTCTCTAAGTCTGTGGGTCTCTAAATTTGATGGTCTCAGCCCGCCACCGGTGACTGCACACACACACACACAAATATACCCCCCCCCCTACCCCACATCGTAATACATTCAGCGCCACCCATCGTGGACGAAACACGACTATGCCGTGTGCATATCGGGTGCGGGTGGCTGTCCTCTGCCACGTGGACCAGAGGTCACCTCAGGGGAACGCGTGAGGTGCCGGGTTGTTAATGTGCCTGGAGCGGCAGTCATCGCAGCAGCAGCAGCAGCACCAAGTCGTTGTTAATCTCGAACATGGGCTTCCTGGGGGGGGGGGGCAGGAGAAGCGACCAAGAGGGGGGCACATGCGACGCTTGCAGGCCCCGCACGGATAGATTCAAGGAATCCACGGCCGACTCGCAGCCGAAGCGCGTAACGCGTGGGGATTGGCAGGTAGCCTGGGGCCACGGAGACTCGGGACTGTCCGGGGCACGTGTGTTGGTGTGTGCACGTGTGTGTGGTGGTGTGTGAGTGTTGGTGTGTTGGTTTGTGTGCACACGTGTGTGTGTGTGTTGGTGTGTGCACGTGTGTGTGGTGGTGTGTGTGCGCACGTGTGAGTGTTGGTGTGTTGGTGTGTGTGCACGTGTGTTGGTGTGTGTGCACGTGTGAGTGTTGGTGTGTGTGCACGTGTGAGTGTTGGTGTGTGTGCACGTGTGTGTGTGTGTGCACGAGTGTTGATGTGTGTGGGTGTGCGCGCATGTGTGTGCACGTGTGTGTGTGTGTTGGTGTGTGCACGTGTTTGTTTGTGTTGGTGTGTGTGCACGTGTGTGTGTTGGTGTGTGTGCACGAGTGTTGATGTGTGTGGGTGTGTGTGTACGTGTGTGTGTGCACGTGTGTGTGTTGGTGTGTGTGCACGAGTGTTGATGTGTGTGGGTGTGTGTGTACGTGTGTGTGTGCACGTGTGTGTGCACGAGTGTTGGTGTGTGCACGTGTGTGTGCACGTGTGTTGGTGTGTGCACGTGTGTGTGCACGAGTGTTGATGTGTGTGGGTGTGCGCGCATGTGTGTGCACGTGTGTGTGTGTTGGTGTGTGTGCACGTGTTTGTTTGTGTTGGTGTGTGTGCACGTGTGTGTGTTGGTGTGTGTGCACGAGTGTTGATGTGTGTGGGTGTGTGTGTACGTGTGTGTGTGCACGTGTGTGTGTGTTGGTGTGTGTGCACGAGTGTTGATGTGTGTGGGTGTGTGTGTACGTGTGTGTGTGCACGTGTGTGTGCACGAGTGTTGGTGTGTGCACGTGTGTGTGCACGTGTGTTGGTGTGTGCACGTGTGTGTGCACGAGTGTTGATGTGTGTGGGTGTGTGTGTACGTGTGTGTGTGAGATGGGGAGCGGTAGTGTCGCGGTCAGCGCGCTGCGCTACGAACCCGGTGTCCCGAATCTGATTCCCGCTCACGGCCAACACCAGTTGACGATTATCTGAACCTGTCCTGGGCCTCCCCTAGGTCGACTCAGCCTTAAATGAGTACCTGGTGCGATTTGTAAACATCGCCACTGGGGAGACAAAGGCGGCCGGGCGTGGTGCTGGCCACCCACCCCCTTCTGTGCCGTTCCGGCCTTTGTAGGTGCTACTCGCTAACAGCACTTGCCCTAACAGCCCGTTAAGGCTACACGGGGGATCTGTGTGTGTGTGGGGAGCGGTGGCACAGCGGTTAGCACGCTGAGCCCCGGCCACCCGAGTTCGATTTCCGCTCACGGCCACCCAACACCAGTTGACGATTCTCCGAACCGGTGCTGGGGCCTCCCCCTAGGCAGACTCGGCCTCAAATCGAGTTTTGGTGCCTGGGAAAACATCGTCTCTGCAGTTGGAACAACAATTCACGCTCGCTCACTCACTCGTAGCGCGTCTTCCTTTGCACATATTTTTTATCTCTCTCCCTCTCCCCCCCCTCCTCTCTCACACTCACACGAAGCTGAAGACCAACGCGCCCATGGCTAAACGCCGGCCCGACTATTGAAGGTCGACCCGGCGAGGTCAAAGTAGTGGTGGTGGCGTGGTGGTGGTGGTGGCGTGGTGGTGGTGGTGGCGTGGTGGTGGTGGTGGCGTGGTGGTGGTGGCGGCGTGGTGGTGGCGGCGTGGTGGTGGTGGCGTGGTGGTGGTGGCGTGGTGGTGGCGGCGTGGTGGTGGTGGCGGCGTGGTGGTGGTGGCGTGGTGGCGGTGTCGTGGTGGTGGTGGTTGCGTGGTGGTGGCGTGGTGGTGGTGGTGGCGTGGTGGTGGTTGCGTGGTGGTGGCGGTGGTGGCGTGGTGGTGGCGGCGTGGTGGCGTGGTGGTGGTGGCGTGGTGGTGGTGTGGTGGTGGTGGCGTGGTGGTGGTGGTGGCGTGGGGGTTAAAATCATCGGCGAGATGACACGGCACGGATGCTGCTGGGGGGGGGGGGGGAGGGGGTCTACGTGGCCACCCGCCCCCAAGATGCCACTCCGTGAGCCACCTCCACCACGGAGCGCAGTGCAACACGAAATAAACGACGACTCGGGTCTCTCCGCGTTGCCCTCGGCACGTCGTGGAATCGCGAACAGAGGAATCTCCCAACCACCAGAGTCAACCCGCACGCCAACAATAACACAGCACTACGACTAATCATGACACCTCTAATAATAACAATAACAACACAATACTACTAATAACACAATACTACTAACAATAACAGTACTCTTCTTGGTTATTTTGGTAAAGTCACGTAGAATGTAAATAAAAAAAATAAAAAAATAAAACATTATAAAATAAAAAAATATGTTTTATTAGTTTATTATTTAATAATAAAATAATAATGAAATCAAAGAATGTAATATTTTTATATGGTTTATTTTTAATATTTTATTATCTAATAATAAAATAATATATTATTTTATTACGTTTTATTTTTATTATTTTATTATTTCCATTCTACGTGACTTTACCGAAAGAACCAAGAAGATGAATCCCTGTAGTCACGAAAGCTTTAAATCGAAAAATAACAGTACTACTACTAATAATAAAGTTAATACCAATACTAATAACCAGCAGTTCAGAGCCCAGTGCACCGACGCATCCGCAGTGAGGGCCACACACCCGAGCGATCAATCACGCAACTCTTGACGGTCGCCTGCAGCATCACAATAAGAAGAATCATTATCAATAAGAATAATTATTAACAATAAGAATCTTTCTTATCAATAATAAGAATTCTTAACAACAAGAAGAATTCTTAACAATAAGAATCATCATTCTTAACAACAAGAAGAATTCTTATCAATAAGAATCATTCTTAACAAGAAGAATTTTTAAGAATAATCATTATTAACAATAAGATTAATTATTCTTATCAAGAAGAATCATCATTCTTATCAATAAGATGAAAAATCATTCTTAACAATAAGAATCATCATTCTTCTTATCAAGAAGAATCATCATTCTTATCAATAAGATGAATAATCATTCTTAGCAATAAGAATCATTCTTAATAAGAATCATTCTGACCAATGATAAAAATAATTCTTAACAATAATCATTCTTTACAATTCCCTTGTTTTTGTCACCGCGCCCTCGCCTGGACGCTGGGCATCTCGGTGTGGGTGGTGATGGGGGCCCCCCCAGTGCCAGCTGCCTCCCCGTGCACCACGAGGTGGCTGGACAGCGCCTGGCCGACCGAGCGGGCATTCAATTATCTGCCAGGAGAGGCGATTGATGCCTCGCGAAATACCCATGGAATCATTTCCTTGTAACAAAAAATCAGCGAATTCGTGCGGACGTCCCCCCCACCGGGAGATACCCAGGTGGGGAGCGGTGGTGCACCGGTCCTGGGCCTCCACCCTCCCCCTAGGTCGACTCAGCCTCAAATGAGTACCTGGCGTGGTGTGTGTAAACATCACCACCCCGAGAGACAAAGGCGGCCGGGCGTGGTGCTGGCCACCCGGCACAGCGCCACAGTGCCGCAGTACCGGGCCCTTCATCGGTGCTGCTACTCGCAAACAGTACTTGCCTCCAACAGCCTGTGGGGGCAAGTGGCTGGGGGTGGGGGGTGAGGGCCAGAGGTCGCAAACGGGTTTTGATTCCTTACCCGTACCCGGCCGCACCAGGGTCGCAATTGGGTACCCGTACCGGCTGGGTACGGGTACCCATTCCCTACCCGAAATGAGTGACAAACGGTTACTCACCGGTGACTCACGGCCTACCCGTACCCGTACCCGGCCGCACCAGGGTCGCAAACGGGTACCCGACCGGGTACGGGTAGCCGGGTATCGGGTAGGGTACGGGTATCGGGTACCCGGTTGCGACCTCTGGTGAGGGCACGATATGCACCCACGTCCCCACGTGATTGCGCTACAACTCGCCCAGACGTGGACAAAGCAGTTGCAGGCAACCGTGGGGTGGAGAGAGGCGGGGGGGGGAAGTTGCAGGCGACCGATCGCTCGGCTGTGGAGTGGAGACGATTTGGCTCAACTGAAACGATACAACAGCAACAAGAACAAAAAAATACAGGATACCCGCTCACCCGACGGCTTCCGCGTGTTAACAGCGTCGCACAATCCAGTGTTGTGACACTAAAAACTAAATGCACCCACGCGCACACACAGGAGCTGGGTGGGCGAAACCCGAGTTACAGTAGTGATCTCACAGGTCGAAACCCGAGTTACAGTAGTGATCTCACAGAATCAAACCCCGTCCCGTCGTTTACGGAATTTGTTTAACCCCCCCCCGCCCCCCCGCCCCCCCGCCCCCCATGCTGTAAAATGCAAGAGAGTGGGGCGGAAGAAATTTTTGGTTCCACGTGATTTTTGGGAGTTGACGGAATCTCCCGGCGGAACGCAGCGGCGAGGCTGCTCCATCGGTTGGACAGTCGCGTCGTCCTCCAGCACCCCCCCCACAGCTCAGTCGCGGCTGTAAGGGGGCCCCCCAAATGCTTAACCACAAATTAACCACAGCAACACCTTGCCCATCTCAAGGAGCACAGAACCGTCGAACCAAAGGCGGCGGTGCTTTCAAATGCGCTTCCGCGGCCGTCTGGAACGCTCTTCCCTTCCGATATTAGGAAGCCGCTGGAGCTGCGGACACTTTTAAATCATCATCTCAATTGACAAACTCATTTCTTTAGAACTTAGTTTGTTGTCGTTCCTCCCTCCCACCCACCCCCGCACCTCCAATGAGCACGGTTGACTACGTACGGTGCGAAATAAGTTCTATATACTGTACATAGATATGTGGAGTGTTGAGATTTCACAATACTGGAGTGGAGGGGGAAGGTCACGGCCCGTGGTAAAGGTCACGCGGTGAGGTCAGAGCAAGCAAGGGGCGACGATATTTTTAGTGTCAACCGTTGGGAGGACCGCTCCCCGCACGCTCGCCCGTCACTCCGCTCTGCTCGCCCCGCGTACGCCGAGAGCGCAAAGAAGGCGCGCTCCCGCGAACACCCGTACACACCCGTACACACCCGTGCCTGCCTTCCTGGGCCCTGGAAGTGGGAGCCAGGGACCACACTCTCTGCGGCAGTCCCACGGCCCCTCGGAGATCCAGAACGATTCCAGCCACAAAGCCGATTCTCGTTTTCGGTTTGCCTTTCCGCAGCGAGCAACAGCTTCTGCACCCCACGGCGTGCCAGGCTCTCCACGTGGATCAGAGGTCGCAAACGGGATTCGATTCCTTACCCGTACCCGGCCGCACCAGGGTCGCAAATGGGTACCCTGTACCCGGCCGGGTACGGGTACCCGTTCCATACCCGTACCCTACCCGAAATGAGTGACAAACGGTGACTCACCAGTGACTCACGGCCTACCCGTACACGTACCCGGCCACACCAGGGTCGCAAACGGCTACCCGTACCCGGCCGAGTACGGGTAGCCGGGTATCGGGTAGGGTACGGGTATCGGGTACCCGGTTGCGACCTCTGACGTGGATCCTACCGCTGTGAATGGCGTCACAGCCGGTTTCCACTTTCGAGAGAGATGTAGACTCCACGGTGGTGTGAATACGGAACTGAATAAGCGGCGATGTGACTGTAGTGGAGTGAATATGTAGAATCTAAAGTGCTACAAATGCATGTCGGTGTAAGCCTACACACAGTATAATGGCGTGATAACAAAAAACATAAACGCAAGCATTCAGACTATGGTGCGGTGTGTAAAAACATCGCTACTGGGGAGACAAAGGTGGCCGGGTGTGGTGCTGGCCACCCACCCCCTCGTGTACCGTTCCGGCCTTCATAGGTGCTCGCAAACAGCACTTGCCCCCACAGTGTGTTAAAGACTATATACGGGGAATCTTTGTCTTTGGCCTACACGTGGACCCGTGTGTGAGTGCGCGTGTGGGCTACATGTCGACCCGTGTGTGTGTGGGCTACACGTGGAGCCGTGTGTGTGTGTGGGCTACACGTGGACCCGTGTGTGAGTGCGCGTGTACGAGCTTAAAGAAATGAATCCGCACAAAGACAACGGACGAAACTAAATAAACGTCCCACCCTGAGACAGGGCCCTCGGACACGCGTCACACACGGTTACCCCCCCCTCCCCCACGACAGCCGCCCTGAGTGCCGTCTAACGGCGCCACAAAGTTCCCTGTGAGCACACGAGACGACCCCCCCCCCCCCCCACCATAACACGGATCCCACCACAACCCAGACCCAACACCCACCACCCCCCCCCACGACTGTCACGTGACCCCGCGGTCAGCGAGCGGCGAGCGTGGCCGACACGAGCCGTGCGTGGAGGAGGAGGCCGCACTCACGCCCCCCCTCCACCACCCTGGTCAACAGTGGCCCCCTGGTGTCGGCGGGTACGTCACGCGCTGCCACTCGATCGCGCTCACTCGCTCGCACGCCAACGCAGCGACTCGCTCACACGCTCGCCCACACGCCAGCTCATACGCTCGCTCGCACGCCAACGCAGCGACTCGCTCACACGCTCACACACACGCCAGCTCACACGCTCGCACACACGCCAGCTCATACGCTCGCACGCCAACGCAGCGATTCGGTCACACGCTCGCACACACGCTCGCACACACGTTCGCACTCACTCATAGTGGCTCGCTCACACGCTCGCTCACACGCTCGTACTCACTCATAGTGGCTCGCACACACGCTCGCTCACACGCTCGCACACACGCTCGCACTCACTCATAGTGGCTCACTCACACTCTCGCTCGCACGCGGTGAAACGCACTCCACGCCATCGCACAACGCCAGCCGGATGAACGCACCACAACCAACACCGCTTGCCCTCCCAACCCCCCGCGCGCCACCACCGCCGCGACCACCGTAGCCGCGGTGTGGGTGGCCGTGTGGGCCCGGCGTGTGGCTCGGCACCCCGCGCGCTGCAAACGGGCGATCGCGGCGAGCGACGGCAGAGGCGGCGAATCGGAGGACGGATGGACGGACGCGCACGTGGGCGCACGGCCGGACGGAGTGGTGCTGGCGGTGGTGGCGGCGGTGGATTCGGCGTGGGAGCGAGGAGCTCACACGCGCTGGATCTCAAAGAGCTTCACGTCCGTGTCGTACCACACGGGCGGGTCCACGTTCCTGCGGGTGGCACGGTGGCACCGTGAGGACACGCGCACGCACGCGCTCATACTCACACACACGCTCATACTCACACACACACGCGCACACACACATGCACTCACACGCGCTCATGCACACACACATACTCAGGCACATGCTCACACACACACACGCGCACACACACATGCACTCACACGCGCTCACGCACACACACATACTCAGGCACACGCTCACACACACACGTGCTCACACACACACACGCTCACACTCACGCGCACACTCATACAGGCAAGCACGCACACACATGCACTCACACGCGCTCACGCACACGCTCACACACACGGACACGCTCACACGGCCGTGCGCGCGCACACATCCACAACAACAGCAGCAGCAGCCACCATTCGTCACTTAGTGGAGGTGACATCACCACAGCGCTTGTGCCAGGCTAGGTTCACTTTGCGGCCATCACGTGAAGGGTGGAAAGGCTCTTGTTGTCAGGAGGTCACGGGACAGACCAAGGTGCCATGGGTCGACTGACCGAGATGACTGGCAGATAAAGCCACACACACGCACACAGGTACGTGCGTGCTGTGTGTAATGCTTGCGTGTTTAGTGAGTGTTGTGCGTGTGCGCGCGTGTGCACGTGTATGTACGTTGTACTTCTTTTCGCACAGTACGCAGGCAACCGTGCTCATCGTAGGTGTGGTGATTTGTGCGGTGCGAGTGGTGCGAGCGGTGCGAGCGGTGCGAGCGCTACCGTAGGTAGATGACGCCCCACATGTAGGTGCGGAACCAGGCGGCCGTGCCGGCGTTGGCCTGGTACTTGCGGATGAGGATGGGGTGTGGCACGGGCAGCAGGCCCACCAGCGTGCCGTGCTGCAGGAACTTGAGGATCTCCGTCTCAGTCCGTCAGACCCCTACACGCACACACGCACACACAAGCACACACATGCGTACACACACGCGTTGGCATGGAGATACACAAGCACACACACGTACACATGCGCACACAAACAAGCACGCACACACGTACACACGTACACACACCGTCAACGACACAACCGTGAACCTCACTTTAACCAATACCAACAGCATCGTGACCATCATTACCACCACCCTCTACCACAACTACCCCAACGCCACCGCCACCATCAGCACCATGACAATCTCCTCCGCCACCAACACCAGCTCCACCGTGGCTCTGTCAGGGCCCAGGTGTATGTGCATGTGTGTGTGCGTGTGTGTGCGTGTGTGCGTGCGCGTGTGAGAGTGTGTGTGTGCGTGTGTGTGCGTGTGTGTGCGTGTGTGCGTGTGTGTGCGTGCGTGTGTGTGCGTGTGTGTGTGCGTGCGCGTGTGAGAGTGTGTGTGTGTGCGTGTGTGTGTGTGCGTGTGTGTGCGTGTGTGTGCGTGCGTGCGTGTGTGTGCGTGTGTGTGCGTGTGTGTGCGTGTGTGTGCGTGCGAGAGTGCGAGAGTTAACGCCGCGATGCGCCACTAACCCGGCGACACCCGAGTTTGATTCCCGCTCACGGTCACCTCGGCCTCAAATCAGCACGTGGTGAGATGTGTAAAACATCGCCACTGGGGAGACAAAGGCGGCCGGACGTGGCGCTGCCCACCCACCCCCCTCGTGAGCCGTGCCGGCCTTCATAGGGTGCTGCTCGCTAACTGCACTTGCCCCAACAGTCTGTTGAAGGCTGCACGGGGTACACGTTTGTCTGGGTGTGTGTGTGTGAGATTACTTGTCAATGCAGATCTTCTCCACCTGTGGCACCAGCACCTGCAGCAGGCGCATGATGGTCTGCAGCGGCAGCTTGGCTTTCCAGGACATCACCTGGCGGACATCACCACATCAACATCACCATCGTCGTCAGCGTCATCGTCGTCATCGTCGTCATCGTCGTCATCGTCCTCATCAGTGATGTCTGATGAATCCGCTAAAACATTTTGACCGGTGCACAGAAGCAATAGACTTCCACAGGGCCCATCGACTTACAAAGAAGCCATAGACTTACAAAGGACCCATAGACTCACACTGGACCCATAGACTTACATAGAGATCCATAGACTTACACAGAGACCCACAGACTCACACAGGGCCCATAGACTTACACAGAGACCCATAGACTAACACATAGACTTACACTAGAGACTCATAGACTCACACAGAGACCCATAGACTTATATATATAGATATACACACGTAGATTTACATCAAGACCTATATACTTACATTGACATCATCATTATCGCCATCATGGTGATGATGGTGGTGGTGGTTGTGGCAGTGGTGATGTTATTTTTGTGGCTGTGGTGATTGTGGTAGTGATTGTGGTGGTTGTGGTGGTAGTTGTTGTGGTGGTCGCGGTTGTGGTCGTGATGGTGATTGTGGTGGTGGTTGTGTTGGTTGTGGTGGTATTGGTTGTGGTGGTTGTGGTTGTGGTGGTGATTGTGGTGGTTGTTGTGTTGGTTGTGGTGATGTTGGTTGTGGTGGTTGTGGTGGTTGTGGTCGTGGAGATTGTGGTAGCGATTGTGGTGGTGGTGGTCGTGATGGTGATTGTGGTTGTGTTGGTTGTGGTGGTATTGGTTGTTGTGGTTGTGGTGGTGATGGTGGTTGTGGCGATTGTAGGTGGTTGTTGTCCTCACCCACTCGGTGGTGGGTACCCACTGCCCAGAGCTGGAGCTGGAGACGCTGCTCGAGCGTTTCATGTCTCTCCGCGTCGTCATCACCACCGACTCCTGCTGCTGCTGCGGCTGCTGCTGCTGCTGCTGTGGCGGCTGCGGCGGGGACGGTGGGACACGGCCCCAACGGGGAATCACTCTCGCACCGCGCACCACCACCGCACTACCACCACCACCGCACCACCAACACCACCGCACCACCACCGCACCACCGCACTACCACCACCACCACCGCACCACCAACACCACGCACCACCACCGCACCACCACCACCGACACCGCATTACCACCACCACCACTACCGCACTACCACCACCACCGCACCACCAACACCACGCACCACCAACCACCACCACGCACGACCACTCCGCACTAACGAACCCCACAAAAAACTTCACAGCTCAATCGCACCACTCCCTCTGCAAACTGACACCATCACTCCTATCAAGACGCTCGCTCACACTCGCTCACACTCGCTCACTCTCTAGCTCACACTCGCTCACTCTCTCGCTCACTCTCTAGCTCGCTCACTCTCTAGCTCACACTCACACTCGCTCACTCTCTAGCTCACACTCGCTCACTCTCTAGCTCACTCTCGCTCACTCTCGCTCACTCTCTAGCTCACACTCGCTCACACTCGCTCACTCTCGCTCACTCTCTAGCTCACACTCGCTCACTCTCTCGCTCACTCTCTGGCTCGCTCACTCTCTAGCTCACACTCACATTCGCTCACACTCGCTCGTGCACTCGTGCGAGCACGTCACTCGCTCTCAAGCACCCGCAGCATTCGTATTCGCGCCCGCCCAGCCGCCCAGCCGCCCAGCCGCCCACACCAACCCCGACGCTGGACTCGTTGTCGCTGGCGCTGGCGCTGGTGCTGGCGCTGGCGTTGGCCGTGATGCTGCCCGTGCTGGAGGTCGTGGTGTTCACGGTGGGGGTCGCGGCGGCGGCGCCACCTTCCCCTCCCCCCGCTGCCTCGCCGGCGCCGTCCAGCCGCTGCGCCGAGCCGTCGTCCGCCACGTGGGCGCGCTCCGTCAGCTTGTCCAGGCCTGCGCCGCCACCGCCACGCACGCGCAGACAAAGGTGCCCGCTCGCTCAGTCGCTCAGTTGCTCAGTCGTTCAGTTGCTCACTTTATCAGGCACTCAGTCGTTCAGTCACTCTGTCGCTCACTTGATCAGGCACTCAGTCGCTTGCTCAGTCGCTCGCTCAGTCACTCAGTTGTTTAGTCACTCAGCCACTCGCTCACTCAGTCGCTTGCTTGCTCAGTCACTCAGCCACTCGCTCGCTCGTTCAGTCACTCAGTCGCTCGCTCGCTCAGTCACTCGCTCAGTCACTCTGTCGCTCACTTGATCAGTCACTCAGTCGCTTGCTCAGTCGCTCGCTCAGTCACTTAATCGTTCAGTCACTCAGCCACTCGCTCACTCAGTCGCTTGCTTGCTCAGTCACTCAGCTGCTCGCTCGCTCAGTCACTCAGCCGCTCACTCGCTCAGTCACTCTGTCACTCACTTGATCAGTCACTCAGCCACTCGCTCACTCAGTCACTCAGTCGCTTGCTTGCTCAGTCACTCAGTTGCTCGCTTGCTCGTTCAGTCGCTCGCTCGCTCAGCGACTCAGTCGGCTGGCTCAGTCACTCAGTCGGTTCGCTCACCGGGCGTGGCGGCGAGCGTGGCCTTGAGCGTGCCGGGCTCGGCGGGGGCCGCGGGCCGCGAGCCCTCCATGGAGGTGCCGTCCTGGGAGCCGCGCCGGGAGCCGCTGCTGTCCGAGGCCTTGCGGCGCCGCTGCAGGGCCTTGTGCACCGAGGCCTGGTCCGTGGGGAGGTTTGCCAACGCGTGGAACACGGCGCGCTTGCGGATGATGCTGTATACCAGGTTGCAGTTGCCTGGCGGAGCGGGGGAGCTGGTATAGTTGTCGTCGGCCGCGATCGATTTATCTACCGTCAGCTGTGACTGATGTATCGTCGTCGATAAAGTCGAAGTTTGCCCTGGCCGAGAATCTCAACTCGGGTCGCGTGTGTGGTCGTGTGCATGCGTGTCCGTGTGTGCGTGGCCATGTGTGTGTGGGGAGCGGCAGTGTAGCGGTTAGCGCGCCTCGCTATGAACCTGACGACCCGGGTACGATTACCGCCAACGGCCAACACCGGTGACGATTATCAGAACCGGACCTGGACATCCCCTAGGTCGACTGAGCCTCAAATGAGTACCTGGTGCGGCGTGTAAACATCGGCACTGGGAAGACAAAGGCGGCCGGGCGTGGTGCTGGCCACCCACCCCCTCGTGTACCGTGCCGTCCTTCATAGGTGCTACTCGCTAAAAGCACTTGCCCCAACAATCTGTTCAGGCTATACGGGGTACCTTTGTCTTTTGTGGCCATGCGTGTGTGTCGAATTGAGAAAATCACTGGGACAGGCTCGGGAGGAGAGAAGTCGGATTTGAAGATTTCACAGGACACACCGTTCCCAAGCCGCGTCATCATCAGCCGTGTGATCTTTCCGCCGCCGGATGGACGCCTCTCCAGGCCGGAGCCGTTCCTCGCTGGGCTCAGGAAGCGACGATCCGTCAGCTCGCACGCACGGGACGGTTCCAAAGCCAACCTCCGCCCCCTTAACGTTGACCGCTAACATCCACAACCGAGGACGCTGCCGTAGCAATTTTGGAATTTCCACCGAGGGCTTTAGAGCCACCACGATTGGCCGAGGGCCGCCCCAACGATTCTCCGAGCTTCGAAGACGCTTCCGGCCGTCGGGCCCTCCCGTCGTCCGAGCGTCACCGCAGCGGGATGCGGCCGTGTGACCCCACGACCTCACGCTCCTGCAACCGTGGGACCTCGTGACCTCATGACCCCACGACCTCGCAAACCAGCGACCGTATAACCCCACGACCTCATGACCCCACGTCCCCACAACCGTGTGACCCCACGACCTCACGCTCCTGCAACCGTGGGACCCCGCGACCCCGTGACCTCATGACCCCACGACCTCGCAAACCAGCGACCGTATGACCCCACGACCCAATGACCACACGTCCCCAAAACCGTGTGACCCCACGACCTCACGCTCCTGCAACCGTGGGACCCCGTGACCCCATGACCCCACGACCTCGCAAACCAGCGACCGTATGACCCCACGACCCCACGCCCCCGTAACCATGTGACAGCACGACCCCAAGACCTCTCAAATCCAGCGGTTGCGTGACCCCGCGACCATGTGACCCCCGCGACCCACCATCGAACTGGTACTGGATGATGTTGTTGAAGGCCTCGAGCAGGAAGAAGACCAGGTGGTGGTTCTGCGGCGCCGAGTAGAGGAACCAGGTGGTGGAGAAGGCCTCCAGCAGGTGCAGGAGCTTGTTCGCCGCCACCATGGACAGGCTCTTGAGATACGGGGACACTGCAGGGGGTGGCGGAGATGGGGGGGGGGAGGGTGGTGGAGCAAACGGCGGAGCAGCGAGGGTGAGCGGAGCAGCGAGGAATCACCGAGTGCCGTCTCTCGTCCGCTCTCCGGCCGGCAGAAGCGCTCTCCCGGCCCCCCGTTCCGCGCAGGGCCCGTCCCCGTAGGGCAGGAGCGGGGAACCTTTTCTCTGCCAAGGGCCATTTGGATATTTATGATATCATTCGCGGGCCGTACAAAATTATCAACTTAAAAATTAGCCCGTTATATTCGGTCAAACATTTAATTAACTCGACCTTAATGCGATGGCTGGAAATGCTTCTCTTTGGTGAGGCGTGCGATGTTAGCTGGTCTTGGTGATGTTGTTGCTACTCGCAACTGCTTTTCCAGGTTTGCTCCTAGATTTATTGAATTTCGAGTCCCGCCTGCGGTTGCCTTGGCAGGGCCACATCAAATGATTCCGCGGGCCTTGTATGGCCCGCGGGCCTGGACGTTCCCCACCCCTGCCGTAGAGAGAGAGCGAAAGACAGCAAGAAAGAGAGGGACAGGGAGAGACTGGGAGAGACTGGGAGAGAAATGGAGAGCTCTGCATGCAGATATAAGCTACCCGTCGGAGGCCGTTGGCCTGCTAGAAGGGCGGCGTGCAGATGCAGCACTTGTCTTAGTAAAAAAAAAAAAAGAGAGAGAAGAACGAGAGAGAAGAACGAGAGAGAGAGCGAGAGAGTGAGCAAGAGAGTGAGCGAGAGGGTGAGCGAGAGAGAGAGCGAGAGAGCGAGAGAGTGAGCGAGAGAGTGAGCGAGAGAGTGACCGAGAGAGTGAGCGAGAGGGTGAGCGAGAGAGTGAGCGAGAGAGAGAGTGAGCGAGAGGGTGAGCGAGAGAGTGAGCGAGAGAGTGAGCGAGACAGAGAGCGAGAGCGAGAGGGGTAGAGAGAGAGGGAGTTTACATAAAGCAAAGCATAAAAAAAACTAAAAACCGAAATGATGAACGAAGCAAAGTGTCGACTACACCGAGCATCTTCTTGTTTCCTCTGATCGTAAAAAAAAGAGAGGAGAGAGAGGGAGTGAGAGACAGGAATAGACAGGGAGAAACAAGGAGAAACAAAGAGATGCAGGGGGAGAGAGGGAGAGACAGCGAGAGAGAGAGACAGGGAGAAGGAGTCTGGACACAGACCGTTGACGATGACCGTCAGTAGGCAGTCGAAGAGCGGCTGCAAGCGCTGGTGTCCACTCGTGATGATCTTGTGGAACACCTGAAGGCCCAGAGGGGATGGCGTGGAGATACAGGGAGTGAGCAGGCGGGCGGGCAAGCGAGTGAGCGAGTGCGTGTACGAATGGGCGAGCGAGTGAGCGAGTGAGTGAGTTAGCGAGTGAGTCAGTGAGCGAGCGTGTGTGTGTGTGCGCGAGTGAGAATGTGAGCGAGCGAGCGAGTGTGTGTGTATGAATGGGCGAGCGAGTGAGTGAGTTAGCGAGTGAGTCAGTGAGCGAGCGTGTGTGTGTGTGCGCGAGTGAGAATGTGAGCGAGCGAGTGAGTGTGTGTGTACGAATGGGAGAGCGAGTGAGTCAGTGAGCGAGCGTGTGTGTGTGAGCGTGTGTGTGCGTGTGAGTGTGTGAGCGAGCGTGTGAGCGAGTGAGCAAGTGAGTGTGTGTGTGTGTGTAAGTGGCGGAAGCTCGTGAAGGACGCTGCTACTGGGCAGTTGAAGGCAGTCGCCCCCCAGCAACAACGGAGGGCAGAGGAGTGACGCTCACAACAATGTGTGGAGCGCCGGGTGGCTAAAACACAGCAATTTGGCACAGTAGCGGGCACAGGTGGTGCATCGGCCAGTCATCTCAGTCGACCCAAGACACCTGGGTCTGTCCCGTGACCTGCTGCGACCGGGCGTTTCACACTCAACGTGCACATAGCCAGGCAGAAGCTCCGTGGTGACGTCACTGCCACTTAGTGGCGAATGGCGGTTGTTGTTCTTGTTGTGCGAGTGAGTGCGTGAGTGAGCGAGCATGCGTGCGAGCGTGTGCATGCGTGTGAGTGAGCGAGTGTGTGTGTGTGAGTGGGCGAGCGTGCGAGCGTGCGCGAGTGTGTGCGAGCGTGTGCATGCGTGTGAGTGAGCGAGCGTGTGCGAGCGTGTGAGCGAGTGAGTGAGTGAGCGAGCGAGTGTGTGTGTGTGTGCGGGTACGCACGATGACGAGCAGATCGGCGTGCGTGCCGGTGAACACGGGGATGTCCATGGGCACGCGCACAGAGTACGGCTTGTTGAGGCGCACGCCAAAGTTGCGCTCGCCGCTCAGCAGCAGCAGGATGAACACGCCGATGTGCATCAGCCCCACACGCGCTGCGGGTCACGGGTCACGGGTCACAGGTCACAGGTCACATTCAGCATCACGGGTTACAGGTCACGAGTCACACAGGAGGGGACTCGCTGCAAGATCCGACCGTGTCTGTCCAGTGCTTGCCGAGCTCCAATGGGCTTTCGGTTGCCGAACGAATCCACAAAGTCTTGATTTGAAGCTTTCGTGACTGCAGGAATCCATACTCCTTGGTTCTTTCGGTAAAGTCATGTAGGTAGAAAATAAAATAAATCACGACGTCTCGGGCGCAACACAAGTCTGCAGTCTGCCTCAGCAGCAGGCCACGCTCTCCCACCTGATGACGGATGCTTGTGTTGTGCCCAAAACGTCGTGATTTATTTTATTTTATACCTAAGTGACATGCACGTGCGTGCATGTCCGTGTGTGTGTCTGTGTGTGCGAGTGTCCGTGTGCGTGTGTGCAGCCCACCCCCCACGCTCACGGACACACTCACACTGATCGGCGCGTGCGTCGTTCAGGTAGTAGAGGATGGGCACCAGGATCTCCAGCACGTCGCTGCTCTTGAGCACGTAGAAGAGGAATTTCTACAGCGCGCACGCACACAGACCAAGACCCCCAGGGTAGCCTTAGCAAGTGCCGTCAACGAGTAGGAGCACCTACGAAGGCCGGCACGGCACACGAGGGGGGGGGGTGGCCAGCGCCAAGCCCAATGACACATTTACACATCGTACTGGGTACTGATTTGAGTCGACCAAAGGGAGGCCCAAGACCGGTTCAGATAATCGTCACCGGTGTTGGCCGTGAGCGGGAATCTAACTCGGATCACCCAGCTCACAGCGCAGCGCTAAACCGCTACACTACCCCCCCCCCCCGTTCTCTCCCCCCCCCATTCTACCCCCCCCCCCCCGTTCTCCCCCCCCCGTTCTTCCCCCCCCCCGTTCTCCCCTCCACTCTCCCCTCCACTCTCCCCCCTGCTCTCCCCCCCATATTCTGCCCCCCCCCCCCCCCGTTCTCCCCCCCCCCCCCCGTTCTTCCCCCCCCGTTCTCCCCCCCCCCCCGTTCTCCCCCCCCCCCGTTTTCCCTCCCTCCATTCTCCCCTGCCAACCTCCCCCCCTGCCCTCCCCCCGCCCTCTCCCCCCCCCTCTCTCACCCCCCCTCTCTCACCACCCCTCCATTCTCCCCCCTCTCTCACCCCCCCCGCTCTCCCCCCTCACCCTCCCTCACCCCCCTCCCTCTCCACCCGCCACTCTCTCCCCCCTCCCCCCTCACCTTGTTGAAGTCCGCGAGCTTCCAGAAGAGGATGAGCAGCTCCTGGTGGTAGCTGATTCGCTTGCACGAGTTGGGGAGGTACGTCTGCAGCAGCGGGTTGTTCAGCAGGAGGCTGATGCCCTTGAGCACGAACTGGAAATCCTGGGCGGCGCGAGGGGCGCAGGGGAGGGGCGGGGGGGAGGGGCGGGGGGAGGGGCGGGGGGAGGGGCGGGGGGAGGGGCGCAGGGGAGGGGCGGGGGGAGGTGGGCGGGGGGGAGAGCGGAGGTTGTGAGGCAGGGGAACGTTGGGACGACGTGGGATTCGGAGGTATCGCACACGCTCGGGGTTCTGTTTTAAGTCTTCGTCCGGGCCGGGGGTCTGGAAACCTGGAGCCGATTCGTGATGTAATGTACAGGGACTCCTCGACCTACGAACATTTGACTTACGAACTTTCAGAGATACGAACAAGCCCGTCCGTACGTCCAGTCGCCTGTTCGGACCGCGAGTCGTAAGTCGGCCTGTTGAAGGCTACGCGGGGGACCTTTGTCCGCGTTCGAGCGAGCGTCTCTCCCTGCTCACCTCCTCGCGGTGGATGCGGGAGAGGTAGTTCACAAAGAGGTTGTCCGGTCCGGCGGCCTGCGGGATGGAGAAGAGGTCGTTTAACGCGGGGGAGTCACGTACACCACGCCACGCCACGCCACACTATGCCACACCGCCTACGAAACACCACAACAAGCCACACACACCACACCACCCCACGCCACACACACCACACCACACACACCACGCCACACACACCACACCACACACACCACGCCACACACACCACACCACACACACCACGCCACACACCACACCACGCCACACACACCACGCCACACACACCACGCCACACACACCACGCCACACACACCACACCACCCCACGCCACACACACCACACCACACACACCATGCCACACACACCACACCACGCCACACACACCACGCCACACACAACACACCACGCAACACTATGCCACACCGCCCACGAAACACCACAACAAGCCACACACACCACACCACCCCACGCTACACCACACCACGCCACACCACACCACGCCACGCCACACACACCACACACACCACGCCACACCACACCACACACACCACACCACGCCACACCACACACACCACACCACACCACACACACACCACACCACGCCACACACACCACGCCACACCACACACACCACGCCACACCACACCACACACACCACACCACACCACGCCACACCACACACACCACACCACACCACACACACCACGCCACACCACACACACCACACACCACACCACACCACACACACCACACCACGCCACACCACACACACCACGCCACACCACACACACCACACCACACACCACACCACGCCACACCACACACACCACACCACACACACCACACCACGCCACACCACACACACCACACCACGCCACACACACCACGCCACACCACACCACGCTACACCACACACGCCACACACACCACACACACCACACACACACACCCCACACACACCACGCCACACCACACCACACACACCACACCACACCACACACACCCCACCACGCCACGCACGCCACACACACGACACACCACCCCACGCCACACACACCACACCACACCCCACCACGCCACACACACCACATCACAACACGCCACGAATGCCACGCCACATCACGGCGAACCTCTGGGTCGTCAGCACCGGCGCCGCCCGGTCCCCCGCCCCCTCCGCCGGCGGCCCCCCCTCCGCCGGTGGCGGCGGCGGCGGCCCCGGCCGTGGCGGCGTCGCAGTCGAGGGTCACGACGAGCACCTGGCAGGCGACCTCCACGAGCGGCTCGCGCGAGTCCGAGAAGAGGAGGTGGTTGTAGGGGAGGCCGTAGCCCACCGGGTCGTAGGCGCACACCACGTTGAGCAGCGACGTGAACAGCGGGAGAGCGTGCCTGCCAACACCACCACCGCCACGGCCACGGAGAAAGAGTCACCATGGAGATGGTACGGAGACGACACGGAAAGAGTCACCATGGAGATGATACGGCGACGACACGGAAAGAGTCACCATGGAGACGGAACGGAGACGACACGGAAAGAGTCACCATGGAGATGATACGGAGACGACACGGAAAGAGTCACCATGGGGATGAAACGGAGACGACACGAAAAGAGTCACCATGGAGATGATACGGAGACGACACGGAAAGAGTCACCATGGAGATGATATGGAAAGAGTCACCATGGAGATGACATGGAGATGAAACAGAAAGAGTCACCATGGAGATGAAACAGAAAGAGTCACCATGGAGATGAAACGGAGACGATACGGAAAGAGTCACCATGGAGATGACACGGAGACGCACAGAGAGAGAGAGCGTTGTGACGAGTGCTGGTGGTGGTGGTGGCCCTCAAAGTGCACCTGGCCTGGCACAAGCGCCGTGGTGACGTCACCGCCACTTAGTGGCGAATGGCGGCTGTTGTTGTTGTTGTTGGTGGTGGTCGCGTGGAGCGGTGGTGCAGTGGTTGACACACTCCGAGTCCGGTTCTCGCTCACAACCACCAACACCGGTGATGGTTATCTAAACCAGTCCTGGGCCTCCCCTAGGATGACTCAGCCACAAACGAGTACCTGGGTGGGTCGGCGAGTACCCGGGAAGGTACGTAGGTGAGTACCTGAGTAGGTAGGTAGGCAAGCACCTGGGTAGGTATGTGAGTACCTGGGTAGGCGAGTATCTGGGTAGGTCGGAAGGTGAGTACCTGGGTAGATAGGTAACTACCTGGTTAGGCAAGTACCCGGATAGGTATGTAAGTACCTGGGTAGGTATGTGAGTACCTGGGTAGGCGAGTATCTGGGTAGGTCGGAAAGTGAGTACCTGGGTAGATAGGTAACTACCTGGTTAGGCAAGTACCTGGGTAGGTATGTGAGTACCTGGGTAGGTGGGTGGGTATGTGAGTACCTGGGTAGGTAAATATGTGAGTACCTGGGTAGGTATGTGAGTACCTGGGTGGGTAGTTATGCGAGTACCTGGGTAGGTATGCGAGTACCTGGGTAGGTGGGTGGGTATGTGAGTACCTGGGTGGGTAGGTATGCAAGTACCTGGGTAGGCAGGTAGGTATGTGAGTTCCTGGGTAGGTATGCGAGTACCTGGGTAGGTATGTAAGTACCTGGGAAGGTAAATATGTGAGTACCTGTTTTCAGCGGAGCAGAAGAAGGAGACCCAGGGGTTGGTGGGGGAGCCCTCGCTGGGGGGGGGCTGGTAGATCGCCTCCGAGAAGCAGGTGAGCAGCAGCTTGAGCAGCTCCGTCCTGCGGGCACCGCCAACACCACCATCACCACCATCACCACCATCACCACCACCGCCACCACCACCACTATCACCGTCACCATCACCACCACCACCATCACCACCACCACCGCCACCGCCATCACCACCACCATCACCGCCACCACCACCACCATCACCGCCACCGCCATCACCACCACCATCACCACCACCACCACCACCACCGCCACCACCACCACCATCACCGTCACCATCACCACCACCACCACCATCACCGTCACCATCACCACCATCACCACCACCATCACTACCACCGCCACCACCACCACCACCACCATCACCGTCACCATCACCACCACCACCGCCACCACCACCATCTCCACCACCGCCACCACCACCGCCACCACCATCACCACCAATACCACCGCCATCACCACCATCGCCGTCACCTCCATCATCACTGCTATCACCACCACCGTCACCATCAGTACCGTCACCATCAGTACCGTCACCATCAGTACCGTCACCACCACCACCACCGCCACTGTCACCACCACCGTCAACACCACCGTCAACACCACAGTCAACAACACCACCACATCATCATCATCTCCATCGTCACCACCACCGTCACCACCACCACCGCCATCACCACAACCACAGTCACCACCGTCACCACTATCACCACCACCACCACTATAATCATCACCACCACCACGGACGTCACCACCACCGCGGCCGGCATGGTGCCGGGGCGAGCGGCGTCACCTGTTAGCGTCGTGCTGGGCGCTGGCGGGCGGCGACACCGCGAAGCCCACCCCCGCCTCCCAGATGAACTCACAGCTGTCGATGCCCTGCCCCTCGTCCGCACACTCCTGCAGGGGAGGGGAGGGAGGGAGGGAGGGAGGGAGGGACGGAGGGAGGGGAGGGAGGGAGGGAGGGGAGGGAGGGACGGAGGGAGGGGAGGGAGGGAGGGGAGGGGAGGGGAGGGAGGGGAGGGGAGGGAGGGGAGGGAGGGAGGGGAGGGAGGGACGAAGGGAGGGACGGGGAGGGGAGGGAGGGAGGGAGGGAGGGAGGGGAGGGAGGGACGGAGGGAGGGGAGGGAGGGGAGGGAGGGAGGGGAGGGAGGGACGGAGGGAGGGGAGGGGAGGGAGGGGAGGGGAGGGGAGGGAGGGGAGGGAGGGACGAAGGGAGGGACGGGGAGGGGAGGGAGGGAGGGAGGGAGGGAGGGAGGGAGGGGAGGGAGGGACGGAGGGAGGGGAGGGGAGGGAGGGGAGGGGAGGGGAGGGAGGGGAGGGGAGGGAGGGGAGGGAGGGACGAAGGGAGGGAGGAGAGGGGAGGGGAGGGAGGGAGGGAGGCAGGGGAGGGAGGGAGGTATGTAAAGTGAGAGGCACGGTGCCAGCGCCACCGCGTGCAGAGCCAGCCCCACACGGCCACAGAGACGAGTTCACGGAGTTCCATGAACTCCGTCCTGCGGTCACCGCGTCTTTGCCGAGCACCGGGGATTGTTGTCGGTTGTGGCGGACGGTACGTCCAGCCGCCCCCCCCCCCCCACCCCCCCCACCCCCACCGTCACCACCGGATGTCGCGTGGTTAGCGGCGATGATTGTGGATTTCGATTTAAAGCTTTCGTGACTGCAGGGATTCATCTTCTTGGTTCTAATAATACAATTATATAATAAAATGTTTTGTTTTTATTATTTTATTATTTCCCTTCTACGTGACTTTACCGAAAGAACCAAGAAGATGATTGTGGAGTTAATCGGCGGCGATGATCGATCGCGGCGATTAACGGTAGAGGTGGTAAGTGCAGGTCAAGAATGAAGCGGCGAGTGTAGCGTAGCGGTGGTGGCGGCGGCGGCGGTGCGGGCGGTGCGTGTCGCCTCACCGGGCCGGCCTTGCGGTTGGCGTGCACGGTGAAGTCCGGGCAGAAGAGGAGGTCTGAGATGGCGAGCAGCAGCGAGCGGGCGAGTGGGCAGGCGTCCACCTCGTCCTCCTCCTCACCCTCGCTCTGCCACAACGACAACACCACGGCGGGTCAGGGTGCACGCAATCGCAGCAGCAAACGATGAAACGCAATTTTTTTTATACTCGTTGGTTCTTTCGGTAAAGTCACGTAGGTAGAAATGAAATAAAATAAAGATCACGACGTTTCGATAGCTACACAAGCCGTCGTCTTCAGGTGACAATCGCGACAGCCGCGATGTCTGCTGCCTTGTGAAGAGAAGCTGTTACCAGCAAGAGTTTATAGAAGTACTTGAGAACAAAGGCAGCCAAAGGAGTGTCAATGGGGTGTTATAGTGTCAAGGTAATAAATAGCGTGGCATGTTAAAGGAAATGAACTTAGATTGACATTCTAGATTTGAAGCTTTCGTGACTGCAAGGATTCATGCTCTTAGTTCTTTCGGTAAAGTCACGTAGGTAAAAAATTAAATTAAAATTAATAAAAATAAAATAATAAAAATCACGACGTTTCGGAGGCAACACAAGTCTCCGTCATCCGGTGGGACCATCACAGCTAGTTTTGCTGTATCAAGTGAGGCCTCACTTGATACATTTGATACAGCAAATCTGCCTGTGACGGTCCCACCTGATGACGGAGACTTGTGTTGCCTCCGAAACGTCATGATTTTTATTATTTTATTTTTATTAATTTTAATTTAATTTTTTACCAACGTGACTTAAATTGACATGCCCACCCGCCCGCCCGCCCGCCCGCCCGCCCGCTCACCCCGGCTCGGCCAGCCCCAGACACGCTGGACCAGAAGAAACCCCTCCAGTCGGGGTCTTCGAAGATGTAGGGCAGCGTGCGCGTGAGCAGCCGCGTGCAGTTCAGCACCACCAGGCGCTCCTTCTCCGAGGGGCAGCCGTTTTGAGCTCCCTGCACCAACTTCTCCACCGCCTGGGCACGGCGGGGGGGGGGGGGGGTAACGGGGGGTAACGTGGGGTAACGGTGGGTAACGGGGGGTGGGAGGGGGGAGGGGCGAGGTGGTGGGGACAGAGACACTTTGCCGTCGTGCCGCTTAACGAAAACCTCGCTCGCGTCATCCTCGCCCGGAATCCCCAGCCGCCCCCCCTCGCTCCCCCCCCTCGCTCCCCCCCCACCGCACCTCTTCCCCCCACATCTTCCCCCCACCATGACGCAGACTCCGACCATCCGAGCAGCGGCGGCTTCTGGCTCAGCCATCGAACGAGGACGCTCACCGCATCATCGCGCAGCGCTTTCGGGCGCGCTTCTGCGGCCGTCTGGAACGCTCTTGTCTTCCTTCCGATGTTAGGAAGCCGCTGGGAGGTGCGCAACTTTTAAATCATCGCCGAGATTGACGAACTCATTTCTCTAGAAGTGCTCGGCGTCGCGGTGTTTAGTTTGTTGTCCTTCCCTGCGCACTGTGACGCGAAGCTCGCGACCGCGTGACGCAAAACCACAATAACGCAACCACAGTACAGTGGGGATGGCGGGGGTGACGACGATAATGCCGCTGCTGATGACGATGACGACGATACCGGCGCTGCTGCTGCTGCTGTCGATCCTGCTGATGCTGCTGATGCTGCTGATGCTGGCGATTACGACGATGTAAACGCCCGATCCACAAATACAAAGGAGAAGTCGCGGCGATACACTGCGGTGCTCCCGACGTGGTTACCTGGCTTCACCAGCCGAATGTGGAATTGTAGCTGTTGCCCTGCATCTACATCAGCCGTAGGAAATAAGATTACGACGACGACGACGACGACGAAGATTATGACGACGATGACAACGACGATGATAACAGCGATGATGACAATGATGACGAAGATGATGATGACGAAGATGATGATGAAGATGATGACGACGACGATGACAATGATGACGAAGATGACGACGACAACAATGACGACGATGACGATGAAGATTATGACGACGATAACGAAAATGATAACAACGATGACGATGACGACGACGACGAGAATCAGACCTTGTAGCAGAGCGTGGCGAGGTTGGAGGGTGACTCCTCGCGCACAGCGCGGATCTCGGCTCCCGGCACCAGCGTGAAGACGTCCTGCACCGACGTCGCCGTCTCTGCCCAGAACTGGTCCCAGAACGCGTCGTCCGTTGCCTCCACAGGCTGGTGGGGGGGGAGGGGGCGAGGGGGGGGGCGCGGGGGGGGGGCGCGGGGGGGGGCGAGGGGGGAGCGGAGGGCGAGCGGGGGGGGGGGGGCGGTTGAGTAAACTAAACTAAAAACTATTTTTATTTAACAGGTAAGGCCCGCTGAGACCCGTAGACTCGCACAGAGACCTGTAGACTCACACAGAGACCCATAGACTCACACAGAGACCCAAGACTCACACAGAGACCCATAGACTCGCACAGAGACCCATAGACTTGCACAGAGACCCATAGACTCGCATAGAGACCCATAGACTCACACAGAGACCCATAGACTCACACAGACCCCATAGACTCACACAGAGACCCATAGACTCGCACAGAGACCCACAGACTCACACAGAGACCCATAGACTCACACAGAGACCCATAGACTCACACAGACCCCATAGACTCACACAGAGACCCATAGACTCACACAGACCCCATAGACTCACACAGAGACCCATAGACTCACACAGAGACCCATAGACTCACACAGACCCCATAGACTCACACAGACCCCATAGACTCGCACAGAGACCCACAGACACACACCACCGGGACCCCTCCGGAGCCGTGCCGGCTTGGCTAAGAGGGGCAGCACGCAATGGTGGCGTGGGTACCTCTATCGGGGAGTTTTAACAGGGAAAGCTCCGACTCCCCCCCCCACACCCCCCGGGTTTTTACAGAGCGGGGGGCGCGCTCCCCCTCCCCTCCCCACCCCTCCACTCCTTCGAAGCCCAGTTCCCGCAGCCATCAGCGTCAGCGGCGTTGGTGACGCCGTGGCTCTGCCGGACAGGGGAGCGGGAGGATTCCATCGACGTCGGGCAGGGCAGCAGCTTTAATGTGAACACTTGCCAGGGGCGATCGGTCACGTTTCACTCAAATACTTCACGTAGCGCGGCGGCGTCGGCGGCTACGGCGGAGACACTCACCGCTTAGTACGGTAAGGGGGGGGGGACAGGGTTTCCGCACCGTCTGCACTCTGTCCGGCTGCTGCTGCTGATGATAATGATGATCTTATTAAGGATTCGAAGATATCAGGAGGAGACCAGGTGGCTCATGGGTCAGAGACGCAGAGGCAGCACCGCTGGGGTCCTGGGGTCCCAGGCGCAGCAAGTTGATGGTCTCAGCCCGGTCACCAGTGACTCGCACAGAGAGCCATAGACTCACACAGAGAGCCATAGACTCGCACAGAGAGCCATAGACTCACACAGAGAGCCATAGACTCGCACAGAGAGCCATAGACTCGCACAGAGAGCCATAGCCTCACACAGAGACCCACAGACTCACACGTCATTAACCAGGTTCTTATTTCACCAGGTCAGGCCCACTGATCTACATAGCTCTTTTGTGACCAGGCCACAAATGATAGCCCAACGAAGTGGCTCATCACGTGGAAATTTATTGTAGCAGCTAAATACTCTACAACGCGGAAGGGATAAACCAGAGGGCCTGGAGAAAAATCTACGCGACCACGGGGAGAGAGAGACACACGCAAACTCCAAATATACAGCAGCAGGCGTCAGGGTCGGGATGGAACCCACGACGTCCTGTATACCAGGCGAGGTAGTTAACATCTCACCACGGAGAGAGAAACACGCAAACTCCAAATATACAGCAGGCGTCAGAGTCGGGATGGAACCCACGACGTCCTGTATACCAGGCGAGGTAGTTAACATCTCACCACGGAGAGAGACACACGCAAACTCCAAATATACAGCAGCAGGCGTCAGGGTCGGGATGGAACCCACGACGTCCTGTATACCAGGCGAGGTAGTTAACATCTCACCACGGAGAGAGACACACGCAAACTCCAAATATACAGCAGCAGGCGTCAGGGTCGGGATGGAACCCACGACGTCCTGTATACCAGGCGAGGTAGTTAACATCTCACCACGGAGAGAGAAACACGCAAACTCCAAATATACACCAGGCGTCAGAGTCGGGATGGAACCCACGACGTCCTGTATACCAGGCGAGGTAGTTAACATCTCACCACGGAGAGAGACACACGCAAACTCCAAATATACAGCAGCAGGCGTCAGGGTCGGGATGGAACCCACGACGTCCTGTATACCAGGCGAGGTAGTTAACATCTCACCACGGAGAGAGACACACGCAAACTCCAAATATACAGCAGCAGGCGTCAGGGTCGGGATGGAACCCACGACGTCCTGTATACCAGGCGAGGTAGTTAACATCTCACCACGGAGAGAGACACACGCAAACTCCAAATATACAGCAGCAGGCGTCAGGGTCGGGATGGAACCCACGACGTCCTGTATACCAGGCGAGGTAGTTAACATCTCACCACGGAGAGAGACACACGCAAACTCCAAATATACAGCAGCAGGCGTCAGGGTCGGGATGGAACCCACGACGTCCTGTATACCAGGCGAGGTAGTTAACATCTCACCACGGAGAGAGAAACACGCAAACTCCAAATATACACCAGGCGTCAGAGTCGGGATGGAACCCACGACGTCCTGTATACCAGGCGAGGTAGTTAACATCTCACCACGGAGAGAGACACACGTAAACTCCAAATATACAGCAGCAGGCGTCAGGGTCGGGATGGAACCCACGACGTCCTGTATACCAGGCGAGGTAGTTAACATCTCACCACGGAGAGAGACACACACACGCAAACTCCAAATATACAGCAGCAGGCGTCAGGGTCGGGATGGAACCCACGACGTCCTGTATACCAGGCGAGGTAGTTAACATCTCACCACGGAGAGACACGCAAACTCCAAATATACAGCAGCAGGCGTCAGGGTCGGGATGGAACCCACGACGTCCTGTATACCAGGCGAGGTAGTTAACATCTCTGACAACCCATTGAGTGCCGTGCCGGCCTTCATAGGTGCTGCTCGCTAACAGCACTTGCCCCAACAGTCTGTTAAGGCTACACGGCGGACCTTTGTATGTGTGTACTTCTTGCGCACCGTACGTAGGTTAGCGACAACCACAACGTGGGACTTTGAAGATGATAGCTTCCCAAAACTAATCAGTTGCAGCAACTGGAAATTACAGCAACAATCATCAGCACGTAAAGACAAAGTTCGCCCGTATAGCCTTTAGGGGCAAGTGCTGTTAGCGAGCACGGATAAAGCCGGCACGGCACACGAGGGGGTGGGTGGCCACCACCATTTCCGGCCGCCTTTGTCTCACCTAGTGATGTTTACACACCGCACCAGGTACTCATTTGAGGCTGAGTCGACCTAGGAGAGGTTCAGATAATCGTCACTGGTGTTGGCCGTGAGCGGGAATCGAACCCGGGTCGCCAGATTCATAGCGCAGTGCGCTAAACGCTACACTACCGCTCCCTACCACACAGATACACACACACGTACACACACGGACACACACACGCACGGACACACACGTACAAAGACACGTACACACACGTACACACACATGCACGGACACACACACGCACGTAGACACGCACGTACACACACACACACGGACACACGTACGCGCAAACGTGCACACGTACACACACACACACACACGTACACACACACACACGTACACACACACACACACACGTACACACACACACGTGCACGTGTTGGCTAGTGCTGACGTCAGAGCCACTCCCTCGGGCCCCACACATCCACGTGGCCGATTGCCACATCGAGTGGCAGCCACGGAGGCTCTCAACCACCAACGCGTTCACCATCATCATCATCACCATCATCACCATCATCATCACCACCATCATCACCACCATCATCATCACCATCATCATCACCACCATCATCATCATCACCATCATCACCATCATCATCACCATCATCACCATCATTATCACCATCATTATCATCACCATCATTACCTTTATCATCATCACCATCATCACCATCATCACCATCATTATCACCACCATCATCATCAACAGCCATGATCGATCCACTGCTGGCTGAAGCCCTCCTCTTTAAAACTACCCCCCATTCCCCATCCAGACTGTTGTGGCAAGTGCTGTTAGCGAGCACCTATTAAGGTGCTGGCACGTACGGCGCGAAAGAAGTTCAACATACACACGTGCAGATGGGTGGGTCAGTAACACGCCCGGCCGCCTTTGTCTCCCCACTGTTGACGTTTTCGCTTCGTGCCCTGCAGCCTCACTGTGCACCTAGCCTGGCACGAGCCTCCTCCTTCTCCACAGAGGTTTGTGTCTTATGCCAAAGACAAAGACCTCCCGTGTAGACTTGCTAGACTGCTGGGGCAAGTGCTTTCACGCTTTTCGCGACCAATATCCCATCCATAATACAGGTTGCTTTGTAAATCTATAAATGTTGTGTCGTTCAACCCGCCACCACCCGACACAACCAACTCGTAAGGGTTTGTCTCGTCAACAGAACGTGGCCACATCGTTATTGGTGCAGCAACGCCGCTTGTGTGTTGGAGAGAAAATCCACAACAACATCCACAACATTTACAGTCTGAGAACTCAGATCGCGATGTGCTGTAACGAATTGTCCACGTTCTGTTTTCGTGACAACCCCTTACCGTGTTGGGTGGTGGTGGGTTTAACGACACAACATTTATAGATTTACACGATCTGACCCAGAACAAGAAGCTATGAGCACGGCACACGAGGGGGTGGGTGGCCAGCACCACGCCCGGCCGCCTTTGTCTCCCCAGTGGCGATGTTTACACACCGCACCAGGTACTCATTTGAGGCCGAGTCGACCTAGGGGAGGCCCAGGACCGGTTCAGATAATCGTCACTGGTGGTGTTGGTCGTGAGCGGGAATCGAACTCGGGTCGCCGGGTTCGTAGCGCAGCGGAGCGATAATCACTACACCACCGCTCCCCACACACACACAAAGATAAACAACACACACACACTGACACACACAGACACACACAGATATACACTGACACACACTGACACAGACAGACACTGACACACACGCTGACACACACAGACACACTGACACACACACACAGACGTACACGTAGTACAGTCCATACTACACACACACACAACAGACACGCACACAGACTCACACACTGACACACACACACTGACACACACAGTCACACAGACACACACACACAGACACACACACTGACACAGACACACACTGACACACACACAGACGTACACGTAGGTACAGTCCATACTACACACAGACACAGACACACACACTGACACACACACACATACGTACACGTAGGTACAGTCCATACTACACACACACTGCCGAGGCAGCAAGTGCTGCTGTTCGCGAGCGCCAATCAAAGGCGCACACAACACGCAGAGCCACACACCACCACCACCAACAACCACAACCACCACCACCAACCACCACCATCCACAACACACGTCGCTTGTGCCAGGCTAGGTGCACGCACGCGAGACCGACCATGTACATTCAACACAACGCACCTGCGTCTTAGTCGTCAGCTGTATCACGGCTTTGCGGAAATTCAACTTGGTGTCCGTGTTGCCCATGCCTGCTGCTGTTGTTTATTGCTGTTGTTGTTGTTTATTGTTGTTGTTGTTGTTGTTGGTGGTGGTGGTGGCGGCGGCGACTCCTTGCAGCATTCGCAGAGACAAAACGGCCTCGCGGTGACGTCACGCCACTTCCGGGTGAGTGATGACGTCAATCTGGAGGCATGGCCTCCCATCTCGTGCATTTAAACAATTCATTGTTTTTTCATTATTTTTCATTATTATTAATTTTTCATTCTTATTTTTTCTCGTTCTTGTTTGTTCATTCTTATTTTTTCCCCATTATTATTTTTCATTCTTATTTTTTCATGCTTATTTTTATACGTTGCGACTGGCAAAAAGGTAGCCCATGATAGCTGCTCACATCAGCTATAAATGCCCTCTGATAGGTGGTAGCATTGTTTTTGTGCTGTTCGCCTTTTGGCGTTGTTCTCTGGTCTGACACACAGACGAGGCAATGAAGAAGGCTGCTGTCTCTGGTCCAGGCCAATCAGTTTCAAAGACAACGCATCAAATATGATCAGATCCACGTGTTTATTTTCACGTCCACCACAAAAAAACTGTGCATGGTTAATGCAGACAGAAAATATTAAAGCTATTCTATTTCTTAATTCATCCACTCACTCTTTCACGCGTTGTTCACACATTGATGAGTAACATTAGTCACGCATGTATACGCACCACCCATTCATTCATACACGCGTGATCACGAATCGATCAATGGCATCAATTCATGCCTCACTCATTCACTCACACACAAGTTAATCAATGCCATTATTCACTTCTACGTCCCAGCCATTAATTCACTTATTTACATGTTCACGAATTGATCAATAAGATTATTCATTCATGTCATATAAAGTTATTCACTCACTCACACACGTGTTCACGAATTGATCAATAAAATCATTCACTCACTTTCGATTTAAAGCTTTCGTGACTGCAGGGATTCATCTTCTTGGTTCTTTCGGTAAAGTCACGTAGAAGGGAAATAATAAAACGTCGTGAGAATTATTTTATTATGTTTTATTTTTATTATTTTATTATTTCCCTTCTACGTGACTTTACCGAAAGAACCAAGAAGATGAATTCACTCACTCTTTCACGCGTGTTCACGAACTGATGGGTATCATTCTTCATGCATATGACCCGCCCATTCATTCACTCACTCACTCAGACGTGGTCAAGAATTGAGCGATAATATCATTCATTCATAGGGCGCCAAGTTGACGAGTTGTTAACTACCTCGCCTGGTATGCAGGAGGGCTATGGGTTCGATTTCCGACCCTGGCGCCTGCTGCTGCTGCTGTATATTTGGAGTTTGCGTGCTCTCTCTCTCCTGTGGATTTTTCTCCGGGTCCTCCGGTTTTGTTTCCCTCCACATTTAGAATCAACGTCACGGGCTGAGAGTATTTGGCTGTTGTATATTTCCACGTGATATCAGGCGCTTTGTCGAGCTAGCATTTGTGATAACCAGGTCGCTTCTGAGAAAGAACTACATCGCTCAGTGAGGCCTGACCTGATAAAATAAAACACATTGTCCTGCTGCGGAGGGAGCTGGTAGGAACGTTGAGTTGCTCGGTCAATGGCCTGCAGGGTCATCGGCGGCGTTGTGTTTCCGCAAATATGCCCGACTGTGAGGGCGGGCACAAGCCGGCGTGAGTAGGTTAAACGTTGAGTTTTATAAGGGCACCACGGGGTGACCAGCCCCTCTCCACCCAGCCCCACCAACCCCACCCAGCCCCTCCCCACCCAGCCCCTCTCCACCCCATCCCCTCTCCACCCAGCCCCACCCTCCCCTCTCCACCCAACCTCACCCCTCCCATTTTTTGATGCACGACGGACGGACACAATAATCCCCTGTGGGCTGGTGTAACCAAGAGGTTCCTACCAGCAAAAAATAGCAGTTTAGTTTTTGCCCGGCTGTGGTTGCTGAGCGAGTGGTTGACATCTGGAGGCTTGTGTTCAGCTGTGCACGTTAAGCACGTTCACGTTCCACTTCTGGACCGATGGAGCTTCTGAATAGGGTCGGATCTCAAGTGCTTTGTGGTCGTGGAGACCGATTAGATCAGCGGGTGGGTCATAAGGAAGGGAGCGGAGTATAAAGATGAGCAGATTAGCGCGATGTAATCAGGAGGTAAGAGTGTGGTCGGTTTAAGGTTCTATTATGGGACCTTTTTGGCAGTATCAAAGTATGAAAAAATAATAATAGATTTTACCCTTTCTTTTTCCGAGATTGAGGTTCTATGTACATGACGGTAGTTCCTGTTCCATACACATTTCGAATCGACGCCACGGGTTTAGAGTATTTGTCTGCTTTTGATTTGAAGCTTTCGTGACTGCAGGGATCCATACTCTTTGGTTCTTTCGGTAAAGTCACGTGGGTAGAAAATGTATTTTATTTTATACAAACGTGACTTTATTTTAGTATTTATCTGCTGATCTAAATATCCACACGATGATGAGAAACCACTTCGTTCGGGCTATCATTTGTGATAGCCAAGTAGCTTCTGGGAAAAATAAGTTGATAGCTCAGTGGGCTTTACCTAAAATAAAAATAATAGTTGCAGTCATACAAATCATAACAAAAAGTTTGGGAATTTAATTGCGGTGGGGAGTGAATTATTACAAGCTTGGTTGGGTTGTCCAGATATAATTAAATTATAACATTATCGAGTTTATCTTCTTGGTTCTTTCGGTAAAGTCACGTAGAAGGGAAATAATAAAAATATAACATAATAAAATATTTGTGAGAATTATTTTATTATTTCCCTTCTACGTGACTTTACCGAAAGAACCAAGAAGATGAATCCCTGCAGTCACGAAAGCTTTAAATCGAAACATTGTCGAGTTTATGCTTTGATACTTTCTATGATTTTCTTTGTTTTTCGTTTCAAATTCAAGAAGCGACGATGATTGCGACGCGTCGCTACTTTACGGAACGATTATTGGTGCCTCTTAATGAGCGCAATATATTTCGTAGTATCGGCACACCTCGGCCACCACAATTCTTAGTTAAGTTGTACCATCAGCAAATGGGGGATGTCTAGTCGATCTGAGGGGCACTTAAAGGTGAACCGTTAGCGAACGTCACGGAACCAGCGAACGCCACCGAACCAGCGAACGCCACCGAACCAGCGAACTCCACCGAATCAGCGAACTCCACCGAACCAGCGAACTCCACCGAACCAGCTAACTCCACAGAACCAGCGAACTCCACTGAACCAGCGAACGCCACCGAACCAGCGAACTCCACAGAACCAGCGAACGCCACAGAACCAGCGAACTCCACCGAACCAGCGAACGCCACCGAACCAGCGAACTCCACCGAACCAGCGGACTCCACCGAACCAGCAGAAGCCACCGAACCAGCGAACGTCCCTGAACCGGCGAACTCCACCGAACCAGCGAACTCCACAGAACCAGCGAACGCCACAGAACCAGCGAACTCCACCGAACCAGCGAACGCCACCGAACCAGCGAACGCCACAGAACCAGCGAACTCCACCGAACCAGCGAACGCCACCGAATCAGCGGACTCCACTGAACCAGCAGAAGCCACCGAACCAGCGAACGTCCCTGAACCGGCGAACTCCACCGAACCAGCGAACGCCACAGAACCAGCGAACTCCACCGAACCAGCGGACTCCACCGAACCAGCAGAAGCCACCGAACCGGCGAACTCCACCGAACCAGCGGACGCCACCGAACCGGCGAACTCCACCGAACCAGCGGACGCCACTGAACCAGCGAACGCCACAGAACCAGAGAACGCCACCGAACAGAGCGAACGCCACAGAACCAGAGAACGCCACCGAACCAGCGAACTCCACCGAACCAGAGAACGCCACCGAACCAGCGAACTCCACCGAACCAGCGAACGCCCCAGTCTCACATCAGCAGTAATTCCGAGCGACGATGGCGGACGAACATGTAAGACGGAAACGACACACCGAGAGGGGGGTTAAGATTCCGCACTTGTTTTTAATCATTAAGTTAACACTCTTCCCGAAGCGTCGATCCACGTACAATGTCCAACTCGCGCGTATCCCAGCGATGGGGTTGGGGGGGGGGAACAAAAACACAACTCCCACACCACCACGCACCCTGCAACAAAACACACCGTCGAGATCCATCGGCGGCGAGCGGAAAATCAACGATCGCGGCGCCTTCGCTCGCCGCTACGCGCGCGGGACACATCAGCTCGGCCAACTCGGCCAACTCGGCACGGCAAGGCCCCCCAACCCCCCCCCCCCCCCCGGCCTGGAATAAGTCGCAAAATAACCGGAAACGCTTTTTGTACCAAAAAAAAAACCAGTCCGCGTGTCTGCGTCCATATTGTCCGTGTGTACGTTGAACTTCTTTTGCACCGTACGTAGCCAACCGTGCTAATTTCGGAGGTGTGCGCATCAGTCGGCCTGTTTGTTGACGTTCCAGTGTGGGTTAACGCGCTACGCCAGCGTCTTCGCGGGAGACTGTCAGAGCCAGGAGGGTGGTGCGGATGTCTGCGTGACACGCGGATCACGGCAGAACAGCCCTCGTCAAATCGGGCCGCGGGTCTTCGGGCGCAAGAGCTGACGCAGCTCGACGCAAACAAAGCCAAGGGCAACCAGCGCAGATGGTCAACCCGGCCATCGGCAACTTCTTTCGCACCGTACGTAGCCAACAGTGCTAATCGAAGGTGCGGGGGGAGGACAAACCTAAACACAAAAAGCAGTTCTAAAGAAATGAATTTTCAATTTAGATTATTTAAAAGTGCATAGCTCCAATGGCTTGCTAATGTCGGCAGAAGTGTGATTTCCAGGTTGATCGAACCGGCAGAATGCGTTGCCTTCAAATTACAATCCGCCGTCTTGATGGTCACTATTTTTGCGGTCGAAGCACGTCGCTATAGTCCTGTGCACGCGCTGGCCTGACGAGTTGGAGGATGGTTGGGCGCGCAGCAGGACCCTTCAGGAGCACAGGGAGGTCACCAGCCGACACTGCAGAACGACTCAACAGCGAGTCGGGCGGCTCTGCAAGCCGAGTTGTCAGAGAGTCTGGAATCCAGTTGTCTTCCAAAAGACGCTCCCCAGTCCTCCTCTTCGCAGCGACCGCCACCCGGTGACGAGCCAGTAGCTGCGCATTTCCCCCGTTCCGTTTGCGCTCGTCCGCGTGTGTGTCGCCGTCTCGCGCGACAAACGCGCCCCATGTCGCCGTTTCTGTCCCCAGTCTCAGCTACGGGGGAGCGAGTCGTGGCGCACGAGGGCAAACTGAGCGCAGGTCTTCTTCTTGGTTCATTCCGGTAAAGTCACGTAGAAGGGCAATAATAAAATAATAAAAATAAAACAATAAAATACAATTCTCACGACGTTTCGGCACAACGCAAGCAGCCGTCCTCAGGTGAAGAACAGGTCTGTCGGAAAGACAGCGTCTGAATGAGCACCACCAAGCTTGGCAGCGTATATTTAAGCTGAGTTAGAGGGGGAAGGGCGCCTTGACAAAGGGATTTGCATATCAAGAGGAATTTAGCATATTTATGGAAAATGAGTGTAGCTGTCACCAGGAGCAAATTTAGTACGAGCAACGATTGCAACCCATGCTGATGTCGGACAGCATCAGTCTGAATTATAAAACGAAACTAGAATTTGTTTTACTAATAGGGTTTTTCCCCTTTTTTCTGGCAACAAAACTGACACCTTTTGCAAGGAATCATGCTTACATTAACCACAATACTTGCAGTCAAATGCAAACAAAAAACAATACTCTGATAATTTATGCATTGTCTTTGAAACTGATTGGTCCACACCAGAGACAGCTTTCTTTGGAGCCTAGTCTCATATGGTGTTCGACCAGATGACGCCAAAAGGTGCACAGTTCAAAGACAACGCACTACCAGAGTAATGAGAGCTCGGGGTTGCCAGAAAAAAGGGGAAAACCCCTATTAGTATATTTTGGTACTGGCAATGGAGGTCCCATGATGTAGAATTTTTTTTAATTTTACCCAGGTAAGGCCCCAACTGAGCTGCATAGCTCTTTTTCCAAAGCGACCCGACAACAAATGATGGCTCAATGAAGTGGCTTATCACGTGCAGATTTATAGCAGCCAAATACTCCTGAACGCGTTGCGTCGATTCTAAACGTGGAGGGCAAAAGCGGAGGACCCGAAGAAAAATCCACGCGACCACGGCGAGAGACACACGCAAACGCCACATATACAGCAGCAGGCGTCAGGGTCGGGATCGAACCCACGACCTCCTGTATACCAGGCGAGGTAGTTAACATCTCCTAGCCACCACGGTGCCCACTTATCCAGGTGGCAGATTAACCGTGCTTGTGACATCTAAAGGAAAATACAGGGTGACCTAAAAGTTACGACACGTAGAGTTATATTTGGTATTGAAACTTTTCATATTTTATTCTTTAAGTAAAATGTATGTTTTATTTTTATTATATTATTATTTCCCTTCTACGTGACTTTACCGAAAGAACCAAGAAGATAAAATGTATCTATTATCGTGAATATCTCTTCATTTTCATATGGCATTTAAACATGGAAAATACAATTTGCTGGATTGACACAAAACACAATTGAGGACTGTTAAAAGATGACACCTTTCATACATTTTTAACTGCCTAAATTTATTTCAAAAGATAATTCGTGCACGCAGTTAATATTAACAGAAGTCAGGACTGGACAAATTAAAATAAATAAAATGACCCGATGCGATTTGTTTGAACAAATAATAACCCGCGTCTCGACTTTTGGGGCCACCCTGTTTACAGGCACGGTGGTTCGCGACTCAGAGGCCCAAGTAGCCGCAAAAAGTTCTCGGCAAAGAAAGCGATGGACTTTATTCACAAATAAGAAGATAAACGTCGCATTCCACACCGCCGAACCTATTCCACGCAGGTAAACAATCAACATGGCGAGACAGTAACAGCCAGATTTACTTCTAGATTTGAAGCTTTCGTGACTGCAGGGATTCATCTTCTTGGTTCTTGCGGTAAAGTCACGTAGAAGGGAAATAATAAAGTAATAAAAATAAATCATAATAAAATGAAATTCTCACGACGTTTCGGCCACAACGCAAGCAGCCGTCCTCAGGTGAAGAACAGGGCTGTCGGAAAGACAGCATCCCAATGAACAATGCCAAGCTTGGTGGTGTTCATTGGGATGCTGTCTTTCCAACAGCCCTGTTCTTCACCTGAGGACGGCTGTCTGTACTAATCCGATCGAAACTTGCCCGCCTGGCTGCCCACTAAGGGGGAGAAGCGATAACATTTTTCCTGATTGGGTGGCGGAATTCTTTTTCGGAACGGAAACCGCAGCAGCGGCGGCGGTGGCGGCGGTAGCAACTACGAAAGTGCCCGAAACGTGAGCTGGTGCATCATGGCCTTGCAGGCGCAAAGCGGCATCCGTCGCCCATCACGAGTCGTTCACCGGTGGCCCAGCAAGCTAGAACTATTTTTCATTTTACCAAAGTAAGGCCCACTGAGCTATAAAGTTCTTTTTTCAGAAGCGACTTGGCTATCACAAATGATAGTTCAACGAACATGGCTCATCATGTGGAAATTTATAGCAGCCAAATACTCTAAACTCACGTTAATACTAAATGTGAAGGGAAAACCGGAAGACCCGGAGAAAAATCCACGTGGCCACGGAGAGAGAGACACGCAAACTCCAAATATACAGCAGCAGGCGTCAGGGTCGAGATCGAACCCACGACCTCCTGTGTACCAGGCGAGGTAGTTAACATCTCACCACGGAGAGAGACATGCAAACTCCAAATATACAGCAGCAGGCGTCAGAGTCGAGATCGAACCCACGACCTCCTGTGTACCAGGCGAGGTAGCTAACATCTCACCACCTTTGCGCCTAGGGGTCGGCAAAGCTGCGGCTCTTCAAGGGACTGCTTCGTGACGGTGATTTATTAAGGAATCGCGGCTCTTGAATAATTATCGAGTTTCTTTACCGCATTCCAAAAGAATGGCTGCTCTTGTTAATTTTTTTCGTTTTGACGCCCCCCCCCACCGAACTTATCCCGCGAGGACTCGATCTGGGCGTCTCAACTCTCTCACCGAGTTGAAACAAAGTAAACCCGTGCCCGTCGCGCCCGCACGCTCCTTCGCGGTTGCAGTCACATTAACGACACCCGCGCGCGCCCCCCCCCCTTCTGTCGTCATCGTTACCCCCCCGCCCGCCCGCCCGCCCGCCCGCACGCACGCAACGCAGATTAGCCCCAGGGACCGTCACTAATCAAAGGAGGTGTGGGGGGGTTCTCTCTCTATAATATATTTACATATTACAAATGCATACCATAATAAATTAAAAAAGATAGCAAATACTTACATGACCCACGTGCGATATCTACATGTGACCCTTACGCAAGTTGCAAGGGAGTGTGTGCATTAGTGCGAGGAGCGGCTAAACGGCTTTGCGAGTGGCAAGTCAAATGCACGGCCATCGCCTCCACTTATTAGTTTATTTTTATAGATTTTTTCGGTAAAGTCACGTAGGTAAAAAATAAAAATTAATAAAAATAAAATAAAAATCACGACGTTTCGGAGGCAACACAAGCTTCCGTCTTCAGGTGGAACCATCACAGTACGATTGCTGCATCAAGTAAGAAAAATTCCAAGAAAACAGTCCTTGTATATATACTGGTTGAGGGTGGGAGGAGCCATTGTGAGGTTCGGTGCAGGCTGAAGCACGCTGCAAGGAATGAGCTCATTCCAAGGACTGTTTTCTTGGAATTTCTCTTACTTGATGCAGCAGTCGTGCTGTGACGGTTCCACCTGAAGACGGAAGCTTGTGTTGCCTCCGAAACGTCGTGATTTTTATTTTATTTTTATTTTACTTTTATAAATTTTTTACCTACGTGACTTTACCGAAAAAACCTAAGAATATGAATCCTTGCAGTCACGAAAGCTTCAAATCTAGAATTATTAGTTTATTAGCCAAGGGGGAGGTTAACGTCCGTGCACTTGTCCCCCCGAGCGCACGGCTTAAGAAAGGGTTATTCTAAAGTAGCCGAGCGTGGCCTTCAACTCTGACCTGAAACCGCTCTCATGTGCGGCGAGTCGATGGGTCTCGGCCTGGTCACAGGAGGTTAGTGGCTCACACCTGTGACCACGGGAGAGACATGCAGACTCCACATATGCAGCAGCCGTCAGGGTCGGGATCAAACCCACGACCTCCTGTGTACCGGGAAAAGTAAGTGACATCTCGCCACCGTGGCGCCGATGTAAATGTTGACAAACGAGAAAAATCAAAGGTATTTTAAACTAAACGTTAACAAATTTAAGTCCGGCCAAATTTGCTCGACCGTATCGCTGCCTCAAAACAATGTGAACACCCGTCATACTCCAGTGTATCTTACACCACCACACCGCATCACACCGTGCCACATCACCGTTACCTTGTATACAGCACCACACCGCATCGCACCACGATCCCAAAGCTGCGTGCATCTTCTACCCATAGTTCTCTGTGACCCTATCCACACACCCCCCCCACCCCACACAACAAAGACAAAGATCCCCCCGTATAGCCTCAACAGACCGTCGGGGCAAGCGCCGTTAGCGAGTAGCAGCAGCACCTACGAAGGCCAGCACGGCACACGAGGGGGTGGGTGACCAGCACCATGCCCCGGCGCCCCCACACACCATACACACACACACCAAGTGGCATTGTACGGCACGCCACGGCATCCTTCACCAAAGCAGAACTCTCCCCAGCGCACGCGCGGCGCGTCCGTGACACGCCGTCGCTCGAGCGAGCTTCCTCTTCCGTCTCCAGCCGAGCGTTCCAGCGTACGCACGTCCATACGTCGGACTTCGTTCGCACCGTACGTGGCCAGCCGCGGCTCATTGGAGGTCGACTCCGAGGCCCGCTCGACCCTCGCGCATCCCCGGCACGACGACCGTCCGCCCCTCCACCACGCTCCACGCCAGCGGGCGAAGGGCTCCTCTGCAGGAGACCGTGAGGGTGGGTGACAATGGGGTGGGTGACCTCGGGGTGGGCGACCTCAGGACCTGAGGGGGGGACTTCCTCCCTCCACCTTCTCCACCTTGCCCACGACCTTGCCCTGGTAGAGGGGCAGCGGGGCCTTGTCGTCGCGAACCTCCTCGAACACGACCCCGCACTCAAACTCCTCGCTCGCCTTCTTGAAGTAGAACCTGCGGCGGCAGCGGCGGCACGGGCACGGGAGGAGGGGGGTGGGGGCAGTGGTGAGGAGGAGGAGACGGATCGTGCTCGACACAAACGAAGCAATCGATGTACCTCACTGAACTCGCCAAGGAGCATAAACCATCGTCACGCGAGCTCCGTTCGTCCTCACAGCAGGAGCGGGCGGCTTTAGGAAAATGGTCGGACAAAGGCGGTCACAGCACCGCACGGCGCTTTCAGGTGTGCTTCTGCGGCCGTCTGGAACGTTCTTCCTTCCGACATTAGGAAGCCACCGAGAGCTGTGCATTTTTAATCATCTAGATTGAAAACTTATTTATTTAGAACGGCTTTTTGTGTTTAGTTTATTGTCCTTCCCCCCGCATCTCCGATTATCACAATTGGCTACGTACGGCGCGAAAGAAGGTCAACGCCCGCACATACGTGCGTCCCGCTTGTCCCGGCACAAAGTGCAACCGATGACCGCCGTTCAAGAGCTGGATTCAAATCTGGCCGCACACGAGGCGACAGGTTTCGCAAACGTCAAGATAAAAAAAAGGACAAGTGGAATATTTTGCCGCACAGAGTCTCTGACATCTTCTTCAATGTTCAGTGGAACTGCTGCACTGCACGTTGGGATGCAAGCTGGCAGGCCAGTCTATCAATTGAGCCCCAGATATTTGGCTGCAATGCACGAAGAAGTGTGGCGCTCCCGCAGGAACAGGCATCCGCGGGGTTCTAACACCGACACGCCCGTCAGACGCCAAGCGCGTCGATCGCGCTTGCAACGCAGCGCAACGTTGCTGGTTTTAATTACATTTTTTATAAAAATTCTTCCGCGAAAGCAATTCGTAGCCCATCTTGTTCCAAAAATTCAACAGGTTTTTTTTATATTCTTATGTTTTTTCGGTAAAGTCACGTAGGTAAAAAATTAAAATGAATGAAAGTAAAATATAATTTACTTGATATAGCAAGCGTGCTGTGACGGTTCCACCTGAAAACGGAAGCTTGTGTTGCCTCCGAAACGTAGTGATTTTAATTTTATTTTTATTTTACTTTCATTAATTTATATTTTTTACCTACGTGACTTTACCGAAAAAACCTAAGAATATGAATCCTTGCAGTCACGAAAGCTTCAAATCTAGAATTAGGTTTTTTTTTGGCAGTGGCCTTGGCCGGACGTACAATGTTTCTCACGCGTAGCAATCAGCGGTCTCACGGTGCCCCGTTAAACATTCGCGATAAGCATCCCTTGCAAACAACCACATTTAAAATTGGCGGACATTGTAGGCAATATCAGAGCAGTGAGAGGGGCAGATTAACTACCATGATGTACGTAGATCATTAAACTAGGAAAAAAAAAAGGGTTAAAAAAAAGGTTCATACATAGATACTAGCAAAAAGGTCCCATAACAGAACCTTAAACTGACCACACTCTACCTCCTGATCGCATCGCGCTAATCTGCTCACCTTTATACCCTCACTTCCTTATGACCCACCCGCTGATCTAATCGGTCTCCACGACCACAAAGCACTTGAGATCCGACTGTATTCAGAAGCTCCATCGGTCCAGAAATGGAATGTGAACGTGCTTAACGTGCACAGCTGAACACAAGCCTCCAGATGTCAACCACTCGCTCAGCAACCACAGCCGGGCAAAAACTAAACTACTTTATTTTACCAGGTAAGGCCCCACTGAGCGATGTAGCTCTTTCTTAGAAGTGACCTGGCCATCACAAATGCTCGCTCGACAAAGCGCCTGATATCGCGTGGAAATGTATAATAGCCAAATACTCTAAACGCGTGACGTGGATTCGAAATGTGGAGGGAAAAACATCCACGCGACCACGTGGAGAGAGACACCGCAAACTACAAATATACAGCAGCAGGCGTTGGGGTTGGGATCGAACCCACGATCTCCTGCATACCGGGCGAGCTAATTAACATCTCCTAGCCACCGCAGTGCCCTTGTATGCGCGTGTGTGCGCGTGTGATGCAAGACACAATCGCGTGAGCGTGATTGTGTCTTGATTTCCGCTCGTGGCCAACATCGGTGGTGAATATCCGAACCGGGCCCGGGCCTCCCCTAAGTCACTCTGGAGAGAGAAGCGGTCGGGCGAGGTGCTGGCCAACCACCCCCTTCGTGTGCCGTGCCGGCCTTTACAGGCGCTCGCTGACAGCACTTTCCCCAACAGTCTGTTAAGGCTATATGGGGGATCTCTGTCTTTGTAACAGGGAAGGGCGACTTGAGTGTGTGTGTCTGTGCGATGTAACGTGGGAGCGGTGGTGTAGAGGTTAGTGCACTGCGCTATGAACCCGGAGACCCAAGATCGATTCCCGCTCACGGCCAACACCACTGACGATTATCTGAACCGGTCCTGGGCCTCCCCTAGGTCGATTCAGCCACAAATAAATACCTGTGCGATGTGAAAACATCACCACTGGGGAGACGAAGGCGGTCGGGCGTAGTGCTCGCCACCCACCCACCCCCTCGTGTGTCGTTTCCAGCCTTCATAGGCGACTACTTGCTAACCGCACTTGCCCCAACAGCCTGTTGCAGGCTACACGGCTGGGGGGGGGGGATCTTTGTCTTTGCAACACAGGGAAGGGTGACGTAGGCCTGTGTGCCCGAGCGAAAGAAAGGAGGTAGGGCGTGTGCACACACACACGCACACACGGACGCACACACACTCACACTCACACACACTCACTCACACACATAGCACACACACACGCGCACAATCACACACACATGCACACACGCACAATCACACACGCACGCACAATCACACATACACACTCACACACGCACAATCACACACACACACACGCACGTGCGTCTCTGCGTGCTCGCACAATCACACACACACACACACGCGCACACACACGCACGCACGCACACACACGCACAATCACACACACACGCACGCGCGTCTCTGCGTGCTCGCACAATCACACACACGCGCACACACACGCACGCACGCACACACGCACAATCACACACACACACAATCACACACACACACGCGCGCCTCTGCGTGCTCACACACACGCACGCACGCGCGCCTCTGCGTGCTCGCACACTCACCTGTAGTTGCCCTTCTTGGTGAGCAGCTCCTTGAAGTGGGCGAGGGTGAGGGAACCCCCCCTCACCCTGGAACGGTACGGGATGGGCTCCCCGCAGAAGTAGTACGCCACCACCACGCCGCCCCCGCCGCCCCCACCGCCCCCCGCTGGCCCCCCCTCCCCCTCCTCCTCCTCCTCCCCCCCGGCGGGGCCACGAGCTCCCAGGCGCCGTCCCGTTCGCCGACTGTCACAATTGGAAGGGGGGGGGGCAGGTGGGGGGCAGGGGGGGGGGCAGGGGGAGAGGGGGGGCAGGGGGAGGAGGGGGGCAGCAGGATATTCAGTCCTGTTTCCGGAACTCAACGGAGGTCTTATGTGTGCGTACGTTCAACTTAGTTCTAGGTTTGAAGTTTTATTGACTGCAAGGATCCATACTCTTTGGTTCTTTCGGTAAAGTCACGTGGGTGAAAATAATAAAAATTAAATATTTCTTAAAATTTTATAATAAAAATAAAATATTTCTTAAAATTTTATAATAAAAATAAAATATTTATTTTCATTTTATTTTCACCAACGTGACTTTACCGAAAGAACCAAAGGGTACGTTGCACTTATTTCGCACTGCTTGTAGCCAGCCGCGCTAATCGGAGGTTTGGAGAAAGGACCTTGGACCCTGATAGACCAAGTCAAGTAAAAACTAAAACAATCTTTTTCTATTTTACCAGGTAAGGCCCGCTGAGCTGCGTATCTCTCCTTCAGAAACGACCGATCACAAATGACAGCCCAAAGAAGTGACTTGATCGTGTAAACATTGATAGCAGCCAAAAACTTTCTTTAACCGGACTGTTTCATTTCGTCCGCACCCAAGTTCAAACATCACCATGCTGCAGTTCACAACACTTCTCTTTCCGCTCCTTTCCTCGCACCGCGAACTCTAACATTATGGCCACGCCACACATTTATTCTGACAGGGTGCTGGCCCTCTTTTGGTAGCCCGGTTGAGCTCACCGACTATTAATTGAGCCAGTAGACAGGAGGTCGTGGGTTCGATCCCGATCCCGACCCCGACGCCTGTATATGTGGAGGTTTGCGTGTCTCTCTCTCTCTCTCTCGCTCTCTCGCCGTGGTCACGAGGATTTTTCTCCGGGTCCTCCGGTTTTTCCCTCCACACTTCTAATCAACGTCGCCCGTTTATAGAGTTATTCGGCTGCTATACATTTCCATGCTATCATTTGTTGCAGCCTGGTCGGTTCTGAAAAAAAGTTACGGAGCTGAAATTCAGCAGTCATCAGATGTTGACGTTTCCTTTGATACTAGAACATGAACAAAACACATCTTAAAGTGAATATGTGACTGAGTGCAAACAGAAAATCCAAGATAATACAGTAAAATATTGCAGAAAAAGCACCGTACACAAAAATGTGCAAAAACCCCAGTGGTATGCAAGTCAAACAACAACAACCACAAGACAACTTAGATTAAGGCCATCAGTCTAACTCTGTACTACAACAAACAAACATGGCCAAACCAAAAAACTTATCGAAAATCACCAAAATAAAGCCATAAAAGCAATGAAACAGTGGTCATGGGAACTGTGACCGAATTTTCACAATAAACGACGTAAACAACACGTACTACCAAACTCCGTCACCGATGTTGGCCGAACTCGCGACGGCTGGGTCCAGCGGCGCAGTGCGGCGGCGCCAACTCGCGCGCCCGCACACGGCCCAAGTCTACCGGGGGGGGGGGGGGGGGGGGGGGCGGGTGCTCGGGACCCGGCTTCGCGAGCGCACTTCACGCAAGCGAGAGATCTGTTGCTCAAAAGCGGTGATGGCAAGCGAGCTCCGGGAGGGCGGAGAGGCGGCAGAGGTGGCCTGCAGCGACGAACGGGCACGCTCAACTTCCGCTCTAAAGCCGTGGGACGGCGACAGCAGCAGCGTTAGATTAATAAAAAAATAATAGATTTTTTAAAGGTATTTATATAGAAAAACCCATCGCACGCAGAATTAAACAAGCCGCCGCTTCAAACGCAACATGAAGGCAGCGCTTTCATGTTTGCGAATCACCTAGCTAGCTGAGGGAGGACAGCGAGCCTTAGGATAGACGGAGGACTTCCTTTTCAGATTAAAAATACCAAAAAGCCCACGCGGCCGTGGCTCAGGGGGCACTGGGGTTTGGGGGGACGGGAGTGGAGAGGGGGGGGGGGAGACGTCCCACAATCGCATGCACGGGGGGCCACGGGCTTAGCCCCTCAGCTCCTCACTCACTTCAAAGCCGAGCGACTGCACTTCAAACGCGAGAGCTCAATTTAACGGCAATTACAGCCGGTGGCGGCGGCGGCGGCGGCGGCGGCGATGGCTCACCGGAACCGGCGTGCGAATCAAGATAGCGAGCGGCAGCCCCACACACCGGTCGCATGCAAGGAAAAATCAGCCTGGGCGGTGGCAGAGTCAGGTGCACGGGAGTGGCACTGGTGCACGCGTGTAAGAGTGAGGCAGCGAGTGCACCAGAGGTGTCTAGCGGTTAGCGCCAGAGGTCGCAATCGGGTACCCGATACCCGTACCCTACCCGATACCCGTACCCTACCCGTACCCGGCCGGATACGGGTATCCGTTTGCGACCCTGGTGCGGCCGGGTACGGGTAGGCCGTGAGTCACTGGTGAGTAACCGTTTGTCACTCATTTCCCAACGTCTTGTCTCTTCTCACAATTAAAGTTCCTAGAATCAACCCACCCGCGCCTGCAACATGGCTTCATCCCAGAGGTCGCAATCGGGTACTCGTACCCGTACCCTACCCGATACCCAGCCGGGTACGGGTAGCCGGGTATCGGGTAGGGTACGGGTATCGGGTACCCGATTGCAACCCTGGTGCGGCCGGGTACGGGTAAGGAATCAAAACCCGTTTGCGACCTCTGGTTAGCGCTACGCTGCGCTATGGTTCTAGATTTGAAGTTTTCGTGACTGCAAGGATTCATACTCTTTGTTTTTTTCGGTAAAGTCACGTAGGTAGAAAATGAAAATAAATTAAATCACGACGTTTCGGAAGCAACACAAGCCTCCATCATCAGGTGTATCCGCGTTATGGACCCGGCGACCCGAGTTCGATTCCCGCTCACGGTCAACACCGGCGACGATTATCTGAACCGGTCCTGGGACTCCCCTAGGTCAACAACGCAAGCAGCCGTCCTCAGGTGAAGGACGGCTGCTTGCGTTGTGGCTGAAACGTCGTGAGAATTCTTTTATTATGTTTGATTTTTATTATTTTCCTTCTACGTGACTTTACCGAAAGAACCAAGAAGATGCATGCAGAATATAAGCAAATAATACGCTCATCATGTTTGTTCTGAAAAGTGGGGGCAGAAAAATGTCACCGTGAGAAAAAAAACGAGAAACCACACAAACCAGACGGTGAAAAGGAAAACGAGACTGATGACTGAATCAAATCCATGACCGCCAAATTCGCTCAATCAAACGCGGTGGACGGGGCCTGATCCAATATTCTGAAATGACAGAAAATGATCAGTGGCTTCATCATTATGATTACTGGCGTCCCAGACATACCACGGGTGACCATTCATCCCCCATTGGTACCGTGGCGATGAAGTCTCTTCACCTGCGTGCTTGTTGCTGTTGGCTGCGTGCACTACCCCGTGACTTTAGGAGCAGCTCTTTTCTAATAATTTAATTTCCATTTTTCCGTCAGCGCTTCCGCAAAGAAGCGTGCGGCGCCCGACATCAAGAGAATGTCAGCAGGCCTGTGCCCGCGCGCGCGTTATTGTGCAGTCACGGAGACACGGGTGGGGGGGGGGGGGCGAACTTTCCGTGAAATCCAAAACGAATTGTCATTCCGAAAAGAAGTTAGATGTCACGCAAGCGAAGCGAGAGAGAGAGAGAAAAAAAGGACAAAGCTTACAAAATAAAACAAAAATGTACAAATCCTCATCTGGTGGCCAAACCCACACACACGCACGTGGAGAGAGACAGAGGTTTTTTTTTTGAGCTTTGAAATACAAACCCACAAAAAAAGGCGTCAAGTGCATTTCATCAGTCGGCTCCTGAAAAAACATCAAACCCCTCCCAAAATGAGCGGCGCAGGCCAACAAAGCTCCCCACGTCGAGGCGAGGATTCGACTTCAAAGTCCGCCACGCAATGGAATTAGGATTGCTTTCCCGGGCTCACGCACGCCCGCACGCCTGTCAACGTGCCTCTACCACAACCACCAGGTGCGTCGCGCCTTAGCCCAGCGCAAGGCCGCCACGGCAGCGCGCCAGTCACGTGACCATGCATCCCCACACCCTCCGACACCAGCAAACTGATAGAATTGCTGGGCTGACGAATGCGCCTTATCGACGAGTCCTAACGAGGATGAAACCAGTCGGCAGTTTTTCTTGGTTCTTTCGGTAAAGTCACGTAGAAGGGAAGTAATAAAATAATAAAAATAAAACATAAAATATTTCTCACGACGTTTCGGCCACAACGCAAGCAGCCGTCCTCAGGTGAAGACCAGGTCTGTTGGGGAGACAGCGTCTGAATGACCTGGTCTTCAGAGATACGAACAAACCCTTACGTACGTCCACTCGTCTGTTCGGACCGAGAGTCGTAAGTTCAACAGCCGCGCAATGGATGGCAGTGGTGGCATCTACATCTACACAACGTGAAGAACCAGTGGCATCTACATCTGCAGAACGTGAAGAACCAGTGGCATCTACATCTGCAGAACGTGAAGAACCAATGGCATCTACATCTGCAGAACGTAAATAACCAATGGCATCTACGTCTACGTTTTTTGTTTGCATTATGGCTGCAGGTATTGTGATCTATGCAAACATGACTCCTTGTAAAAAAGATGTCAGTTTTGTTGCCAGATAGAAGGGTAAAAAAACAATTATCACTCTAAACGCATGTTCCTAAATGTGGAGGGAAAAACCGCAGAACCCGGAGAAAACACCCACGCGACAACGGGGAGAGAGACACGCAAACTTCAAATATAGACCAGGGGTCAGGGTCGGGATCGAACGCCCGACCTGCTAAAAAACCAGGCGAGGAAGATAGCATCTCGCCACCATGGCAACGTGGATGTTAAAGGTGTGGACCGTCACGGTTCGGTGCGGCTCACCCGTACTCCGCAGGGTGTGCGTCCGGGACGGTGGAAACGGCGCTCGTGATGGGCGCGGCAACGCCCCTGGCAAGACAGCGGCCCCTCTCAATCACCTCCTGGACGTACCTGCACGGCAACGCAAACACAAAGATGCACCGTGTAAGTCTAGATTTGACGCTTTCGTGACTGCAAGGATTCATATTCTTGGATTTTTTCGGTAAAGTCACGTAGGTCAAAATTTTTAATTCATAAAAGTAAAATTTAAATAAAATAAAGACGGAAGCTTGTGTTGCCTCCGAAACGTCGTGATTTATTTTTATTTATTTTTTATTTTTTACCTACGTGACTTTAACGAAAAAACCTAAGAATATGCACCGTGTAGCCTCCATAGACTGATGGGGGCAAGTGCTGTTTGCGAGCACCGCTGAAGACCAGAACGGCGGATGGGGTGGTGGTAGTGGTGGTGTACACACTGCGCCAAGACCACCAGAGTTGACTACGGCAAGGCCCAGAAGAGGTTAAGACGCCGTTTGCCACTAACGTTATAGCCGTGGGGCTACTTAACCACAAAACAACTCCACGTATACCTAGCCGAGGCGGCCACAGTGTTGACTCGCAATTAGAAAGTTGGGATCTCCCCATGCCGTGAGACCAAGTTGGACCAGCGACCTCTGGCTTGCAAAGTCCAGTAAGCCAACCATTACACCACAACCATTACATCCCACGCTAATAATACCTCCCGCTATATTCATCTGCCCATAGGGATGGTGAGAGCCAGGCAAATCGGAATGTGGCGTTTCTAACGGAGATGCTCGAGACTGAGCAGGGGGACACTTTGGCAGACACGTTGACTCGGCACGACTCCACCAGGCAACCCTATGCTGCTATAATAAATCCACGCGAAAGAACAAGTTGACGGTTTGACTAGGCCCCATCGTCGCCCCAGGTTCAGGTTATCTTATGGAGTCGCCCTCGCCGCCATAGCAATGTAGAATTTCCACCACTGGATCCAGGAGGTAAGCGCCACGCCAATGCTCATTATGAGCAGGAAATCACCTTTGACTTGGATTTAAAAAAAATTATGATTATTACAAATTCGACAGTGCTGCTCGTTGCTGGCCACTCGGCATTTCTGGCCCGTCGCGCCCGCCCTTGTTGCCCGGCAAACGGCGACGACTGCTACGTGCAAGTCGACCGTCGGGAAAAGTCGCCGGGCACTCACTTGTGCTTGCCGGGCTGGGCGCTCCGGCTCAAGGGCACCAGCTGCTCCTCCTCCAGGCGCCGCTTGGCCTCCTCCAGCTGCACGGTGGTGTTGGGGGGCGGCGGGGGTGGCATGGACGGGTCCTGCAGGAACGGGTGGTTGGGCTGCACCACCCGGCGCCTGGGAGGAGGGCCCCAGGGACGTTCCACCACCAGCTCGCTGGCGGGGGGGGCGGGGGGGTGCACAGACAACCGGGTTCAACCCGCAGGCTCGCGACGCAGATGCTGAAGAGCGGTTATATTGGCACTATCGTCGATTCGGCAACTACGCTCGCAGTTACCGACACTACGAGGATGCTCACAGAGTTAACACATTCCTCCTGCGGAGGGAGCTGGTAGGAACGTTGGGTTGCTCGGTCAATGGCCAGGGTTAACGGCGGCGTGGCGTATTCCACAAATATGCCCGACTGTGAGGGCGGGCACAAGCCGGCGTGAGTAGGTGAAACGTTGAGTTTTATAAGGGCACCACAGGGTGACCAGCCCCTCCCCACCGAGCCCCACCCAGCCCCACCCTCCCCATCCCAACCCCTCCCAGCCACACCCTCCCCACCCAGCCCCTCCCCATCCTCCCCACCTAGCCCCTCCCTGCACGACGGACACAATAATCCCCTGTGGGCTGGTGTAACCAGGAGGTTCCTACCAGTATTAGCATCGCCAACTCAACTGCTTACGCAGACGCCGCACTTTAAATAACGCCGCTTACCCGCGTCGTTACTGATTCACGAACGGCTTATTCACTCGTCATCAACCGAGATCGCTCGACTCGCTCGTGCACACTCAGAGCCGCAACCGTGAACGACACCCTCCCCTCCCCTCCCCCCCCTCGTTAACACTCCCCGCCCCCCCCCCTTTTCTAACATTCACACACCTGTGCACGTGCCCGAGCCCATCCCTCTCTCCCTCCACCAGCCACTGCCAGATCTGCCTCGCCCTGTCCACCTCCTCCGCCGGGATGGCCTTCCTGCCGCACCAACAGCACCACACACTCTTACGGCACTGCCACACGCACACGCACGCACACACACGCACGCACCGCCGCCGCTGCACGGCAAAATACCCGCACCGAGCACGGCAACGCCATCACGCACACCAAGCTTTTTATTTTAACCAGGTGAGGGGCTCCACTGAGCTGTTTCGCTCTTTTTCAGACGGCAACTTGGCTATCACAAATAATCGTCGCTCAACTAAGTGGCTTGTCACCATCACGTGGGAATTTATAGCAGCACCCAAATGCCCTAAACGCGTGACGTTGATTCTGAATGTGGCAGGGAAAAACCGGAGTACCCGGACAAAAATCCACGCGACCACGGGGAGTGAGACACGCAAACTCCAAATATATAGCAGGCGTAAGGGTCGGGATCGAACCCACGGCCTCCTGCATACCAGGTGAGGTAGTAAACATCTCACCACGGAGAGAGACGCAAACTCCAAATATACAGCAGGCATAAGGGTCGGGATCGAACCCACGGCCTCCTGCATACCAGGTGAGGTAGTAAACATCTCACCACGGAGAGAGACGCAAACTCCAAATATACAGCAGGCGTAAGGGTCGGGATCGAACCCACGGGCTCCTGCATACCAGGTGAGGTAGTAAACATCTCCAAGCCACCGCAGTGCCCCAATACTTGCCAACACCCACCCACCCTCCCACACTCACCACACCCGCACCACCACCACCGTACACATCTATAGGTGTCAATACCCCACCTCCCAAGTAGCACCAGTGCGTCAGTGACCACCCACTCTCGTGTTCTCACCGCATCCACAACTCCGGTTCAGAGCAGTGTCAACACTTGTTCGCTACGGCTGATTAAATGTTAGTGTGAGGGGCTTGCAATGTCAGGTCAGCCACTCACTGAATTGCTAATTATTAACGATTAATCTAGATTTGAAGCTTTCGTGACTGCAAGGATTCATACTCTTAGGTTTTTTCGGTAAAGTCACGTAGGTAAAAAATTAAATTAAAATTAAAAAAAGTAAAAAAAAATCGAAACGTTGTGATTTTGATTTTACTTTTATTAACTTTAATTTTCTTTTTTACATGACTTTACCGAAAAAAACCTAATTGTTAACGATTAATTGTTACGATTAATTGCTACTATTACTTGTTAGAATTATACTTGTTATAATTACAAGAAGAAATACAGAGAGCCGATTACCAAGTCTGGTCTCGCTCCGTGCACTGCATTCTCTAGCAAGATTACTCAATTATCTCGGTCTGTTACGTCATTGGGACTCGTTCATTTCCGCCCATCATAAGTCCGTCACGCTTCCATCTCTCCGCTGGGAGATCGTAGTCGTCATCATGCTTAAGTCACCGCTGACTAAAATGTGAAAACAATTAACAAAACATTATTTTTTCCGTCACTCATTACGCCAACTAAATGAACACCAATTCTGAACTGGCCCGGACAGCTGGCCACATGGTGTCACTACCTCGCCTGGTATAGAAGAGGTCGTGGGTTCGATCCTAACAACACCTGTCATTTACATCTCTCGCTCTCTCCCAGTGGTCGCGTCGATTTTTCTCCGGCTCCTCCGGTTTTTCCCTCCATATTTAGAATCAACGTCACGCGTTTGGAGCAGTTGGCTACCGCTGTGAATTTCCACACGATGAAAAGCCACTTCGTTGCGCTATCATTTGCGATATCCAGGGTCGCTTCTGTAAAAGAGCTGTACAACTCATTGGGCCTTACCTGGTAAAGTAATAAAAGTTAATCGTTTTTAGTTCACATGCCACGCGACATCAAGCGGCGGATGCACAACCCACCTGAAGGGAACGGCCGTCGCCCCGTGCTGGCTCCTGTCCACTGGTAGCGCCCGCCCGCTCACCGCCGCGGCTTGGGCCGCGTGGTGGTGGTGCTGGTGGTGGTGCTGGTGGCCGTGCTGGTGGCCGTGCTGGTGGGGGCGGCTGGTGGGCGAGCGGCACACCACGGGGGTGCGCAGGACTCGCGACACGTGCTGGTCCAGGATTCGCTCGGGGTCGTCGTCGGCATCGGCGCCGGCACGCAGCAGCAGCGCAAACGGGTGCAGCGCCGGCAGCACGGACGCGCCCGACAGTCCCAGTGTCGCCATCGTCACCGTCTCCTCCTTCTCCTCCTCCTCTTGCCGCTCCTCCTCCTCCTCCTGATGCTGCTGCTGCCGCCGCCGTGAAGTTACCAATTCAATTTCCTATCGACTTCCGCGATGGCTTGTAACGGTCTTTGCACTTTTCTAGATTGAAAACTCATTTCTTTATAACTGAATTCTGCGTTTTAGTTTGATGTCCTTCCCGCCGTACCTCCGAGTAGCACGGTTGGTTACGTATGGCTCGAATAAAATTCTACATATGTACATACATGATGGTGGTGGTGATGGTGGTGATGTTCAAAAAGTACTTGCATGATACGGAAGTGGGGGATGGCGATGGTGGTGACGTTGATGCGGCCGTCTGGAACGCTCTTCCTTCCGATATGAGGAAGCCACTGGTCCTCTGCACTTTTAAATCTAGATTTAAAACTAATTTCTTTAGAGCTGATTTTTTTTGTTTAGTTTGTTGTCCTTCCCCCTTACCTCGGATTAGCACGGTTTAGTACGTACGGTGCGAATGAAGTTCAACATACGTTACCGTCTCTCACAGTGTCGGGAGATGAGGATTTGCACGTAAGGGGGACGCTTGTTTAAACACATTCCTGTGGAGTGAGCTGGTAGGAACGTTGGGTTGCTCGGTCAATGGCCAGGGTCAACGGCGGCGTGGTGTATTCCGCAAATATGCACGACTGTGAGGGTGGGCACAAGCCGGCGTGAGTAGGTCAAACGTTGAGTTTTATAAGGGCACCACGGGGTGACCAGCCCCTCCCCACCCAGCCCCAGCCTCCCCACCCAGCCCCTCCCGACCCTCCCCAACCAGCCCCTCCCGACCCTCCCCACCCAGACCCTCCCCACCCAGCCCCTCCCCACCCAGCTCCTAGCCTCCCCACCCAGCCCCACCCTCCCCACCCAACCCCTCCTTACCAACCCAGCCCCTCCCTGCACGACGGACGGACGGACACAATAATCCCCTGTGGGCTGGTGTAACCAGGAGGTTCCTACCAGTAATACCTCAGCAACTCAGGAGCACCTTACACCACACATCTCTTCTCAAGCATTCCAATGCCCTGTTGGGGGTCGAACCTCACCTGTTTCTGGCTGTACAGCAGCGGCTGGTGCTGACAGTGCCGCTCCATCTGCACCGAGTTCAGGCGCCGGATCAGCTCTGCCGCAAACACTGCCGGCTCCGAGTGTCTGGCCACCCGCGGCACTCGCACCGCCCACTGCACACGAGCACACAGGTACACACACACACACAGTTACACACAGGTACACACAGTTACACACAGTTACACACACACAGGTACACACACACAGGTACACACACAGGTACACACACACACAGGTACACACACACACACACACAGGTACACACACACACACAGGTACACACACACACAGGTACACACACACACAGGTACACACACACACACAGGTACACACACACACACAGGTACACACACACACAGTTACACACACACAGTTACACACAAGGTACACAGTACACACACACACAGTTACACACAAAGTTACACACAGGTACACACACACACACAGGTACACACACACACACAGGTACACACACACACACAGTTACACACAAAGACAAAGATCCCCCGTATAGCCTGAACAGACTGTTCGCACAAGTGCTGTTAGCGAGCACATTTGAAGGCCAGCACAGCACACGAGGGGGTGGGTGGCCAACACCACACCCGGCCGCCTTTGTCTCCCTAGTGGCGATGTTTAGACATCGCGCCCTGTACCTATTTGAGACCTGGCGGAGGCCCAGGACCGGTTCAGATATTCGTCACTGGTGTTGGCCGTGAGCGGGAATTGAACTTGGATTGCGAGCTTTGTACCGCAGCGCGATAACCGCAGCACTACTGCTCCCACACATCGTTACACACACAACACAAAGACAAAGAACCCCCGTATATCCTTACAGACTGATGGGGCAAGTTCTGTTAGCGAGCACCTATGAAGGCTGACATGACACACGAAGGGGTGCTTGGCCAGCACCATGCCTCGCCGCCTTGGTCTCCCTAGTGGTAATGGTTCCACAACACACCAGGGACTAATTTTAGACCGAGTCAACCTAGGGGAGGCCCAGGACCGGTTCGGATAATCGTCACTGGTGTTGTGCCGTGAACGAGAATCGAATTTGGGTCGCCATGTTCGTAGCACAGCGAGCGAACCGCTACACCACCGCTCCCCATGTACACACGGGCACACGCGTGCACACACAGACCTGCGACAAATACGCACACGCGTGCACACACAGGCCTGCGACAAACACGCACACACGTGCTACCAAAGCCGCTCACGGTCCGGAGGGAATTCAAACACAAGCGGGGCGCGATAAGAACTCACTTCCCCGTTATCAGTCACACTTTGCTCCTAGCAGTTGCCCGGTAATGCCAGTTGTCACGTTTACTTAGGGTACCTCTATCGCGTCTGCCTGTCTAAAACTAAACTATTTATATTTTACCAAGGTAAGGCCCCCCCACCTGGCCACGAATGATAGCTCAACGAAGAAGCTTATCACGCGGAAATGTATAGCAGCCAAATAACTCGAAACGCACGTCGATTCGAAATGTGGAGGGAAAAACCGGAGGAGAAACAATCCTCGCGACCACGGAGAGAACATGCAAACTCCAAATATAAAGCAGCACGCGTCAGGGTTGGGATCGAACCCTCGACCTCGTGCGTACCAAGCGAGGTAGCCAACATCTCGACAACACCAGCGTCACCTCGTACGCGGCCGTGAAACCACGTTGGCGGTGCACGCGGACGCCACGGCGCTGCCGTTCAGCTCGATTTGCCGCGCAGGCGATCCATGGCAATGGTCGAAGCAAAACGCAAACTTTGCCCAAGTCTTAAACAGAATCAACATCGGGCTACGCGTCAGAATAAAGTCTGAGTGATGAACCGGGCTCGACAACAACACAAACCCTCATCACTTTTTCGCCTCTTACTTTCCAAATGCACCACTGTGCTATTAAATACACGGAAAATGTTTGAAGGTTAGGAGCATTACCGCATCCTCCCAAGATGCACTCATTCACCCCCCCGCCCCCCCTCGCTGTAGGTTAAAGGTACATCTTACGATGCGGAGAATGCACTTGTCAACGAGAAGATCGTTTAGCTCGGTTGTTCATACTCATCTTCTGGAAGCCGATTCTCCGTAGCGATGCACGACCACCCCGACGACAGGAACCGCTCCCCACCAGCCGCTCAGAATCATCTTACAGAAGACCATCTATTCCCATTTTAGAGCAGCGTGTTCATAATCGTCTCCTGGAAGATGGCTCTCTACAACACACTGTACCGTATTCCACGCGAATATTTTTAAAAAACACGTTTAAATTTTTTGTTTCTGTTCAACACGACTCAAAAGCCTGGGGAGCGTTATATAAATCGGGAGAACGTACGGCAATAGCGTCGCTTGAAATGTTCCCGCTGGTCCGGAGACGACATAACATTTCACGCGCGATCCCAGCGAATGTTCCCCCAACTCGGTCAATGGTTGGCGGGTCTCACCGCAGACCGGCCCCCGCGAGTCCTCACCGCACCGCCGCCGCTCCAGCTCACCGCCCCCCCCCCCCACCACCGCCACCGCCGCCGCCATCGCACCGCCACCAACGCTCGCAGCTCAGCGCTTCAAAGGACTCGCGCCCACGACACCCACAACATCAAACCGCCCCACGGGCTGCGCGCTCGCATTACGGGACGGAGCAGCGAGGCACGGAGACCGGCAAGACCGGGAGACGGGATTGAGCGAGCGAGCGAGCGACGTGGGGATTGTAAACTCGCCACTGTTGTTGCGTGCAGGCTCCTGCGCCCGACGCTAAACAAACACGGCTGGCCTAGGGGGCCACGCGTCCCCTGATTAAACGCTAAGCTCGACGCGGCGCGGCACATCAAAGGGACTCGCTGTGGGGGGGGGGGGGCTTAGCAGAGGTCAGGGTGGCTCTCTCTCCCCCCCCCCCACCCACTCTCTCTCTTTCTTTCCTCACAGGCGGTTCTAGCTTTAACTATTTCAAGACGTCCGCGGGGCCGCCGAGGCTTCGTACGAATGCTCCGTCCTGTCTCCCCCGCTAGGTTGCGGGGGACAGCGCCTCGACAGTGAGGCACACGTACCACCGTTCCCACAATGCAGTCGGGCGAAACGCGTCAAACGGCGAGAGGGTGATTATTTACACGTTTAGCACGTTGATGAAAAAGCTATTCTTATGTTCACAATTCGAGCCCGTGAGAGTGAAGAGTTACTTGTTTTTAACTCATCGTTGGCAAGCATGGCCTAGGAGGCCCAATACGGCAAGGGGCACAGCAACAAACAGCAAATAGTAAGGGCGAAATACGAAAGGGTTACAATGCGTTTCTTGAATTGAGCAATGTTGTTTAGAACTTGGGGGGGGGGGCGAGGCAACAGGAGGGAATTTCAAAGTGGAGCAGTGTGAGGGAAGAGGTAGACAGAAGTGAGGTGACCTGCATGACTGCGTGAGTGGGCGAGTGGGTGGGCGAGTGGGTGGGTGAGTGGGTGGGTGGGTGGGCGAGTGGGTGGGCGAGTGGGTGGGTGGGTAAGTGGGTGGGTGAGTGGGTGGGTGGGTGGTTGAGTGGGTGGGTGAGTAGGTGGGTGGGTGAGTAGGTGGGTGGGCGAGTAGGTGGGTGGGTGAGTAGGTGGGTGGGTGAGTAGGTGGATGGGTGAGTAGGTGGGCGGGTGGGTGAGGAGGTGGGTGAGGAGGTGGGTGGGTGCGTAGGTGGGTGGGTGAGTAGGTGGGCGGGTGAGTAGGTGGGCGGGTGAGTAGGTGGGTGGGTGAGTAGGTGGGTGGGTGAGTAGGTGGGTAAGTGGGTGTGTGACTCGAAACCTGGTGACCAGAATTCGATTCCAGCTCACGACCAACACCAGTGACGTATATCTGAACTGTTCCTGGGCCCTCCCCTAGGTCGACTCAGCTTCAAATGAGTACCTCGTGCGGTGTGTAAACATCGCCACTGGGGAGACAAAGGCGGCCGGGCATGGTACTGGCCACCCACGCCCTCGTGTGCCGTGCCGGCCTTCGTAGGTTCTACTCGCTAACAGCACTTGCCCCAACAGTCTCTTAAGGCTATACGGGTGCTGGTACGGATGAGACCAAACAGTTCGCCTGATAGGCCGTTAAAAATATCTTCTTATACTCGTGACACGCGCATCGATGTGCGTCCGGGAGAAATGAATACCCCTTGATTATTTTCTCCACGAACGATCATGTGGGTTCACAAGAGATGTTTCTTGGTGTTAGATCGCGTAAATATAAATGTGTCGTCACACCCGCCACGGCTAATTGGTGAGGTTCGTCACGTAAACAGAACGTGCCAATTCGTCACGAGTACAGCACTCACCGGTCACGTGTTGCCGAGTAAACCCACCACAACATTTACCTATTCCAGCACCGTGACATTCCGCCGGCAATTCCAACCGGCATCACCGGGCGAGAAGACCGCAGAGTTGTGGACAGCGTTTGACTTACCGGTGGGTGGAGCGGCTCCCCTGCACCGCCAGAAGCCGGTCGCGTCCTCTCAGCGTGTGGCGGTGCCCTGTGGCTAAAGTCCGGCGCTCCGTACCGGACGCTGAAAAACACGCGCGAGCACGGTACATACACGGTCACCACCGTCACCACCACGGCGGGCTGACCGGCCACGCACAGCCTTGGCTGACACCGCGCAGTGAGAGAGAGACGAACAGCAGTTTGGTCAACTCCTTATTGTGACAAGTTGGACAAACGAGCCCCAAAAAGACACTCGACTCATCCGCACCTCCGATTAGCACGGTTGGCTACGTACTGTGCGAAAGAAGTTCAACATACACACTACTATACACAACACACTACACTACTATACATTACACTATTATACGCTACACTACTATACATGCTACACTGCTGTACACCACGACTATACGATTAGCACGGTTGGCTACGTACGGTGCGAAAGAAGTTCAACAGACATACAAACGTACATCGTTCGAAAGTCCTCAAAAATGTCACCAACGGCACTCTGAGATCCATTGCTCAACGGAGCATTGCAAATCTAATTCATATTCCCCTTTGGAATGACGTCACTTGACAATTTCCCAAGCATTCAAACAGTGGAATGAAACGGCAGCCTTAAAGGCGCAACCTAGAATCGCGTCAACTGGACAATCAACCTCGGCAGCAACGCCGAGAGGCAACATGAGCCACGGAGAAGATCGACTGCTGACCCCCTCGGCACGACACGCCGAGCGGCGCAAGCGACAAGTGCATCGGAGAGACGGCGCCAAGGCGAACCCACACACGGTCCACGTTACCGCCGCATCTCCCGGGCGACATGCGCGGGACGATGACGACGACGCGGACGTCGGACGCTCGCTTCCCGCACGCAGCAGCCGGAGGCGGGGGGGGGAGGCCCCTGGGGGGGGGTCTTCCCATTGGGGACAGGCCCCTACACGGTGCCGGCTCCGTGGCTACTGGTTTTGCCCTGCAGCGCTGACGAGTGAGCCGGCGCTCGCCCAGAGGAGGAGGGAACGGTGGCGCGAGGGAGGGAGGGAGAGCGGCGCTCCCTCCCTCGCGTGGCTGCCGGGGTCACGGTTACGGCCGGACGCACGGAGGAGCCATCTAATCCGGCGTGTAAATATGCCGAGCGGCGGCAGCGGCGGCAGGCAGGCAGTGCCGCCACTGTGCGCAAGCTTCTGATGACCGCGCACCGTAAGAGTCTAACTAGCCACACCGGCGCATCTCAACAATCAGATCCCATCAGTGTCTGCTAACAACAACAATGCGTCCGTTAACCACGCATCACGAATGTCTAACCGCATGCCACAAAGCATCTGCACGCACGACCACGGGACAATTACGATTGCGTTTTTGGAAATTCTATAACGAGCTGGCAAAGGTGCTGTACTTGCAGGCATAATTGTTCCCGATTCTGAGGCACATCGCACACCACAATCATCTTGTCCCACACACAACTGTCCATTCACCGCACAGCCGTGCTATCGTTCCACATTTGTTACTTCGCTTGGCCAAGCCAACGCGCGCTGCATTTTGAAGACGTTTCATTTCCCTCCGCGGTAAATATTGCGCGGGTTTTTCAGTCGGCTGCTCCTCCGCTCCGGTTCAAGATTCCCCTCGCCGTTATTCGCAGACGGGCGTCTTCCTCGTCTCTCCTACGTCACACGCTCGCCGACCATTTAGCCCACGCCGCGTGGCCGGAGGAGCTCACTGCTAAACGTAACAATTCGCCGCCCCCCCCCGACCCCGCCTCCTCGGTGGTCCGCCGAAACTTGGGCCAATGTTTCGGAAAGGCAAATGCGTTCCGCGGTGAACGAAAATCAGTTCCGTGGTGAACGCAAATAAATTTCCCGGTGAACGCAAATACATTTCCCGGTGAACGCAAATAAATTCCGTGGTAAACTAAAATACGGGTGGCAGAGCTCCGCACAGATGGATTCAATCCAGCTGCTATACCGGCCATCCGATCGGACACCTGGTACTGGAGAAACGTAACGTTCTGTAAAAGTTAGAAACGAACACTCCCATCTGTTTGACGTGTGTACCCACAGAAAATCCACACACAGGTGCCAACAATTTTAGGAAGCCACTGGAGCAGTGCAATTTATAAAATCCAAATTGAAAACTAATTTATTTCAGAACAGCTCTTTGTGTTTGGTTTGTTGTCCTCACCCCGCACCTCCAATAAGTGCGGTTGGCTACGTACGGTGCGAAAGAAGTTCAACAAAAAAATTAAAAGATCCCCATATAGCCTTAACAGACTGTTACCGAGCACCTATGAAGGCCGGCACGGCACAAGAGGGGGTGGGTGGCCAGCACCACACCACTGGCGATGTTTACACACCACACCAGGTACTCATTTAATGCTGAGTCTACCTAGGGGAGGCCCAGAACCTGTTCAGATAATCGTCACTGGCGTTGGCCGCGAGAGCAAGAATCGAACTCGGGTTGCCAGGTTCGTAGCGCAGCGTAGCGCTAACCGCTACAACACACCCACTCCCCACAACATACACAAACCCATAAACACAAACACACGAAGCTACACGGAGATGACTTTGCAATCGCCACCGTGGTGATGATGAGAGAGGGAGAGATACGTAACTCCAAATATACGGCAGGCGTCAGGGTCAGGATCGAACCCCCAACCTCATGCGTACCAGGCGAGGAAGTTAACATCTCACCACCGTGACGATGATGAGAGAGGGAGAGATACGTAACTCCAAATATACGGCAGGCGTCAGGGTCAGGATCGAACCCCCAACCTCATGCGTACCAGGCGAGGAAGTTAACATCTCGCCACCGTGCCGCCCAGTCCATCTGCAAGTTCACAACCGTGCCAAGCGGAAGGACCTGGGCAGATCAGGGAGATTATAATCAGACCGCCAGAGACAGGAACCCGGCGAATCGGGGCGATTGTGACCGTGCCGGAATGAGGAACCGGTGGGTCGGGGCGATCATCACGGGGGCTCGGCCGGCGCTCACCTGGCGCTATCGGCCACGGAGGCGCCGTCATCCGTGGCGGTGCCGCCGCTCGACGCGGCGCACTCGCTGTCGTTGACGCTGTTTGCCGGGTCGTACCGGCACGACGTCGCCACGGACAGTCTGCAAACGCACAGATACACAAGAGAGAAAGATCCCCCCCCCCGTACATGGGCTGTCGGGGCAAGTGCTGTTCGCGAGAAACTGTTAAACCCGGCATGCTAGGTGAGGTGTCGCCACGTACGGCTACCTAGGTCTCCCCAGCGCAAGTGGGCCGCAAATGCTCGTTTTAGGCCGAGTTAACCTACTGGAGGTCCACACCAAATCTTAGAAAAAGTGCAACTCATTATTCATCGAGAAGTTCTCAATAGAAATTAATTTCACTCGAGGAGTATACGAACCGTATCCACCGAAACGCCCAGTGGCCATTCCACCAGCGGTGAAATTCAACTTGCTCCTCAGAGCAATTGCATTTTATTCGAGAGCAATGAGTGGGGGAAATCCCACTGTTAAATTGCCAATCATCAATCTTCTCAATCATCACACTCAACATACGCAAGTTATAAACATGACATCGGCTGCGTGATAAAATGAAAAACATTCAGCTTGCGCAGGACCCGTCGGTAGAAGGGATGATGATGAATGGTGGTTGAGACTAATGACGGAATGACAGCCAAAGGAGGAAAACGCTTGCGTGACTACGTCCACTGCAGGAATAAAATCTTCTCGTGTACAGGCACTGCATGGATTGTTACATCCCAAGATATTGCAAGATGAAGATGGCTTAGGGAGCACTTCATCCAGCAGTGGATTGATGATGGCCGATGATGATGATGAAGACGAGAAGCAGGACTATGATTTCATAATCTGCATCGTGAGAAGTGCCAGTCGAAATCTCCACCACCAACTCATCGCCTTGCTGACCCGCCCACACTGGACATCCGTAAAAAAGAGCTTCATAGCTCATCGGATTCCTCCCGCAGTCTAAATAAAGATTGTGATTCTAATCGCTGGGTCAGACTTACGGCTCCGACTGCACCAGCCCACCAAAACCACGTTCCGTCCACTCTGTCCCAACCGGCGCTGCCTCCTCCTCCTCCTGCTGCTGCTGCTGCTGCTCCTCCTGCGCAGCATCGTCTGGCGGCCGGACCAGCACCACCACCTTCCCGTGATCCTTGCCGCCGGCGCTCTCCGCAAGCGCGTGGCGCAGGTACGCGTCCGAGCGCAGGAACGCCGGGTACGCCGCTTCCTCCAGGCAGCGCTGCACCTCGCCCTGCGCCCGGTCAAACGCTCCCTCCCCCCCGCCTGCTCCGCAATCGCCACCGCCGGCGCCACCCGCCGCTTGCGCCAGCACGGCCTCCCGCACAGCGGAGCGCGTCGACGGCTTGAGGCGGGACGCCACCACGCCGCCCACGTCCGCCACGTAGCGCTTGTAAATGGCGCGGGCGGCGCGGGCGGTGCGGGCGCGCGGCTGCTTGCGCAGGCCCTTGCACGCGAACCAGAAGTCGACAAGGTCGACGAGGCCGCGCTCGCGCAGAAACGCGCGCAGGAGGTGCGCCCCGTCCGGGTCGCCCAGCAGTGCCGGCAGCGTCTCGCCGCAGCGGGCGTACGGCGCCGCGGCGCTGGCGCTGCCCTCGGGCTCGAAGCCCAGGTCGTAGTCGTGCCGCCGGGGCGTGCACCACTTGGCACCCGCGGCGGCGGCGCGCTCGACGGCGGCCGCGGACGCTCCGCTGCCCGCCGAGGGTTTGGAGGCGGCGATGCGGCAGCCGGCGCGGGGGCGGTCTTCCTTGCCGGGCACCGGCGGCCTGGGGGCGTCCTCCATCAGGTTCCCCTCGGCGTCCAGTGCGAAGGCCGTGACGGCCAACGCGTGGCCTTTCTTGTCCATCGCGACGTTATGGGCTGGCCGTCGGTGGCGGCGGCGGCACCGCCTATTTTGACCGGACAAATGCGAGCACATTAACAATTAAACGCATGAAATCATCAACTTTTTTACCGGAAGAAAACCTGAAATAAAATAACTTTTAAATAACTTTGTCGATACAGAGGGCTCCCACAAGGCCATGCGGGAGGGCGTGTGGCACAGTTTGGCGCCAGCTATCATCATACCTGTCAACTCCTTATCAGTGCCCTACCCTTATTACAGGCCAATTCTGACCTTATTGGTCACCCCGTGCCCTCATAAATCTCAACGTTCATCCTACAAAGTCCCATCACAAGGGAGAAACACAAACAGACAAAAAATGCGCGTTCTCGCATTGAAACGGCTGTGCGCCGGATGGACCTGAAAACTCAACTTCCCTGCACAAGAACACGGGCAGACCGTATGGGTTGATGGCTATGTAACATGGAGTGCAGTTGTGTCGCTACAGTTCTCTGCGGTGAGTACAATGTCTTTAAAAACAACGGCGCTATACCTCTCTAAATAAAATTAAGGCTGAACCGCTTGCGAGTTCCGAGATTCGTCGGTGAACGAACGGGACCCCACCCTGCCAACTTGCAGATGTCCCGGAAATGGTTAAATTAATATGCACGTGTTCTACAATGGTTCCAACTTGCATCGCACTTGCAAGTATTTACTTGGCAATAGCAACAGCAGCACACGTGCGGTGCGCTCACAATGTGGTGTGTCCGTAGGCCGCAACGGGGATCGTTGGTTGGGCATCAGCAGATGAAGGATGCTTGTGTTGCGCCCGAAACGTCGTGATTTAATTTAGTTGTTTTCATTTATTTCTTTTTTAACCTACGTGACTTTACCAGAAAAAACCGAAGAGTATGAATCCGTGCAGTCACGAAAGCTTCAAATCTAGAATCGTTGGTTTATCGCGGCCTACGCCAGTGTAGGTGGTCAGGTCGCAGTATTTCTAACACCGGGCTGGGAGTCTTAGTTAGATACGGGACCAGGGCCATAGCAGTAATCTGAAGCCGGTTCAGCTCGCGCACTAAAGGTGAGATGAAGCCACACTGGTCGCCTGTGAACGGGCACCCACTAACCCAACTGCATCTGCAGATAACCTCTCGTATTCAAGACGGCGCAGCGAGTTCGCACACTCCGCTACGAAACTGGCACATCCTGACTTCAATTTCAGGCCAACCGCCGCGCAAACGTGAAGAACCAGTGGCATATACGTCTCCAGGAGATTATACAACTTTTAAAGCCATTCCCCGTGTTTTAGTGTACATGCCGTACAACATGTATGGAATCGACAGGGGAAAATTTGACTTACGAACAAACTTCTGGAACCTAACTCGTTCGTAGGTAAAGGGTGTCCCCGTATCATTAAATAAGGCGATGCATTATCTTAACCGGAAACCCTGAGACCCGGCACCAATCTCTTGGCTCGCAAGCGAACATTCTGCCACCAAATATCTGCAGACACGCAAGAACTGCAAAAGACGACAACCCCTACCCATCGACCAAGACATCAAAAATGGAAACTTCCCCATCGACTCAAGCCACGCTCACCTCCTCTTTTTTGTGTCTCGTTTGTTGTCAATCCAGCCGAACCTCCAATTACTTAGTTATCGATTGTTGCTGTAACATTCTTACTGTGTCCCTACTGGACATGTGAAAAGAAAGCACTTCATAGCTCATCGGATTCCTCCTGCAGTATAAATATTCTGATTCTGAATTAGTACGGTTAGCTACATACAGTGCGAAAGAGGTTCAACATACATTGTAGAAGCATAATGTAAGCATCCTAGAAGCTCACCCATAATCAGAAGGGTGAAAAAATGCGGATGTCCAAAATGAACACCTCATTCCAGACTCAAACATCTCAAACTCTGGTGTAACCATCAACAACCCCATCAGAACACTAACAGGCCAATGCTCACATCTCGCTCATGAATGTAAAATGAAAGACAAGCTACAGGCGTGCATTTGTGGCCATGCAAAGCAAACTTTGGACCATGTAGTAATCCAGGAATAGTAAAAAAAATACACAAACTCTCTCCCCGTGAAGCCCTCTCAACGTGCCTAGCAGACCTCTAAACTGGCACATAGCTACTTAACATTTGATCATATGCAAGAATACAATTACTCTTTGGTTCTTTCGGTAAAGTCACGTAGGTATAAAACTAAATAAATAAAATCACGACGTTTCGGGCGCAACACAAGCGCCCGTCAACAGGTGGGACAACCACAGCAAGAAACAATTGCTGAAGTGGGCAAAAAAATCTAGGAAGAAAACAATTATCAACACAATATTCAGACAAAAATTGCCCAATTCAAATCCGCGAACTATGCTTCATAACAAAACTAAAAATGAAACTGTTTTATTTACCCGGTAAGGCCCACTGAGCTATAATAACTATTTTTTCAGAAGCGAACTGGCCAAAATTGATATCTCAACGAAGTGGCTTCTCACGTGAACATTCCTTGCTGGCCTAATACTCTAAACGCGTTATGTTGAGTCTAAATGTGGAGGGGAAACCGGAGGACCCGGAGAAAACTCAAACTAGACTGCAAGCATTAGGGTCAGGGTCAAACCATGACCTCCTGCATACCAGGCAAGGTAGTTAACATCTCACCACGGAGAGAGAGACACGCAAACTCCAAATATACAGCAGCAGGCGTCAGGGTCGAAATCGAACCCACGACCTCCTGTGTACCAGGCGAGGTAGTTAACATCTCACCACAGAGAGAGAGACACGCAAACTCCAATTATACAGCAGCAGGCGTCAGGGTCGAGATCGAACCCACGACCTCCTGTATAGCAGACGAGGTAGTTAACATCTCACCACGGAGAGAAAGACGCAAATTCCAAATATACAGCAGCAGGCGTCAGGGTCGAGATTGAACCCACGACCTCCTGTATACCAGGCGAGGTAGTTAACATCTCACCACGGAGAGAGAGACGCAAATTCCAAATATAGAGCAGCAGGTTTCAGGGTCAGGATCGAACCCACGACCTCCTGTGTACCAGGCGAGGTAGTTAACATCTCACCACGGAGAGAGAGACGCAAATTCCAAATATACAGCAGCAGGTTTCAGGGTCAGGATCGAACCCACGACCTCCTGTACACCAGGCGAGGTAGTTAACATCTCCAAGAAGGGCTTAATAACAGAACACAACGATAAATCTGTACTCGAAACACATCAGGCGACATAAACTCACTTGGTCACAATAATCGTGAGTAGCTCCCACGTTGTGATATCTTACTATCGTGTGTCCTGTGCACATTCTGTGTTTTTTACATCAGCCCAATTGTTTTAAAGGTACGAGACAGCGTTTCCATTGTTTGTGCGAGCACTACGTACAACGAATCGCGTTTGTTGACACCGATTTAGTTGAACAAAACTCTTCAAAAGGCGAATAAACGACTTCCTGCTCTGGAGTAGGGCTAATGCCCGAAACGTTATCCTATCCTAACAAGCCGTATAGTTTGGCATGTGGCGTGTTTGTAGCAACGTATAAGTACTTAATGAATCCACAAACAATGTTAGTAATTGTTTCTATATTTGAAGCTTTCGTGACTGCAAGGATGCATATTCTTAGATGTTTTCGGCAAAGTCACGTAGGTAAAACATTAAAATTAATAAAAGTAAAATAAAAAAATAAAAAATCACGACGTTTGTGTTGCCTCCGAAACGTCGTGATTTTTATTTTATTTTACTTTTATTAATTTTAATGTTTTAGTAATTGTTACCTGCTCCCAGAAGCGCGTTTATAGTAAACTAACGATGAGCATGACCCATTGATAATTGGTTTTTTACCCTTCTATCTGGCAACAAAACTGACACCTTATTACAAGGAGTCATGTTTGCATAGACCACAATACCTGCAGTCATAATGCAAACAAAAAACACAACTCTGATAATGTGCACTATCCTTGAAGTTGATTGGTCCACACCCGAGACAGCTTTCCTTATCAACTTCAAGGACAGTGCATACATTATCAGAGTTGTGTTTTTTGTTTGCATTATGACTGCAGGTATTGCGGTCTATGAAAACATGACTCCTTGTAATAAGGTGTCAGTTTTGTTGCCAGATAGAAGGGTAAAAAACCAATTATCATATTTTTACTGGCAAATGAGGTTCCAATGAAACATGACACATTGTTACCGTGTACGCAATGCACATCCGACAACAACCACCACCATCATCATCGCGGTCATTCGCACACCCATCCCAGAGCACTTCCACATTTGAATCGATCTGTACACAATGTGTACCACTTACAACAACAACAACAACGAATAAACAACAACAACAGCAGCAATTGCCACGCACGCGTTCGTGTTTGTCGAGGGCGAGCGAGAGAGCCCACAGGCAACGCGTTCCTCCCCACATTGCCAGCAAAGGCGTCACCTAAAACAACAACGATGATTACCCGCGACAAACGATGAAACTTGTTAACAAAGACGTAAAATAAACACGCAAAGACCCCCCCCGTGTAGCCTGTAACAAGCTGTAGGAGCAAGTGGTGTTAGCGAGTAGCAAGCTATGAAGGCTACCGGCACTTGTGGCACACACAGAGGGGGGACCACAACCACGCCCGGCCGCCTTTGTCTCCCCCAGTGACGATGTTGACCACACAGAGCACCAGGTACTCATTTAAGGCTGAGTCGACCTAGGGGAGGAGGCCCAGGAACGTTACCGGTGGTGGCCGTGAGCGCAGCGCGCTAACCGCTGCACCACCGCTCCCCACTAACTTGGCAACACACAGAGACAAACACGCGTTAGAGATCGATTTGTTATCGATTTGTTATCGATTTGCTATCGATTTGTTATCGTATTTTTATCGATAACCCCGGCGAGTTTTGCTGGCGAGCCTCAGGGCCCGAACGTGTAGGCCTCAGCGCGAGTACAACACACGGCGAGAGGGGGAACGCGCTCTAGATTTTACATCGTTTAACAACAACAATAATAGCAACAATAACAATCATCATTTGTAAACGAGGTAGACACGTACTGGGTTTGTTGTTGTTGTGGTTGTTGTTGTTGTGGTGGTTGTTGTGGAGAACGCAGACGCCGCTCGATCAACGCGAGGCCTCTAAGCGACCGCCCCTCCCCCCTCCTCCACACAGGCAAAGGTGAAAGTGCCCCGTGAAGCCTCGACGCGCTGCAGGGCCAAGTGCGTTTTTATTTTTAAATCCTTTATATTAAGTTCGCTTGCTTGCTTACGACCGTGCAAACCTTTCGGTCGTTTTTTAACCCACTTCCCGTGATCCAATCGAGCTGACATTTTCCACACAGACTCGTTGTGCGTGACAATTAATGTTCGTGAAATTTTTTTTCCAAAATTTTACACTGTTTAGGACCAAAATATTATATTTAATTACCAATTGCTTAATGGTGCAATGCAATCATCTGACCCATAGGTGGCAGCCATCTCAAGCCAGAGGACGAGAGGACTCAAGCCGCCACGCATATAAAGGATTTATAGTGAAAAACTTTGTTTTTACTGGTTATACTTATTTTCGATTTAAAGCTTTCGTGAATTCAGGAATTCATCTTCTTGGTTCTTTCGGTAAAGTCATCACGTAGAAGGGAAATAATAAAATAATCATCTGCTTGCGTTGTGGCCGAAACGTTGGAAGAATTAAATTATATTATGTTTTATTTATTTTATTATTTCCATTCTACGCGACTTTGCCGAAAGAACCAATAAGTTGTTTGTTCTTTGTGAGCGAATAGAAAACTCGCAGCTGTCAACCCTCTTAATCAGCTGCCCTCCACCCTCCACTCTCTCTACCGCGTTGAATAGCGATTCAGTCCCTGTGTGTCACCCCCCGTGCCCCTTAGGGGCCGTCCATAAATGACGTCACGCGATTTGGGACGATTTTCGACCCCCTCCCTCTCTTCGTTACACGGCGTCACAAAAAACTCAGACCCCCCCCATCATATATGACGTCACAAAGCTCTGCCCCCCCCCATCATATATGACGTCACAAAGCTCTGCCCCCCCTCCCCCCCAAAAAATATAAAACATGCTTCAAATCGCTTTAAATTATTGTCATTGTAGTGCGTATTTAATGTGGCGCTGCACTCTGATGTTGTAGGAGAAAACATTTATTAAAAGGTCAATTTAATTAAGTAGAACGTGTTGTCTATATTTATTTAAAGTTGCGCATTTTTATGTGACGTCACATTTCTCAACCCCTCCCCCCTCGTCACACATCGTCACAAATGTCTGACCCCCCCCCCCCCCCCAGGTGCGTGACGTCATTTATGGACGGCCCCTCATCACACAAAAAATCCACACGCAAGGAGGCAACCGAGTCATCCATTGAGTCCGTACGCATGGAGGGGAGAGAGTGTGGGGGGGGGCTTAACCCAAATGCGTAGCTTGCGTATTGGGGGGGGGGTCTACTGACAATGAACGTATAGGAAACGGGGGGGGGGTTGGTGAGGCCTCGATAACAATTTGTCTACATTGGACTTCAAATGAGTTCAGAAAAATTTCGATTTAAAGCTTTCGTGACTGCAGGGATTCATCTTCTTGGTTCTTTCGGAAAAGTCACGTAGAAGGGAAGTAATAAAAGAATAAAAATAAAACATAATAAAATTATTTTAAAGCTTTCGTGACTGCAGGGATTCATCTTCTTGGTTCTTTCGGTAAAGTCACGTAGAAGGGAAGTAATAAAAGAATAAAAATAAAACATAATAAAATTATTTTAAAGCTTTCGTGACTGCAGGGATTCATCTTCTTGGTTCTTTCGGTAAAGTCACGTAGAAGGGAAGTAATAAAATAATAAAAATAAACATAATAAAATTATTTTAAAGCTTTCGTGACTGCAGGGATTCATCTTCTTGGTTCTTTCGGTAAAGTCACGTAGAAGGGAAGTAATAAAATAATAAAAATAAAACATTATAAAATTATTTTAAAGCTTTCGTGACTGCAGGGATTCATCTTCTTGGTTCTTTCGGTAAAGTCGCGTAGAAGGGAAGTAATAAAATAATAAAAATAAAACATAATAAAATAATTCTCACGACGTTTCGGCCACAACGCAAGCAGCCGTCCTCAGGTGAAGACCAGGTCTGCGTTAATATTATTAATCCTTGATCGTTTCTGCGTGGATTAAATATCGGCCGTTCAATAAGTTTCGGGGGGGGTGCGTCAGGTTAATGTACGCAGGTGGGGGGCTGGGGTGTAAAAAGTACGCGTGGGTACATGGGGGGGGGGGGGGGGGCAAGTTGATGTAGATTTTTGCCTCCCTACTAAATGGATGACCCCTAAGTTGAGCCCTTGCAACCGATTGCAGTACTAAAGAAATCGTTTAGCCCGTCAATAGATGTTTATATTTCTTTACCGCCACCAATGGGATGCCATCTCGCCGTTCGATGTCAAGGGCTTATACAAGTTACACATTTTTCTCATAAATAAAAAATATCGTACACGAGGTTTCGTACATTATTAGTTTTGTCGATGCGTGGTACGTCAGGGGCCCCCCTTCACTCCCCCCCCCCCGTGTCCCCACCGAGTCTGCCCGTCTCCCATGCAGGGCTAGAGGATGGTGGGGGGGGAGAGAGGGGGGGGCGCTGGCAAGGGGTTCAGGGAGGGTTAAGCACACACACACAATAATCCCATTGGCACAGAGGGCTTTCATCTTGCCGAGGAGATGAAACAGATGAAAGGCGGTTTTAGAAGCTCTGGCTCCAGCCAGGACCGGTCCATCCGGTTCACGATGCCGTTGTGGGGCTCCACAAACTTCCCCCACCACCAATATCCATACCTCCCTCCCCTCCTGTGTGTTTGCGTGGGGTGTGTGTGAGTGTGTGGATTCGACCGCAGTGGTTAAGCTCTCTTGCGCTGCGAACCTGGTGACCCGAGTTCGATTATCATTATCCGAACCGGTCCTGGGCCTCCCCTAGGTCGACTCAGCCTCAAATGAGTTACCTGGTGCTGTGCATAAAAAATATCGCAGCTGGGGAGACAAAGGCGGCCGGGCGTGGTGCTGGCCTTCAGAGGTTGCTACTCGCTAACAGCACTTGCCCCGACAGCCTGTGGAGGCTATACGGGAGGGATCTTTGGCTTGAAGCACATCACTGCTGCCCGCTACCAGCACGTGACCCCCTCCCCCCAACAGCCTCACTATTGTACGGCTGGCTCTATTGTTACGACGTGTGTCCGTTTGAACCAGAATTGGTTCAAGAAAAATCCTGACACCACCACCTGCGCCGACGAGAGCCACTTGAATGTCCGAAACCGAGTCTGTGGTTTGCTCGCATTGAAGCAACGCTTGCTAAAATGCTAAAATGTCACGTGTGTCCCCTTAAAAGTGTTTGATGATCGGATAATGATCATCTTGGTGGACGGGTGTGAGTTGATAACGATGTCGTGGCCTAAACGTTTCGGTTTAATCATAGCCAGTGGGACGAAAAGAGACCGCCGCAGTGGAATCTGCAGTGTGACACTTGACGAAAATGCCACAAAATAACGTGGCGACGACGACGACGATGCTGCTGCTGCTGCTACGTTGGCAGCGGTGCCCAGATAACAACAAACAACTCACCAACGTTTCACGTCAATGAACGCCGTGGCACTGACACTAAAAAATTAACCCGTAAAAACAAAGTTCTTCACTATAAATCCTTTATATGCGTGGCGGCTAGAGTCCTCTCGTCCTCTGGCTTGAGATGTCTGCCACCTATGGGTCAGATGATTGCCTGCCACCATTAAGCAATTGTAATAAAATATTAAAAAAACATCCTAAAAAGTGTAAAATTTTTGAAACATTTTTTTCACGAAAATAAATTGTCACGCACAACGAGTCTGTGTGCAAAATGTCAGCTCGATTGGATCACGGGAAGTGGGTTAAAAAACGACCGAAAGATTTGCACGGTCGTAAGCGCGCAAGCAAGCAAGTGAACTTAATATAAAGGATTTTAAAAAAACAACACAAAAGGTGACGTTTCGGGCAACGGCCCTTCTTCACAGAGCACACGAACGATTTCAAGAGGTCGTCATCGGCTAGACGAAGACTTCGGGGCGAACAAAACGCCGAAATGTACCGATGCCTAAACGAAGGGACGTTCTGTTTGGCCGCGTGGAAAATGCGCTCGAGATAATAGCGCCGATCTTCTTGGTTCTTTCGGTAAAGTCACGTAGAAGGGAAATAATAAAATAATACAAATAAAACATTATAAAATACAATTCTCACGACGTTTCAGACGCTGTCTTACCGACAAACCTGTTCTTCACCTGAGGACGGCTGCTTGCGTTGTGGCCGAAACGTCGTGAGAATAATTTTATTATGTTTTCATTTTTATTATTTTATTATTTCCCTTCTACGTGATGACTTTACCGAAAGAACCAAGAAGATGAATCCCTGCAGTCACGAAAGCTTTAAATCGAAATTTAATAGCGCCGATGTCAAATTGTGTGCCGGCCACGACGGGAGGGCAACGGGAGAGAGTTCGTGCGGTGTCGCTGTTCTTCCTCCTCCGTTGTTGAAGGAGTGCGCAAACCACAGTGGCTTTAATTTTTAATAAGTATAACCCGTAAAAACAAAGTTTTTCACTATAAATCCTTTATATGCGTGGCGGCTAGAGTCCTCTCGTCCTCTGGCTTAAGATGGCTGCCACCTATGGGTCAGATGATTGCATTGCACCATTAAGCAATTGGTAATTAAATATAATATTTTTGTCCTAAAAAGTGTAAAATTTTGGAAAAAAAATTTCACGAACATTAATGGTCACGCACAACGAGTCTGTGTGGAAAATGTCAGCTCGATTGGATCACGGGAAGTGGGTTAAAAAACGACCGAAAGATTTGCACGGTCCTAAGCAAGCAAACGAACTTAATATAAAGGATTTTAAAATGTCAATAGTTTAACGCGTGCATCACTAGCACTGCATTCGCGGCGCGTGAATTACACTGGTCAATATACTTTTTCTGGCATAAGGTATTCCAACGGTTGTAAGGTAATTTTGGGGTGCTGATTCCAAATCTGGCATCAGTTTTTGCCTATCACATCAGATTTTTGAGATGTCAAATATTGCATTTTCAATAAAAAACTGCAGAAGAAAAATATTACATAAATGTGGATATCTACATAAAATGATATTATGAACACACTATCCTAAAAATACAGCACCACATTTTAACACTAAAGCAGCCACCGACTCGCAACAACTTGCAATCATAAGTGACAGAGTTAATTTCGGGTAAAATCAATGAAAATGGGGTATGCCGATAGCATAAAAATGAGATGTGATAGAGCAAATCTGAGATCAGATTTGGAATCGGCACCCTGAAATTAGTCTTCCTTTGTCAAGGCGCCCCTTCCCCCCTCCAACCCAGCTTAAATATACGCTGCCAAGCCTGGTGGTGCCCATTCAGATGCTGTCTTTCCGACAGACCTGTTCTTCACCTGAGGACGGCTGCTTGCGTTGTGGCCGAGACGTCGTGAGAAATATTTTATTATGTTTTATTTTTATTATTTTATTATTTCCCTTCTACGTGACTTTACCGAAAGAACCAAGAAGATGAGTTTCACAAAAGTTTGTGCCACATTTAGATAAGCTCCTCCCCTTAACCAGTATTTAAGATCTTATCTCCTGGATTTCTCTTCACCTGATACAGTAAATGTGGCTGTGACGGTCCCACCTGAAGACGGAGACTTGTGTTGCCTCCGAAACGTCGTGATTTAAGTGAGTTATTTTCAATCATTATTATTTTATTTTTTTTACCTACGTGATTTTACCGAAACAACCTAAGAGTACGAAAAGATTTTATTTTTTACGAAAATTTTCTAAATGTAAATCTTTGCGAAGGAAACCGTTAAATTAATGGAGCGCGTCTCCTCGACAGGACATTACTCATTGAAGACACTGGGGTGGTCGTGACCAATCACCGCACAAGGACATCAAAAAGGCCGGTGCGTGATTACATCTCCGCCGTAAACGCAAGCCACAGACGGTCATGCGATTGGGGTCATGAAACCCGAACTATGTACCACAGAGTAAACCCATGGAGATTCGTGGAGATATCTACATAGAGACCCATGGAGATACATAGAGACTCACAAAGATATACAGAGACCCATAGAGATATACCGAGACTCATAGAGATACACAGAGACCTACCCCCCTCTCTCTACCCCCGCCCTCTCTACCCCCCTTCTCTCTCTACCCCCCCCCTCTCTCTACCCTCCTCTATCTCTCTACCCCCCTCTCTCTCTACCCCCTCTCTCTACCCCCCTCTCTCTCTACCCCATGTCTACTCACCCAACCAACTCCCTCCTCCACCCAATCTCTGCTCTTCCAGAGCCCGCCGTACCTTCAGCCGATGTGAGCGCCGCATGGACATGGCGAGGAAGTGGTGGGAAGACGGTCGCGCAAGCAGCCGCTGCGTCTCCTGCTGCTGCTGCCGTGTCGGGCTATTGGGGGTCACTCCCCTCGCCTCTCTCCTCGCCTGAGTAGGGGCAGCCCCCCCCCACCCACTCACCACGCACCCACCCACCACGCACCCACCCACTCACTCACCCACCCACTCACCGCGCAGTGTGAAGTCGGCAAGGGGCGTGGTCTCAGCGTCGCGGTGCGTGAAGAGGGAGGAGTTTGGGATGGGTGGGGGGCCGTGGGGGGGGGCCGTGTGGGGGGGCCGTGGGGTGGGGGGGTGGGGGCCGTGGGGTGGGGGGGGCCGAGATGAGACTGGGGCTGTTGCAGTGGGGTCTCCGCCTGTGCCCAGTGGACGTGTCTCTACAATAAAGACACCATCTCAAGAAAAGTGCGTCAAGTCGTCGTTACACTTGCACCTGAACTTGATTCTGGCTCCTCTTCCTCCCACGTGTTTGCGCCGCCATTTTTCCCATCCGTCTGTGTGTTTGTCACTTAAGACTAAAATATAGCCTGGAGCTAACTTATTTCTGGCACTTCTTGCTTGCCACGTTATGTCTATACTGTTTAACACGTAGGCTTTCGCGACCAATATTGTCCATCGTTTAGGTTTTTTGTGTTAGATCGCGTTAATATAAATGTGTCGTTAAACCCGCCACCACCCGACACGGCCAATTTACTAAGGTTTGGCACGTCAACAGAACGTGCCAATTCGTTACTAATTCAGTACACGGGTGTGTTGGACAGTTTACAATTGTAAATATTGTGAGTTTACTTCTAGATTTGAAGCTTTCGTGACTGCAAGGATTCATATTCTTAGGTTTTTTCGGTAAAGTCACGTAGGTGAAAATGTAAATTAATAAAAGTAAAATAAATATAAAATAAAAATCACGACGTTTCGGAGGCAACACAAGCTTCCGTCTTCAGGTGGAACCGTCACAGCACGATAGCTGTATCAAGTGCTGTGACGGTTCCACCTTCTACGTGACTTTACCGAAAAAACCTAAGAATATGTGAGTTTACTCTCAAACAACACCTGTGCGGTGAACTAGTGACGAATTGGCTTGTTTTATATCGTGTATGTATGTTGAACTTCTTTCGCGCCGTACGTAGCCAACCGTGCTAATCGGAGCAGGCAAAGCCAACTGAGTTATTTAGCTTATTTTTTTAGAAGTGACCTGGCCACAAACGATCACTCAACGTTGTGGGTAGCGGTCACGCAGTGCTTAGCGCTGCACTGCGCCACCAACCCTGCGATTATCTGAACCGATCCTGGGCCTCCTTCCCTAGGTCGACTCAACCTCAAATGAGTACCTGATGTCGGGACACCCACTGCCCACTCGTGTGCTGTGCCAGCCTTCATTGGTGCCAGTCGCCAACGGCACTTGCTCCCAATAACATTCTATCAAAGGCTATACGAGGAGTCTTTGTCTTTGTCACCCCCTTCCCCCAGTCACTCACGCACCCTGGATTAAGGACCATTCATCCGCCACGGAACGAGATGAAAGGAGCAAAGATACTGCTGCTGCTGCTTTGTGTAGCTCAAGTAAGCAGCCGAATCTGCTGTTCAGCACAGGCCGGCGAGCCCGTGTCAATTGACGAATGGTGTGATGGTGAAATTTCGATTTAAAGCTTTCGTGACTGCAGGGATTCATCTCCTTTCATCTCATTCAGACGCTGTCTTTCCGACAGACCTGGTCTTCACCTGAGGACGGCTGCTTGCGTTGTGGCCGAAACGTCGTGAGAATTATTTTATTATGTTTTATTTTTATTATTTTATTATCTCCATTCTACGTGACTTTACCGAAAGAACCAAGAAGATGAATCCCTGCAGTCACGAAAGCTTTAAATCGACTATTTTTTTTATTTAATCAGGTAGGGCCCCACTGAGATGTGTAGCTCTTGTTCAGAAGCGATCTGGCTGTCAGAAATGTTAGCCCGACCAAGTGGCTTGTCATCATCATCACGTGGAAATGTACAGCAGCCAAATACGCGAAACGCGTGCTGTTGATTCTAAATGCGGAGGGAAAAACCCGGAGGACCGGGAGAAAATCCACGTGACCACGAGGAGTGAGAGAGAGACACCGCAAACTCCAAATATACAGCAGCAGGCGTCAGAGTCAGGATCGAACCCAAGACCTCCTGTGTACCAGGCGATGTAGTTAACATCTCACCACGGAGAGAGAGACACGCAAACTCCAAATATACAGCAGCAGGCGTCAGAGTGAGGATCGAACACAAGACCTCCTGTGTACCAGGCGAGGTAGTTAACATCTCACCACGGAGAGAGACGCAAACTCCAAATATACAGCAGCAGGCGTCAGAGTGAGGATCGAACACAATACCTCCTGTAAAACCAGGCGAAGTAGTAAACATCTCCTACCCACCGTGACGCCATCTGTTACATCAGATATGGATCTTCTCATGCTTTTGTGTGTGGGAGTCACTCGCTCAATCCACTGCTGGATGAGGACATCCCCAAGCATGCTTGGGGGGTCGTGCTATGCGGGTGAGTGGGGGGGTGAAGGGGGAGGGGCAGCGAGTTGATTTGTTTTAATTAAACGACCTCCAGCTGAGCCAATGTTGCCTGGGGGAGGGGGGATTCCACAAAAATCCTTGAGTTGCTGGAGCGGAGTGTGCATGGGAGGGAGGGGAGTAGAGTGGGATGGGATGTAGGAAAGTGCGTGGAGGGGAGTGGAGTGAGGGGAGAGGCAGGAGAGTGCGTGGAGGGGAGTGGAGTGAGATGGGAGGAGAGAGGCAGGAGAGTGTGTGGAGGGGAGTTGAGTGAGATGAGAGGGGAGAGGCAGGAGAAAGCGTGGAGGGGAGTTGAGTGAGATGAGAGGCAGGAGAGTGCATGGAGGGGAGTGGAGTGAGATAGGAGGAGAGAGGTAGGAGAGAGCGTGGAGGGGAGTGGAGCGAGATGAGAGGGGAGAGGTAGGAGAGTGCGTGGAGGGGTGTGGAGTGAGATGAGAGGGGAGAGGCAGGAGAGTGCGTGGAGGGGAGTAGAGTGAGATGAGAGAGGTAGGAGAGAGCGTGGAGGGGAGTGGAGCGAGATGGGATGAGAGATGCAGGAGAGTGCGTGGAGGGGAGTGGAGTGAGATGAGAGGGGAGAGGCAGGAGAGTGCGTGGAGGGGAGTTGAGTGAGATGAGAGGCAGGAGAGTGCGTGGAGGGGAGTAGAGCGAGATGAGAGGGAGGAGAGTGCGTGGAGGGGAGTGGAGTGGAGTGAGATGAGAGGGGAGAGGTAGGAGAGTGCGTGGAGGGGAGTGGAGTGAGATGAGAGGGGAGAGGTAGGAGAGTGCGTGGAGGGGAGTAGAGTGAGATGAGAGGGGAGAGGTAGGAGAGTGCGTGGAGGAGAGTGGAGTGAGATGAGATGAGAGAGGCAGGAGAGTGAGTGGAGGGGAGTAGAGTGAGATGGGATGAGAGAGGCAGGAGAGTGCGTGGAGGGGAGTGGAGTGAGATGGGATGAGAGAGGCAGGAGAGTGAGTGGAGGGGAGTAGAGTGAGATGGGATGAGAGAGGCAGGAGAGTGCGTGGAGTGGAGGGATATGAGAGGGGAGATGCAGGAGAGAGCGTGGAGTGGAGTGGAGTGAGATGGGAGGGGAGAGGTAGGAGAGTGCGTGGAGGGGAGTGGAGTGAGATGGGTTGAGAGATGCAGGAGAGTGCGTGGAGGGGAGTCATCCCATTAGCTGCAGTACCGCGCCCTGTCCACCAGGTAGCGACACCACTCTCCCAGGGGGCTACATTTTGGTTACTCGGTAGTTCCAGCCCACCGTGTGTGTCCGGTTCCATCCCAATCAACAGGAGACTTCAAACCTATGGTGGCCTATGCGTCGATCGCAAAAATATATATATTTTTGAGGAATCTCGCTCACCAACCCACGGCGATAAATAAGATCCATAATTTCGATTTAAAGCTTTCGTGACTACAGGGATTCATCTTCTTGGTTCTTTCGGTAAAGTTACGTAGAAGGGAAATAATACAATAATACAAATAAAACATAATAAAATCATTCTCACGACGTTTCGGCCACAACGCAAGCAGCCGTCCTCAGGTGTCTTTCCGACAGACCTGTTCTTCACCTGAGGACGGCTGCTTGCGTTGTGGCCGAAACGTCCTGAGAGTTATTTTATTATGTTTTATTTGTATTATTGTATTATTTCCCTTCTACGTGACTTTACCGAAAGAACCAAGCAGATGATCCATAATTGTTTTTTTGGGGGGTTAGATCGCGTTAAGTTTAAGATGCGATTCTGCTGCCGTCTGGAACGTTCTTCATTCCGACATTAGGAACCCACTGGAGCTATTCACTTTTTAAATCTAGAGTGAAAACTAATGAATAACTGCTCTTTGTGTTTAATTTGGCTACGTACGGTGCGAAAGAAGTTCTGAATGCAGTACATACAACTTTAACAACTTTATTAAATGACCGTTTCGGGTTTACGACACACATTTTTACTCACGCAATCTCACCCCCTAATAATTATCAATGATGAATCTCAGAACAAATACTAACAACACAATAATGTTCTCGCGGGGTATAGAGCGATGGCTCGCTATTAAAACACATTGTCCTGCGGAGGGAGCTGGTAGGAACGTTGGGTTGCTCGGTCAATGGCCTGCAGGGTCAACGGCGGCGTGGTGTATTCCGCAAATATGCCCGACTGTGAGGGCGGGCACAAGCCGGCGTGAGTAGGTTAAACGTTGAGTTTTATAAGGGCACCACGGGGTGACCAGCTCCTCCCCACCCAGCCCCACCCCTTCCACCCCCCACCCAGCCCCACCCTCCCCACCCAGCCCCTCCCCATCCTCCCCTCCCCACCCAGCCCCTCCCCATCCTCCCCTCCCCACCCAGCCCCTCCCCACCCAGCCCCTGCCTCCCCACCCAGCCCCTCCCCACCCTCCCCTCTGCACCCAGCTCCACCCCTCACATTGTTGAATGCACGACGGACGGACACAATAATCCCCTGTGGGCTGGTGTAACCAGGAGGTTCCTACCAGTACTAAACTACTGAACGCGTCACGTGGTGTGCCAGACGGACACGTGGGCTCACAATCCTAGCTCACGTGGTGTGCCAGACGGACACGTGGGGCTCACAATCCTGGGTCACGTGGTGTACCAGACGGTCACGTGTGCTCACAGCTCGGAGTCACGTGGTGTGCCAGACGGTCACGTGTGCTCACAGCCCGGAGTCACGTGGTGTGCCAGACGGTCACGTGTGCTCACAGCTCGGAGTCACGTGGTGTGCCGAGAGGTGAGTACGTTGGCGCACGCGAAGCCCGGACACTTGAATTAGAATTCGTCGCCATCCGTGAGGACGCAGCACGCCGCGGAGTTGGTGAAGCCAAAATGTGTATTTGTCGAGGATTTTGGGTAACGATGTTTAGTTTTACAGAGCAACGTGGAACCTGCAACATTTACTAGAGTGGCGACACCCAACGGAGTTCACTAAAACCACTCATTCTTTTTGGTTCTTTCGGTAAAGTCACGTAGAATGGAAATAATAAAAATAAAACAATAAAATAATTCTCTCATTCTTACATCAAAGTCTGCGTGTTAAATTCACTTTTCATTGTGCAGATTCAACAAAGTTGTTTGAATGACGATTCGGGTGGATGGCGATCGGGGCCTAGTTTTTCTCGCACGTGGCACAGCCCGAGTGTGGCCTAGTACAGCAACGCATGGCGTGCGTTCGTTGTGTTGTGCACGAATTATTGTGTAACGTAACATTTGCTAATTATAGTTTAGTTAACATTTAATAATCCGTGGCGGATAGTTACGTTAAGTTGTTTGCATCATTTAAATACATATATTGGGTAATTGTAGGGTTAAATCGGGTAAATGTTCATATATAATATATTGTGGAATTATAGGGTTAAATCAGGGTAAATGTTGGTCATATAATATATACATTGTGGAATTATAAGGTTAAATCAGGGTAAATGTTCATATATAATATATTGGGGAATTATAGGGTTAAATCGGGGTAAATGTTGGGTCATATATAGCTTCATGGTGGATCGCGTATTCAAGTTAAATCTAACCGCATGCGAAGTGAGTGATGATAGAGTTCCATTAGCTGATGGACTCGTCGCTTTTTTATTTTCTGTGGCGATACCAGAGGGGACAGGCCGGATTTATGACCACTCATAATGCTGCACGCAAAAAACACAAACGAGTGTGAAAAAAAATAAGAAATAGGCTTAAACCTTTCTAGCACGAAAACAGGAGTTGTGTTAAGATGATCAAAAAAGGCATCACGTTCGAGATTTTAAGTTTTGATGACTGCAAGAATCCATACTCCTTGGGTTTTATTCGGTCAAGTCAAAAATTTAATAAAAAAAAAATTAAATCACGATGATGACGGACGCTTGTGTTGCGCCCGAAACGTCGTGATTGAATTTAGTGGTTTTATTTTATTTTTACCTACGTTGCTTTACCGAATAAAACCAAGGAGTAGGCATCAAATCTGCACCGGCACTTGTGGTAAACCACCCAAACAAACTTGGCTCTGCTAATCGTGTTACTTACTACGCCATGGTCTTAGAAACTGATTGGCCTACGACAGAGACAGCAGCAGCCTTCTTGATCGCCTCGTCTCGGTGCCGGTGGGTGGGTGAGTGATGAGTGGGTGAGTGGGTGGGTGAGTGAATGGGTGAGTGAGTGAGTAGGTGAGTGGGTGGGTGGATGAGTGGGTGGGTGGGTGAGTGATGAGTGGGTGGGTGGGTGAGTGATGAGTGAGTGGGTGGGTGAGTCAGTGGGTGGGTGGGTGAGTAAATGAGTGGGTGGGTGGGTGAGTGAGTGGGTGAGTGAGTGGGTGAGTGAGTGGGTGAGTGAGTGGGTGGGTGAGTGGGTGGGTGGGTGAGTGGGTGGGTGGGGTGGGTGGGTGGGTGAGTGAGTGGTGGGTGGGTGGGTGAGTGGGTGGGTGGGTGGGTGAGTGGGTGGTGAGTGGGTGGGTGGGTGAGTGGGTGGGTGGGTGAGTGGGTGGGTGGGTGGGTGAGTGGGTGGGTGGGTGAGTGGGTGGGTGGGTGGGTGAGTGGGTGGGTGGGTGGGTGAGTGGGTGGGTGGGTGAGTGGGTGGGTGGGTGAGTGGGTGGGTGGGTGGGTGAGTGGATGGTTGAGTAAATGAGTGGGTGGGTGGGTGGGTGGGCGGGTGGGTGAGTGGGTGGGTGAGTGGGTGGGTGGGTGGGTGAGTGGGTGGGTGGGTGGGTGGGTGAGTGAGGTGAGTGAGTGGGTGGGTGAGTGGGTGGGTGAGTGGGTGGGTGAGTGGGTGGGTGGGTGAGTAAATGAGTGGGTGGGTGAGTGATGAGTGAGTGGGTGGGTGAGTGAGCTGAGTGAGTGAGTGGGTGGGTGAGTGGGTGAGTGAGTGTGTGAGTGGGTGGGTGGGTGAGTGGGTGGGTGGGTGGTGAGTGGGTGGGTGAGTGAGTAAATGAGTGGGTGGGTGAGTGATGAGTGAGTGGGTGGGTGAGTAAGTGGGTGGGTGAGTGAGTGAGTGGGTGGGTGAGTGAGCTGAGTGAGTGAGTGGGTGGGTGAGTGAGTGGGTGGGTGAGTGGGTGGGTGAGTGGGTGGGTGAGTGGGTGGGTGGGTGGGTGAGTGAGTGGGTGGGTTGGTGAGTGAGTGAGTGGGTGGGTGGGTTGGTGAGTGAGTGGGTGGGTGGGTTGGTGAGTGAGTGGGTGGGTGAGTAAATTAGTGGGTGGGTGAGTGGGTGGGTGGGTGAGTGATGAGTGGGTGGGTGGGTGACTGAGTGAGTGAGTGGGTGGGTGAGTGAGTGGGTGGGTGAGTGGGTGGGTGGGTGGGTGAGTGAGTGGGTGGGTGGGTGGGTGAGTGAGTGGGTGGGTGGGTGGGTGAGTGAGTGAGTGGGTGGGTGGGTGGGTGAGTGAGTGAGTGGGTGAGTGGGTGAGTGGGTGGGTGGGTGGGTGAGTGGGTGGGTGAGAAGGCCCTAGGCCACACAGTGCCTACTGTGTGGCCTACTGAATAATGCGGCCCTGACGACGAGCCCCCCACTGCCACGCTTGACTCGTGGGCCCGAGGGCATTGTGGGGGGGGTCCCCTCCCTGGCCAATCGTGACTTGGTGTGGGGGGCACCATGTGGATTGAGTGCGGAGCACACCGCTCACACCACATACACAGCTCACACCACACACACAGCTCACACACACACACAGCTCACACCACACACACAGCTCACACACACAGCTCACACCACACACACAGCTCACACCACACACACAGCTCGCACACACACCGCTCACAACACACACACAGCTCACACCACACACACAGCTCACACCACACACACAGCTCGCACACACACCGCTCACACCACACACACAGCTCACACCACACACACAGCTCACACACACACACAGCTCATAGCACACACACACAGCTCACACACACAGCTCACACCACACACACAGCTCACACACACACACAGCTCACACCACACACACAGCTCACACACACAGCTCACACCACACACACAGCTCACACCACATACAGCTCACACACACCGCACACACACCGCTCACACACTACACACACCGCACACACCACACACACAGCTCACACCACACACACAGCTCACACGCACACACACAGCTCACACGCACACACAGCTCACACCACACACACAGCTCACACACACAGCTCACACCACACACACAGCTCACACCACATACAGCTCACACACACAGCTCACACACCACACCGCTCGCACACCGCACACACACACAGCACACACACCACACCGCTCGCACACCGCACACACACACAGCTCACACACACAGCTCACACACCACACCGCTCGCACACACACACACACAGCTCACACACACAGCACACACAGCACACACCACACAAACCGCTCACACACCACATCACTCGCACACTACACACACACACAGCTCACACACACACAGCTCACACCACACACAGCTCACACACACCGCACACACCACACCACACGGCTCACACACCACATCACTCACACACTACACACACACACCGCACACACCACATCGCTCACACACTACGCACACACACAGCTCACACCACACCGCTCACGGCTGACAGCCTTCGCGCGCCTCGTGTGTTGCCGCAGAGCCAATTAAGTCTCTCGTTTGTTCCCTTCCGTTTGAAGGGAGCCATGAAACAAATTCCGAGGGGAAGGAAATCAAAGCAGCGACGTTGAGACGACGAACGAACGGGGGATTCCAGACAGCCGCCTCGCAGCGCACAGCACGCGCACAGCGCTCCACTGCACCACCTGCTACTCCTCCTCCTTCACATCCTTCACGCCACCTGCTCCTCCTCCTTCACATTGTTCATTCCACCTGCTACTCCTCCTTCACTCCACCTCCTTCACTCCACCTCCTTCACTCCACCACCTCCACTCCACCTGCTCCTCCTCCACTCCACCTGCTCTTCCTTCACTCCACCTTCACTCCACCACCTCCTTCACGCCACCTGCTTGTACTTCATTCCTGTTAGCGTTCCAGATTACCCAGTGTGCAGTGCACCTCTGAGCTCGCCTTGAAGAATTAATTAGCGTTTTGGTGAGCCCCACAGCGTGACGACCCACAGACGCATCTCATCCAGCAGCGGAGTGCCATGTGGCTGAGCCATTGCTGCTGCTTCTTTCCGTTTTGACAGATTTACATCGTGTGCCGCGTCGCTGTGCTGGGTACGCTGGGTGTGCAGGGTGTGCGCATGGTCGGTGTTCCGCGTCAGTGTGGTGGGCGTCTTGGTTGTTTTGGGTGTGTTGGGTGTGCTGGGTGTGACTGGTCGGTGTGCTGGTTGTGTTGGTTGTGCTGCGTGTGTTGGGTGTGTTGGTTGTGTTGGTTGTGTTGGTTGCGCTGGTTGTGTTGGTTGTGTTGGGTGTGTTGGTTGTGTTGGTTGCGCTGGTTATGCTGGTTGCGCTGGTTGTGTTGGTTGTGTTGGTTGTGTTGGTTGTGCTGGGTGTGCTGGGTGTGACTGGCGGTGTGCTGGGTGTGACTGGCGGTGTGTTGGTTGTGCTGGGTGTGCTGGTTGTGCTGGTTGTGTTTGGGTGTGCTGGTTGTGCTGGGTGTGCTGGGTGTGCTGGGTGTGCTGGGTGTGCTGGGTGCCCACCTGTGTCCCGCGCATGTCACCCACCTCTTCTGTGAGCCCTGGTCCACAGCCTTTGCCCCCTGGCGCTCTCGCCCATCCGGCCTTCCCTGCTGCTGCCGCTGCTGCTGCCCTGGAGGCCGCGTTGTTTTCACGTTGCGCTTGGCAGCAGACACTTTGCGGATTATCGATATTCCTCGTCCCTCTGCTGGCAGGGGGCCCACGCTTTTAATTTCGTGGCGGGGGGGGGGGGATGTGTTTTTATCTCCCCACTTTCATTTTGTCACGCCGCTCTTCGTGACTCCCGCACCACCGCGACATTGACAATCAGGCTTTGCCAGACCCCACGCCAAACAGGCCCTTCGCACGACGCCTGCAGATTAGCGGCACGCAACGTTAACATTTTCCATTGCGTTCATTAATATCACCGCCCCCCCCCCCCCCCCAGGATAAAAAAACCAAGCAACATCAGGCGCCACCGCGCTCTGCCAATGCCTCATCCTGAGACCCCTCCCGCCCCCCTGCCCGTTGATGGCCACGGGGCAGGGTTGTCGCAGGCCCTCTCTGCAGGCCGCAGGGACCTCCGGGGCTCGTCCGCAGATTCCCCGCGTCGGCGAGAAATCCGAAGCGGCGTACGACCACCCAAAAAAATATGAAAAATGTCACTTAACCCACCCCCCACTCCTCGCTGCTCCCCTTCCTCCACGAGTCGTCGCTCTTGAGACTCGTCGGCCGCTGCGGCCGGCGCGGATCCGCGCGCGCGGGCCAGGGTTCCCGTCTTTTGGTGGGCCCCACCGCCAACGGGGGAAACGTTCTGGGAGCATCTGGCGTGCGACGTGCAGCGAACGCGAAGCACGGACGAGCATCCTCGCTTCCGCCGCGCCGACAGACCGCCATCGGCGCTACAAAGCGAGGCAAGGCCTCGCCAAAATCCCAGCACAGTTGGAGGCCGCCTTGCTTCTTCTTGTACGCCATTAAAATATAAATGTGCCGTGTTCGTAATCCACGCGCCACGAGTCCTCTGAAGACCGCGATTTCCCGTCGATTCCGCGGCGGGGGGGGGGGGGCGGCAAATCGGCGCAGAGAGCGGCGGCCGATTGCGGGAAAAATATTAATGTCATAACGGAGAGAGGCGGTGGGGGGCGGGGTGGGGAGAGAGAAAATGGCGCCTGCCTGTGCGCGCTTGCGCAAAGATCACAAACTCGGCGTCGTCGGTAATTTCCGCCACCGCTACGTTCGCAGCCGTCGGGTGAGAAATATTCGGCAATAAATCGCGCGGGGCTCGCGCCAAGGCCGGGCGAGCCAGGGGCGGTGCGGCGTTGGCGAGAAGCTTGCGCTGGGCGTCACGGCGAAGGTCGCCACGCCGTCAAAGAAAATTGCTGACAACTATTTAACTTTATTTTACTCAGGTAAGGCCGCACTGAGCTGTGTCGCTTATTTTTTCAGAAGCGACCCCGGCAAATGGTAGCTCAACGAAGTGGCTTATGAGCATGTGGAAATTGTTGGAGTGAAAAACCGGAGGACCCGGAGAAAAATCCACGCGACCACGGGGAGAAGAGAGAGAGACGCAAACTCCAAATATACAGCAGGCATCGTCAGGTTTGGGATCGAACCCACGACCTCCTGTACACCAGGCGAGGTAGTTAACATCTCCTTGCCATCGTGATGATGATGATGAGAGAGAGAGACACGCAAACTCCAAATATACAGCAGGCATCGTCAGGTTTGGGATCGAACCCACGACCTCCTGTGTACCAGGCGAGGTAGTTAACATCTCCTAGCCACCGTGATGATGATGATGATGAGAGAGAGAGACACGCAAACTCCAAATATACAGCAGGCATCGTCAGGTTTGGGATCGAACCCACGACCTCCTGTGTACCAGGCGAGGTAGTTAACATCTCCTAGCCACCGTGATGATGATGATGAGAGAGAGAGACACAAACTCCAAATATACAGCAGGCATCGTCAGGTTTGGGATCGAACCCACGACCTCCTGTGTACCAGGCGAGGTAGTTAACATCTAGCCACCGTGATGATGATGAGAGAGAGAGAGAGACGCAAACTCCAAATATACAGCAGGCATCGTCAGGTTTTTGGATCGAACCCACGACCTCCTGTGTACCAGGCGAGGTAGTTAACATCTAGCCACCGTGATGATGATGAGAGAGAGAGAGACACGCAAACTCCAAATATACAGCAGGCATCGTCAGGTTTGGGATCGAACCCACTAGCTGCATACCAGACAAGGGAGTTAACATCGCGCTCCCATTGCGTTCCTTGCTGTGATGTTTTATTTTTATTCATTCTACGTGACTTTACCGAAAGAACCAAGAAGAAGAGGTCTTTGAGAAGCGATGTATCCTTTAGGGCGGGGGGATGTGAATAAGCCGAGAGAATTGTCGCGGTCCGAATATCTGGGTTGGGGGGGGAAGTGAACTCAACAGCTTGAGGGGGGGGGCCCAGGTCACCCATCGAGAGCAGAAGGCCCCACGTTGGCACGCACAGCGGCCGGCAGATGCCGGAACCAGATGGAGATGGTGAACATGAAACTAAACCGCGAGCTATTTTTTATTTTACCGGGAAAGGGGCCATCCATTTAGTACGTACGCATGGAGGGGGGAGGGAGGGAGGTTAACCCAGATGCGTACGCTTGTGTATGAGGGGTCTACTGACAATGTACGTACGCAGAGGACAGTGGGGGGGGGGGGGGGGGGGTGGCCTCGATAATTGTCTACATTGGCCTTCAAATGAGTTAGATAGTGGACTATCTGTTTGCTTAAACACGTCAATATTATTAATCCTTGATCGTTTCTGCGTGGATTAAATATCGGCCATTCTATAGGATTTGGGGGGGGGGGTGCGTCAGGCGTACGTACGCAAGTGGGGGGGGGTCAAGTTTTGACAGATTTTTGCGTGCGTACTAAATGGACGGGTCCCTAAGGCCCCACTGAGCGATGTAGATCTTTTTTTCAGGAGCGGCCTGGCTGTTGCAACTGACAAAGTGGCTTATCATCATCATCGCGTGGAAATTCACAGCAGCCAAATAAATCTATAAAGCCACGTTGATTCTAAATGTGGAGAGAAAAATCGGAGGACCCGGAGAAAAATCCAAATGTACAGCAGCAGGCGCCAGGGTCGGGATCGAACCCACGACCTCCTGCGTACCAGGCGAGGTAGTTAACATCTCACGAGGAAGTGTCACCACTCAAGGGCCTTGTAGCTCCTCGAGTGATTCTAGATTTGAAGCTTTTGTGACTGCAAGGATTCATACTCTCAGTTCTTTCGGTAAAGTAACGTAGGTAAAAAATGAAATTAAAATTTATAAAAATAAAATAATAAAATCACGACGTTTCGGAGGCAACACAAGTCTCCGTCATCAGGTGGGACCGTCACAGCCAAATTTGCCCGTGAAGAGGGGCGAGAGTGGGGGGGGGGGGCTACGTGCCCAGTTGTGTGTGGACGGTACGGGGCCACAACCCTGGCGGCCGCGTCCTGCACACGGGGGAGGGGGGGAGGTGCCGGAAACAGCGAGGGCGTTGCCGACGTCAGTTGCAGGAGAGCGGACAGAAGAAAGCGTGAACCGGCTTCTCAGTATATCTCGCGGAGAGAGGACGCCGGGGGGCCACGGTCCTTTCGGGACATTAACACATTCCTGCGGAGGGAGCTGTTAGGAGCGTTGGGTTGCTCGGTCAATGGCCAGGGTCAACGGCGGCGTGGTGTCTTCCGCAAATATGGCCGACTGTGAGAGCGGGCACAAGCCGGCGTGAGTAGGTTAAACGTTGAGTTTTATAAGGGCACCACGGGGTGACCAGCCCCTCCCCACCCAGCCTCTCCCCACCCCTCTTCACCCACCCCCACCCCTCCCATTTTTCGATGCACGACGGATGGACGGACGGACACAATAATCCCCTGTGGCCTGGTGGAACCAGGTGGTTCCTACCAATAAAAATCCCGGTTTGTCACCATTCTGAACGATGCCGTATTATCGCCCAACGAACATTGCACGACTCGAAGACACCCAGGTCTACACGTGGTCTCCCGCCCCCGTTCCACTTGCGCGAGATGTTCCCGCCTTCTGACGACGCCCCGGGATGTTTGCACGTCGCAAGGTGGAAACCCGACGTCGCTGGGCCGAGGCAGCCGAGGAGGGGGACCCCGGCAATCGCTCGGCGCGGGTCTCCCCACGGGAAATTCAGGAATTTGAAGTCGAGCGGCAGCCACGACCCGGCACAAAAACCACCTGGGGGGGCCGGGGGGAGGACGGCGACCGGGACGACGGGCGGGCGGGGGGGGGACACACACCTCAAGCTGTGGTTATAAACCTGGAACGAAATTCTACCAAATCTCGCGAGGGGCTAAGCGGGCTTTGGCCCGTGCTCGTGACTGGAAGGGAGACTTGCTTGGGATGACCGGATGTCGCAGGGCCGGCGCTGCGAGGTGCCCAGGAGATGACAGCGCAAGCGGGTGAACCCTCGAATCCCGGAAGAGACGTCGCTTGTGTTGAAAAGGAGGTCGTTGCGAAGCCACGGGCGGACGTGTCTGGGCCAACGTTTCGCAAGCGGAAAAATCCCACCGGTGACGTTCCGATGTCTGGGGCGGCGCGGCGAACGCCTGTGGGACCCACCCAGCGCCGTCGAGGGAGTGGGTGGTGGATCACACGCATTTGTGATACTCTCAACCCCCCCCCCCGGCCAGGATGTGGCAGTACAGCAAAGTGGGTTTGTGAATCCATCTCGGGTTGGTGCAAACCCCCACCGCGTACGCACGGCGGGTTTTCTCTGGGAATTTCCGCTTTCCTGCCGCGCCAAATTCAAGCGTCCCAATGGAGCTGCGGCACCGTTTCTGAAAGGGTTGAGGCGGAGGCGCTCCTTCGGGGTCGGATGAGTCGGGCGGGGTGGGGCCTGTGAGGTTTTCCTGCATGTCTGAGCGTGTGGACGTGCCGCCTCCTACTGGCTGCGTTCAAAAACACTTGGGGAGCGCTCTGCACTCTTGTTCCCGTTCATGCAGTTTGCTGTAGGTTTGTTCCAGAGGTCGCAAACGGGTTTTGATTCCTTACCCGTACCCGGCCGCACCAGGGTCGCAAACGGGTACCTGTACCCTACCCGATACCCGGCTACCCGTACCCGGCCGGGTATATCGGGTAGGTTACGGGTACCCGATTGCGACCTCTGGGATGAAGCCATGTTGCAGGCGCGGCTGTGTTGATTCTAGGAACTTGAATTGTGAGAAGAGACAAGACATTGGGAAATGAGTGACCAACGGTTACTCACCGGTGACTCACGGTCCACCCGTACCTGGCCGCACCAGGGTCGCAAACGGCTACCCGTATCCGGCCGGGTATCAGGTAGGGTACGGGTATCGGGTATCCGGTTGCGACCTCTGTTCTACGATAGCCGGCGCCAAACTGCGCCACACGGCCCTCCCACGTGGCTTTTATTTCTGACGACGCACGTACGAACCTGCGCACGTCACCGTTAAATGGTAAAGGGTTACATGAACCGTGTGGTGAGTCTCCTGTATTTGTAACTGCCAGCTCCTTCGGGGGCGCCATCGTATTGCGTGCCGTGTGCCGTTTCGAATCGATGGAATATTTTAACTCACAAATTCTTTCGGGTTGGGTTGTGTCGATCAAATGTGCGTTGTGAATAGTGGCGCTGTCTCACAGCCACCGTTACCTTGCGAGAGCTGCCCTCTGCATGGGTTGAACTTGTTATGCGTCGGATTATGTGACTGGTCTGCCATGTGAACGTACAGAACGTCATGGTTACACCAATTTTATAACCCCGTATGTTGAACTTCTTTCGCACCGTACATAGCCAACCGCGCTAATCGACGAAGTGTATAAACTGGTCTTCTTGGTTCTTTCGGTAAAGTCACGTAGAAGGGAAATAATAAAATAATAAAAATTTTACATGATAAAATACATTCTCACGACGTTTCGGCCACAACGCAAGCAGCCGTCCTCAGGTGAAGAACAGGTCTCAATATATAAACCTGCTTTAAACTAAACTTTTTTATTTTACCAGGTAAGGTCACCACTGAGCTATGGAGCTCTTTTTCAGACGTGAACTGGCCACAAATGATAGCTCAACGAAGTGACTCATCATCGTCGTGTGGAATGTATAGCGGCCAAATACTCTTTAAACGCGTGATCTTGATTCTAAATGTGGGGGGGAAAAAAACGGAGGACCCGGAGAAAAATCCACGCAACTACGAGGAGAGAGACACAAACTCCAAATATACAGCAGGAGTCGGGGTCGGGGTCGAACCCACGTGACAACGCTTTACCACGCTGCATGTTGCTGTTATCTCTGTATATGTAAAAGGAAAAGTTGTAAATATGTGTGTCTGTTCAAAATGTTTAGCCTACTTCCCGACATGCAACAAACTGGAAATTTGCCATGTGAGTACTTTCCAGACTGTACACCATGCACAAATTATAAAAATACACTTTTTGTGGGGGGGGGGGGGAGCTCAATAATGCATATATTTTTTACACAGCAAGTGAGCTTTGACGTCACATCTGTCATGTGACCCGCGCATGTGGAAGCGTAACGCATTGTACTGTAGCGGTTAGCGCGCCGCGCTACGAACCCAACGACCCGAGTTCGATTCCCGCTCACGGCCACCACCGGTGACGATTATTTTAATCGGTCCTGGGCCTCCGCTAGGTCGACTCAGCCTCAAACCATTAACTGCTGTGGTGTGTGAACATCGCCACTGGGGAGACAAAGGCGACCGGGTGTGGTGAATCCAAGTCCCGAGTAAAGCTAGTCAAATATTTGCGAGCATAAGACAAATCGCTTGCCCCAAACAGCACCATGTCGGCTACACGGGGGATCTTTGTCCTTCTTACAGGAGCCGTGATTAAGGCCAATGAGAGATGTGGGGAGTGTGGGGAGGGTTAAAAGGGGCAATTTGCATTGGACCTCGCACACAAGATGTGTCCGACACAGCAGGGCCTGTGTTTTCAAGGCCAAGGAATGAGAGTGGCTTCCCCCAAGGGGGGCATTCTACCCAGGGTCCTCGAGCGAACATCCCGGTTGCCCCTGGCCACCGTCGCTCAACGTAACCGTGTCTCGATGCCCGCCCTCCTGTGGAACTCCCGTCCACATCGTCGGGCTCGATGCCCGAAACTCGGGACAACTCCGCCGGCAGCGTCTCTCAAAAAACGACGTTCGTTTGCAACAATGTTGCCACGGGCCCGGCTCGGCCCGGCTGAGCCGACCCTCCGCGCGGCGCGCACGCAGATCGAACGTTGCTGCTGCTAATCGCCCGGCCGTAACGAGAGAGAGGAAATAACGTCTCGATTCTTTGCCGTCCATTTGGGCGACCGCAGCTGTGAGGGCATTTTGATGAAATTGGTCACTTTGGGGACTTCCCCCCTTGCCTCCGCCCTCCTTGCTCCATCAGCTGAGTTGGATGCGTGGCCCCCACCCAGAGCAGTGCATCTCTCCCTGCACTATGGATTTAATTAATTATTGAAACCCACGAACAAAAGCAGAGCTGCTTTTAAATTTTTTTTAAGACCTCTTTATTTTTTTTCAAAATGTAATTTCCATCAGGTCCCCCCTCCCCCGAAAGTATAAACAATTGCAACTCATCTTGTCCACCTATTATATCTGGCCTCTGCCATTCTAAGCTTGCGTATGGCAGCGATCTGTTCGGGAGCCAGATGTCAATTTTCGTTATGCTGCTGGGCTACAAGGAAGAGGGCTTCATGAAGAGAGTTTTGCGTGGTTTTGCTATTCCTCCGCTAAAGGAGCGGAGATGAAAGTGGTTTACTGCATGGGCGGCGAGAGCTTGGGGTTTGCTTGGCCACAATTGCACTGCTGCGGCTTGTCTTTAATGTGTACGTTATTTCCTGAGTAGGCTCTGTTCGATAACGCTACGTAGCTTTCGTAACGCGAATTTCTTGCGTACGTCAATAATGCATTGTTTTTTATACGGTGGATGCGAATTGAATATATAGCCAGTCGAGCGAACGTAATTACGTCACGGCGCGAGTAGGAATGAGATGTTATTAACCATGCAAAAAAGATTTAGCTACACATATTTGTACCATCTTATTTGACAGGTACTTTTCTACTTGACCGAGTGTTGACATCCCCAGCGTTTAACACCTACTGCTTTTTTGTATTTTGATTCTCAACATCGGTTTAGGTCGAGGTACACTGATTGTTCTCTAGCACATGACGACGTTGGCCAATTTCTCTTGTAGCCCCGCTCACCACCCCAACACGTGACATTCCCTGGTTACCACATTCAGATAAGCCCCTCCCCCCTTAACTTGTATTTAAGGACTGGTCTCTTGGAATTTTGCCTCACTTGATGCAGTAATTTTAACTGTGACGGTCCCACCTGAGGACGGAGACTTGTGTTGCCTCCGAAATGTCGTGATTTATTATTTCATTTTATTTATATTATTATATGGATATATTAAAAAATATATCCATTTTCCCCGGGAATCGCTGTGTCAAAAACCACCAATATGGGTACAAATGATGTTTAAGTGAAGTAAAATTTAGTTTGTTAATGAACAAAAAAAACTTTGTAGGAAAGAAGGTATTGATCTTGTTTTATTACAGAGCCACGCCAATCAACATCAATGAAACTCCGCCCATTTTTGTAAAGCTATTGCAACTACTGTACTGTAGAGGTGATCACGTGGATTTAATCGGAGTACATTGTTATTCCAAGAACAACAATCTACACAACTGTTTTTAGATGATTAATTTCGGCTTAAGGGGAAAAAAAATCCACGGGTTATGAATTCATGTCAAAATCTCAGGGGCCGCGAGGTTAACCCGCAAATCGGAATAACCGCACGCGGATAATCGAGAGACTAATGCATGTGGTGTTGCAACCACGGCAAATGTGATCGGCAGCATCGCCTAATCATTTGAACGTATTGGCGGTACACCGGCGGTGTGCAGTTGTGTATATATATACATAAAACAAAAAGGTACTTTTTTTGCAATAATTACGAAATTTTCCCGTGATTCGCAAGCACGGTCAGAAAATTTCGCGGATTTTGGTGGTGGCGGCGGCGGCGTCAAAATAGTTTTTTCGCGATGCCGCGAAATCGGCCGGAAAGCCGAATGCCGGTTAAAGTTTAGATTTGTAGAACGCCCTCTTACGAGACACACTGGTGTGTTAATGCTGCACCGGTTGAGTGCCGCCAAATACGTCCCGTTCGCCACTGCGGAGACCACTTGCGGGGGGGGGAGAGGCGGGGGGGGGGTGTGCCCAGCGTGCAAGCCCACATAAGGCAAAGCAAGTGAGGCTGGCGTGGGTGGGGAAGGGAAGTGTGTCTGTGTGTGTGTCTGTGCGCATGTGACGGCTGTGACGGATGATTGTAATACTTTTCTGACGGTGCAGCGCTACGAACCCGGCGGCCCGAGTTCGATTCCCGCTCACGGCCAACACCGGCGACGATTATCTGGACCGGTCCTGGGCCTCGCCGAGGTCGACTCGACCTCAAATGAGTGCCTGGTGCGGTGTGTAAAAACAACTGCCACTAGGGGAGACAAAGGCGGCCGGGTGTGTTAGTAGGTAGGGGGGGGGAGTGCGGAGGAGGGATGCGTCTTGCGTGGTGGGGGGAGGGGGGGATGGGTGTTTGGTGACTATTGTTGCCAGAGCAGGAGGAGGGAGATAGTGTACCGTTTACAGACGTGGAGAATGGCATGTGGGTGCGTTCGTGCGTGCAGTTGAAGCGGGGAGCGGTGGCGCCGCGGTTAGCGCTACTCTGCGCGGACGAAGCCGGTGGCACGAGTTCGATTTCCGTTTGACGGTCAACACCAAGTGGCGATTGTCTGAACCGGTCCTGGGCTCCGCTAGGTCGACTCAGCCTTAAAGGCGGACGGGCATGGTGCTCACCGCCCCCCACCGCCTGGTGTGCCGTCAGTCTGTTAAAGGCTATACGGGGGACCTTTGTCTTTGCAGCTGACGGGGTGTGGCGCTGAGCGTGCTGCGATGGGGCAACCCGAGTTCAGTTTCCGCTCGCGGCCAATAATGGTGACGGCGAATATCTCAACTGGTCCTGGGCCTCCCTCCCCTAGGTCGGCTCGGCCTTAAAAAATCGGTACCTGCTGCGGTGTGCGAACACCGGCACCGGGGAGACAAAGGCGGCTGGGCGTGGTGCTGGCCACCCACCCGCCCGCCTCGTGTGCCGTACCGGTGATAATAGGTGCTCGCAAACAGGAATGCTTCGACAGCCTTGTTAAAGCCTTAACGGGGTGGCCGGGTGGTGGGGGGGGTGGTGTTTGTGCGAGTTGGCAGGGTGGTGGGTCGAGACAGGGTGATTCATACGGGTGAGTGGGTGGCTGTGGTATGTGTGTGTGTTAGCTGGTGGTTTGGTACGTGCGGGGTGTATTAGTAGTAGGGTGGGTGTGTGAGTCAGTGTGTGTGTGTGTGTCAAAGGGTGGGGAGCGGTAGGGTAGCGGTTAGCGCTACGCTACGAACCTGGCCACCCGAGTTCGATTCCCGCTGACGGCCAACACCAAGTGACGATTATCTCAACTGGTCCTGGGCCCTCCCCTAGATCGACTCGGCCTCAAATGAGTACCTGGTGCCGAGTGTAACCGTTGCCACCGTGGGGGCGAAGTTGGCCTTCTTAACAGGTCCTCGCTAACAAGGCTACGGTGGTAAACAAGGTGGTAAACAAGGCTATGTGGTAAACAAGGCTACGGTGGTAAACAAAGCTACGGTGGTAAACAAGGCTGCTTACATGGCTGATCTTTGTCTCTTTGTAATGCAATCGTGGAGTGGGGGTGGGTGCGTGAGTGCATTCGCCTGTTAATCTGTTTATTGAGGGACCGTGCGTGTGCCGTGTGTGTGTGCGCGCGCGTGTGTGTGTGCGCGCGTGTGCGTGTGTGTGTGCGCGTGTGTGCGCGTGTGTGTGTGTGCGCGTGTGTGTGTGTGTGGCTTGTGCGTGTGTGTGCTGGGTGTGCTGTGTGTGTGTGCTGTGCTGTGTGCTGTGTGTGTGCGCGTGTGTGTGTGTGGCTTGTGCGTGTGTGTGTGCTGTGTGTGTGTGCTGTGCTGTGTGCTGTGTGTGTGTGTGTGCGCGTGTGTGTGTGTGGCTTGTGCGTGTGTGTGTGCTGTGTGTGTGTGTGTGCGTGCGCGTGTGCTGTGTGTGTGTGCGCGCTGTCCGTGGGGGTGGGGAGGAGAAGTGGAAGTGAGTGGGTGTCTGCGGGGGCGGTGGCTGCGAGTTGCGGCTGAGTCTGCGCGCGCATTTTTTTCCCTCCACTGCCCTCGCAACACAGGAAGGGTGCGGTCGTGTTCGGCGCTGGTTACTCGGACCACGAAGACACACGGCCCACGCGCTCGCGAGTGATCTCCGACTCCCACAATCCCCCTCGTCCTCGCACGCCGCGAAGAGGCGAAGCGGGTCGCGTACACGCACGGCAGGGGCCCCACCTGCTGCCGAGAGCAACAGCTTCCGTTCGACAACTTCAACGGGAGCGGCGGGCAAGCGGCGACCATGCCTCCGGCCGCCGTGGTCTTCAACTCGCAGGCGGTGACGTCGCGCCTGGGCGTCGTGCGCGTGCTCCAGGTCGCCTTCACCTGCGTCGCCTTCAGCCTCGTGGCGCACAGCGGAGGCAAGGCGCACTCGTACGGCGACTTCTGCATGTTCGCCTGGTGCGCTTGCTTCGCCTGCTCGCTCCTCATGCTCCTCCTCGAGCTGCTGGGCCAGCGAGGCTGCGCGCAGATCTCCTGGCAGAACCTGACGGTCACGTACGCCATGCTGGCCGCGCTGCTGCTGCTGTCCGCCTCCGTGCTGCATCCCGTCTACCGGCTGCGCGAGATCTCGTGCAGCAACTGCGAGCAGCGCACCTTCACCATCGTGGCGACCGTCTTCTCGTGCCTCGCCTTCCTCGCCTACGCCGCAGAGGTGGCGCTGACGCGGGCACGGCCCGGGGAGGTCACCGGCTACATGGCCAGCGTGCCCGGCTTGCTCAAGGTGCCCCCCGGCGGAAACGCCACACGCACGCAGGGTAGAATTGCGCCGAATTGCTTGTCTGGGTCGCTGTGTAGAGTTGGGACTGCTTGAGGTACACACACGGCCACACAGACCCGATAGGTAGATGGAAAAAAGATACCACAGCAGATGGAAATGAGGGACTCGTTCTAATAGCTGGCTTTAAAATCGTAAAACTAGATTCAAGACCTGGGCTTAAAATTCTAGATGTCGATTTAAAACGTGGGTTTAGATGGCGGCAGATATGAACCCATACTTTTTTCAGGCTCGCAAGTTTCATAAGATGCATAAAACCCGGGGGTTTTAAGGCACATCAGATTGATTTTAATCCTGGGTTCATGAAGCCAGAATTAAAATCTGGGTTTATAAAGCCTTACATGAATGTACATTTTGGCCTTATAATACCAGGCAGCAAAATAAAACCTCAATTCATGGGGCATAATTCAATCTTGGAACTTTTAAGGGTGATGTATATTAAACCTGGGTGAGGCCACAGCCAACATTTAAAACCTGGGTTCAAAAGATGTCAACGTTGGTTGTATGAGGCCAGCATATTTGAATCCTAGGCTAATAAAGCCTTTTACAAATTAAAAACCTGGGTTCATAAGACAAAGATAAGTTAAAACCATTGTGTTTTTTTGTTCTCCCTCCGCTAAATCGCACACGTGCGTGTGTCCACACGTTTCGCGCCCCCAGGTGCTGGAGGCGTTCGTGGCGTGCCTCATCTTCGTGGTGCTGGCAGATCGTCCGGGGCTGTACTCGCGCTACCCGGCGCTGCAGTGGTGCCTGGCCGTGTACTGCGTCTGCTTCGTGCTGGTGGCGGTCATCATCCTGCTCACCGTGTGCCAGAGCACGGGCCGACTCTGCCTGCCCTTCGACCGCTTCCTGGCCCTGTGCGGCCTAGTGGCCGTGCTTGCCTACGTGACGGCCGCGGTGCTGTGGCCCGTCTACTGCTTCTCCGACAAGTACGGCGAACCCCGGCGCTCCTCGTCCTATTGCCGCGACGTCGGCAGCTGCGACTGGGACATGCAGCTGGCCGTCACCGTGTTCACCTACATCAACCTGCTGGCCTACGTGGCCGACATGGTGTACTCGAGCCGCCTGGTCATCATCAGCCGCACGCTGTAGCGTCTTGGCGGGCCGCGGGACGGGCCGGGCCCATGGGGACTGGCTGCTTTCCGTGTCACGTGATGCTTGTAGAGATCCGCTAGCTATAGGGGTGAGCGTTCACTCGCTTGGAAATCTGTTGGTGAATGGTTACCCCGATGACTAACGGATCTCCATGACGGTCAGTGGTCGCCCCGTTAACTCGGCGGCGGTGACGGGGGGGGGTGACGGATGCCCGTCGTGTATTTTTGTGTGCGAGGTCTGGATGCCTAGAGATTGTTTTAACGTGTGGTGAGGGCGGCGCACACAACGCCTTGACTTGTGTGTTACCACTGCCTCCCCACCCGCACAGTCGCTAGAGATCTCTCTCTCTCTCTCTCCTCAGTTGTGCTGTAGCAGGTCTTCACGTCAGTCTCCTGTGTAAAGTCTGTCTCGGTTAATTTTGGGGAGCGGGAGTCGGGTTAAAATGAAGAGGCTAAGCTCGTCAAGCAAACTGCGCTTGGCAGCGTAAGAAACGGCATTCGGTTGGCTTCACCGGTTTGCCACTGGCAAACCTCTCTGTTTCATGATTGGCTGTCAAAATATCCAGAAACTCTAGGGTTGGAGAAAAGCGTCACTTTGGTGAGATATTTCCTGACCCACCATTAGAATGCAACAAGACAAAGACAAAGCTTTCCCCCCGTATAGCCTCGAGACTTTTGGGGCAAGTGCTGCTAGCGAGCAGCACCTATGAAGGCCGGCACAGCACACGAGGGGGTGGGTGGCCAGCACCACGCCCAGCCGCCTTTGTCTCGCTAGTGGAATTTTTTTAAAGCACCCCGGGACTCATTTGAAGCTGAGTCGACCTAGGGGAGGCCCCAGGACCGGTTCGGATAATCTTCACTGGTGTTGGCCGTGAGCGGGATTCGAACTCGGGTCGCCGGGTTCATAGAGCAGTGTGCTTCCCCCTACTGATCCCAACAATACACACACACGCCATACAGTGCGTGTATTGCGGGTGTGAGAATTGATTTTAATCGGTGCGTAGTTTAAGCAAGCCCAGGGCCACAGCTATAAAAGAAAATACAGTTATAGAGGCCGGCTTAACAGATATCTATGCCAGTGTAAAATGGTCACTTAAGCCATAATTATTAACGCTTGGTGAATTTTTTACGACATCGTTATGACATTCTACTGCCACGGTCGTGTTGCGGGTTCACAGACTGTATTTGCAATCCAGAAGGTCGCAGGTTTCGACTCCCCCTCTCCCGGCACGACCGCTGAAACGACGGAGCAAGTTCCTCGAATCTGCAAACCCGCCGCCGCCACATCCCTGTTCCACCCATCAACATAAAATTGGCGCGCCACCACAGTTGAGTAAACGCAACTGTGGCTGTCGCCTGATGTTGTGACTGCTGGCGAAACGTCGTACCCGAATTGTAAGTGTGTGTTTACTCTCCAACACACACCGGTGGTGCTGTGCTCGTGACGAATTGGCACGTTTAGTTTGCGTGACACAAACCCTTACTAGTTGGCAGCGTAGGGTGGTGGCGGGTTTAACGAAACGTTTATATATTTACTTGATCTGACCCCAAAACAACGACCTGTATTATGGACCCTAACTGCACTCGGCTATTTACACACACCGTGCCTCCCAACAGCAGCAGCAGCAACATCAATTACTGCGAATAAAGCAAAACTTCATATCAAACGTGGCATCTCTGAAGCCACTTGGGTGGCGGGAGGGGGGGGAGTTGGAGTGTTGGTGGGTCAGTGGGGATGCTCGCTCATCCGCTCGCCCACCATCTCTCCCACTTGGGCTCGTTATGATATTTTTTTTGTCTTCTATTCACAAAAACAACCTCTTATGGATAAACTCGTCACTTACCGAGGCTCCCACAAGGCCGTGCGGGTGGGCGTGTTGTGCGGTTTGGTGCCCGCTATCGTAAGAGGGCGGTGGTCGTGTGGCTACAGTTCGGGGCGGCGAGCAACGACGTCTTTGAAGTCAACGGCGCTGCTGCTGCTGTTGCTGCTACGCCTCTCTGAATCAAAAATTTACACGGAAACCGCGTACGTTTTTCCGAGCTTCGGCGATGAACGGGACAACGACCCTGCAGCTTGCAGAGGTCTCGGAATGCGAAAGGGTTACATTTACTCACCCGCTGAATCACTCATGCCAAAGAAGTTTTCTTTTCGCTGTCTTTTTTTCCGTGCTTTTTTTTTACTACCATTTTGTCAAAAAATGTTTGTACTCGCTCCTGTTGATGCACTGGAAGAAGTAGTTAGTTGTAGTCTTGAACCATCCGAGCAGACCTGCGCCCGCCGCTGCTTGTCGCCGTCGCACCGTTGTGCAGTCAGCAGGTTTGCTCGTGCAAGTGAGCGGCAGTAGTTTACTCCAGCACAAAGTTTTGGGAGCAACGGACAACAACAGAATCTCCCTCTCGCCCGAAAAGTAAAATTATAAAGGATGAATTTTATCCATCGACCGGTCCGGTCTTCCGGAACCAACGCTTTTCGTCTTCTTGTAATTGTTCCCAGTTTTATTCCAATCGCGCTCTCTCTCGGCCACGTACGGGATGTTGAACTTCTTTCGTGCCGTACGTAGCCGACCCTGCTCATCGGAGGTACGGGGGAAGGACAAGAAACTCTGGGTCGCTGTGCGAGTCTGTGTGTGTGTTAAAACTTGTTTGGCATCGTACGTAGCCGACCATCAAACTAAACACAAAAAGCAGTTCTAGAGAAATGAGACTGTCAATCTGGATGATGATTTAAAAGTGTGCGTAGCTCCCGTGGTTTCCTAATATCGGAAGGGAAGAGCGTTCCAGACGGCCGCGGAAGCGCATCTGAAAGCGCCGCGCGACGATGCGGTGACCACCGCCTTTGTTCGATGTCCATCCAACCCTGCGTGCCGTGAGGAGGAGTGGAGTTCAGTCCACGTGATGGCTGCCATCACAAGGACTCGAGCCCAGGTACTCGGTGAGTCTCGGCTCGACTCTCTTGACCCCTGACCCACACAACCGCCTTTTAAACGTGTATCTTATACGGAGAGACCGAATGATCACGTCTGCTTAGATACGTTTTCTCGCAGCGCATCACTTAGTTTCGCAGGATATTCGAAAGCTGCTGCTCGCTCACTCTCCCCGATGCTTTTTCGGGTTGCACCGCTGCGGGGAGCTGCTTTGGGGATTTATTTATCGAAATGAGGCTCCCCCTGGCACGTGCAGAGAAACGTCAAGGACACGAGGCCAGACAAGCGCGCCGTTTACAGCCAGAAAATAAATGGCCCGCGGTGTTTTCGGGTGAAGTTCAGGGAAGGTCTAAGTCACAGTCGTTGCCTTTAAAACACTGGATCACAGCCGTGGGCAACCAAGAACAAACCAAAAACAACGAATGTGGGACTCCACAACAACAACAACCGCCACTAAGTGGCGGTGACGTCACCATACCCGTACCCGGCCGCACCAGGGTCGCAAACGGGTACCCGTACCCTACCCGATCGGGTACCCTACCCGTACCCGGCCGGGAACGGGTAGGGTACCCGATTGCGACCTCTGGGATGAAGCCATGTTGCAGGCGTGGGTGGGTTGATTCTAGGAACTTGAATTGTGAGAAGAGACAAGATATTGGGAAATGAGTGACAAATAGTTACTCACCAGTGACTCACGGCCTACCCGTACCCGTACCTGGCCGCACTAGGGTCGCAGCCGGGTATCGGGTAGGGTACGGGTATCGGGTACCCGGTTGTGACCTCGAGTCTCCTGACGGTGAAACGTCGAGGAACAAAAGGCGGGGGTGGTGCGGGAGAGCCGTCCTCCGTTCTTGCGATGTGGCCGCGCGGGCGGGACAACGTCTTGAACGGGATGATGTCATCGACGGGGGGATAAGACCGATCCTCGACGAGACTTGGGTATCACGATCATCGCGGTCATCGCAGTCATCGCGGTCATCGCGATCATTACCATCGGGCTCCAAGAGGCTCGCGGACGACGCCCGCGTGCGTACGGAAGGGGCCGCGCATCCTGTTTGGAGCCTCGACTTGCAGGAGAATCCCAAGTCTCGTCGCATGACTGACGGACTGACGTGGCCCGGCATCATTTGACACGTGGGAGCTTTGACCGACAAGAGGGCGGGCTCGAGAGGGCTGGGGTCACGTGCACTGGGAACTGGGACACCCGGCAATCAGCTTGGCAGTCCACGTCGTTCCGTTTGTCTGACCGGAATAGCGTAGAGGTTGTGTACGTTGCGAGAATCGCGTTTCGTGTTCATGGTCCGTGCATCTGTAAAGGACATCGAAGACGATCACGTGATACAGATCGGCCTATTACCCGCTCGGTAATTGCTCTTCTAGGGCGATCCTGATTTGATTCTGGCGGAACAGCCACTGACGATTGATGGTCTGGCCAGCTAAGCGTGGGTTTGGCTTGGGGATGATTCAAATGGGATTTGTTTTCGTGGAGGGAGTTGTTGGTTTGTGTTGCGATAGAGGATAGAAGGTTCTGGAGCGGTCGGTGGGGATAGCCCCTGCCTGGAGACTGCCGATGGTGTAAGCGCCAGAGGTCGCAAACGGGTTTTGATTCCTTACCTGTACCCGTACCCGGCCGCACCAGGGTCGCAAACGGCTACCCGTACGCTACCGGTACCCTACCCGAAATGAGTGACAAACGGTTACTCACCGGTGACTCACGGCCTACCCGTACCCGGCCGGGTACGGGTAGCCGGGTATCGTGTAGGGTACGGGTATCGGGTACCCGGTTGTGACCTCTGGTAAGCGCCTCGAAGTCCTGCGAATGAAGGCGACGTTTAGGGAACGGCACGTGTGCTGGGCTCTTCCACACACACACCGCGGAGCGGCTGAAAAGGCCCACCCACACTGGTCCAAATACATTTTTAAAACAACTGACTGTGAATTCAAAGCCGTCGGGTGTCTGTGGTTGTTGTTGTTGTTGATGTAGCGTAACGACGCATGACGTTGCTGGATGTTTCAATAAACATTTCTGTTTACGACACAGATCTTCTCTCCGGGAAATGTCTCGTTGCGGAGTGTCCTCCGTGTGGACACTGCACTGGATATCTGAGAGGCAAAGGAGCTGCCCTGCATTTGCTCACTCGCGTCATTGCTGGTGGAAGGGCAACCACTTCTCGAGGTGGGCTCTAAGAGAACCCCCCCCCCCCCCCCCTCTCGATGTTGGCCTACTCTTCCACACCGATGCGGCTGGCATCCTGCAACAAACATTCCTGCGGAGGGAGCTGGTAGGAACGTTGGGTTGCTCGGTCAATGGCCAGGGTCAACGGCGGCGTGGTGTATTCCGCAAATATGTCCGACTGTGAGGGCGGGCACAAGCCGGCGTGAGTAGGTTAAACGTTGAGTTTTATAAGGGCACCACGGGGTGACCAGCATCTCCCCACCCAGCCCCTCCCCACCCTCCCCTCTCCACCCAGCCCCACCCCTCCCATTTTTGGATGCACGACGGACGGTTGGACACAATAATTCCCTGTGGGCTGGTGGAACCAGGAGGTTCCTACCAGTAAATGCTTTCAAGCTATCAACTCCGGTTCAGTGATTCTGCACTTGCTCTATTACTATAGTACTATACCGCCTTCAACTGTTATGAACGACCGGGTGTTTAAGGTTAGCGATTTGTCGTATTATCCGGCTGTGTAGCAAATTAAAAAATACACAATTACTTTACTGTGCAAGTTACAAATGTGTGTTTGAATATTCACGTGTTTTTATTTTATTTTAGGGCCCCTTTATAACATCCTGCTACAGATCCCGCACCAGCTTCATCCGGCACCGATCTACATCACCAGCCGTTACGGAAGAAGAAGTAGAAGAAGACAATGATTATTGTTGTGCTTTGTTTACCCAGGAGACAGCCTTCGCCGAGCCTCCGAGGAATTGTTTTATTTCAGGAGACGTCCTGCCAAGTTTCTTTCGCAGCCGTGCGCGTTGCTGCTGCTGCCGCTGCTGCCGCTGTGATCCGAGTTGATTCGTTTGCGGGCCATTGCTCAACAGCGTGGCAGGATGTGGTCAATACCAGTTGCACTTTTTCTTCTTGGTTCTTTCGGTAAAGTCACGTACAAGGGAAATAATAAAATAATAAATAATAAAATACAATTTTCACGACGTTTCGGCCACAATGCAAGCAGCCGTCCTCAGGTGAAGAACAGGGCGTCTGAATGAGGACGGCTGCTTGCGTTGTGGCCGAAACGTCGTGAGAATTATTTAATAATGTTTTTATTTTATTATTTCCATTCTACGTGACTTTACCGAAAGAACCAAGAAGATGAATCCCTGCAGTCACGAAAGCTTTAAAATAATTGTATAATGTTTTATTTTTATTATTGTATTATTTCCCTTCTACGTGACTTTACCGAAAGAACCAAGAAGATGAATCCCTGCAGTCACGAAAGCTTTAAAATAATTGTATAATGTTTTATTTTTATTATTGTATTATTTCCCTTCTACGTGACTTTACCGAAAGAACCAAGAAGATGAATCCCTGCAGTCACGAAAGCTTTAAAATAATTGTATAATGTTTTATTTTTATTATTGCATTATTTCCCTTCTACGTGACTTTACCGAAAGAACCAAGAAGATGAATCCCTGCAGTCACGAAAGCTTTAAAATAATTGTATAATGTTTTATTTTTATTATTGTATTATTTCCCTTCTACGTGACTTTACCGAAAGAACCAAGAAGATGAATCCCTGCAGTCACGAAAGCTTTAAAATAATTGTATAATGTTTTATTTGTATTATTTTATTATTTCCCTTCTACATGACTTTACCGAAAGAACCAAGAAGATGAATCCCTGCAGTCACGAAAGCTTTAAATCGAAACCAGTTTCACTGTTTGGGTTCTTTTTAACTCTGGGAAGAAACCGGAAAACCTTGGAGGATATCCCTGCAAGAGGCACCCGAGTCAGGAATGGAACCCAATGCACACGACGTGGAACCCGAGGCATTCACCCAGCAGTGGATCGAACAAAACAAGTGGCTGTAACACGTGCAGCAATCGTCCTTTGCTCTATTGTTCCTCCCCCTCCTCCTCCACCACCACCACCCGCCACACACTCACCCACTCCCCCCACCACCCCCACCCGCCACACACCACACACACACACCCACTCACCCCACCACCACCACCCGCCACACACCACACACACACCCACTCACCCCACCACCACCACCCGCCACACACCACACACACACACCCACTCACCCCACCACCACCACCCGCCACACACCACACACACACACCCACTCACCCCACCACCACCACCCGCCACACACCACACACACACACCCACTCACCCCACCACCACCACACACCACACACCACACACACACCCACTCACCCCACCACCACCACACACCACACACCACACACACACCCACTCACCCACCACCACCACACACACACCCACTCACCCCACCACCACCACCCGCCACACACCACACACACACACCCACTCACCACCACCACCACCACCCCCACACACCACACACACACACCCACTCACCCCACCACCACCAACCCGCCACACACCACACACACACACCCACTCACCCCACCACCACCACCCGCCACACACACACACACACACACCCACTCACCCCACCACCACCACCCGCCACACACACACACCCACTCACCCCACCACCACCACCCGCCACACACCACAACACACACACCCACTCACCCCACCACCACCACCCGCCACAACACCACACACACACACCCACTCACCCCACCACCACCACCCGCCAACACCACACACACACACCCACTCACCCCACCCCCACCACCCGCCACACACCACACACACACACCCACTCACCCCACCACCACCACCCGCCACACACCACACACACACACCCAACTCACCCCCACCACCACCACCCGCCACACACCACACACACACACCCACTCACCCCACCACCACCACCCGCCACACACCACACACACACACCCACTCACCCCACCACCACCACCCGCCACACACCACACACACACACCCACTCACCCCACCACCACCACCCGCCACACACCACACACACACACCCACTCACCCCACCCCACCACCCGCCACACACCACACACACACACCCACTCACCCCACCACCACCACCCGCCACACACCACACACACACACCCACTCACCCCACCACCACCACCCGCCACACACCCACACACCACAACCCACTCACCCCACCACCACCACCCGCCACACACCACACACACCACACCCACTCACCCCACCACCACCACCCGCCACACACCACACACACACCCACTCACCCCACCACCACCACCCGCCACACACCACACACACACACCCACTCACCCCACCACCACCACCCGCCACACACCACACACACACACCCACTCACCCCACCCCACCACCCGCCACACACCACACACACACACCCACTCACCCCACCACCACCACCCGCCACACACCACACACACACACCCACTCACCCCACCACCACCACCCGCCACACACCACACACACACACCCACTCACCCCACCACCACCACCCGCCACACACCACACACACACACCCACTCACCCCACCACCACCACCCGCCACACACCACACACACACACCCACTCACCCCACCACCACCACCCGCCACACACCACACACACACACCCACTCACCCCACCACCACCACACACCACACACACACACCCACTCACCCCACCACCACCACACACCACACACACACACCCACTCACCCCACCCCACCACCCGCCACACACCACACACACACACCCACTCACCCCACCACCACCACCCGCCACACACCACACACACACACCTACTCACCCCACCACCACCACCCGCCACACACCACACACACACACCCACTCACCCCACCACCACCACCCGCCACACACCACACACACACACCCACTCACCCCACCACCACCACCCGCCACATACTCACCCACTCACCCCACCACCACCACCCGCCACACACCACACACCCACTCACCCCACCCCACCACCCGCCACACACCACACACACACACCCACTCACCCCACCACCACCACCCGCCACACACCACACACACACACCCACTCACCCCACCACCACCACCCGCCACACACCACACACACACACCCACTCACCCCACCACCACCACCCGCCACACACCACACACACACACCCACTCACCCCACCACCACCACCCGCCACACACCACACACACACACCCACTCACCCCACCACCACCACCCGCCACACACCACACACACACACCCACTCACCCCACCACCACCACACACCACACACACACACCCACTCACCCCACCACCACCACACACCACACACACACACCCACTCACCCCACCCCACCACCCGCCACACACCACACACACACACCCACTCACCCCACCACCACCACCCGCCACACACCACACACACACACCTACTCACCCCACCACCACCACCCGCCACACACCACACACACACACCCACTCACCCCACCACCACCACCCGCCACACACCACACACACACACCCACTCACCCCACCACCACCACCCGCCACATACTCACCCACTCACCCCACCACCACCACCCGCCACACTCCACACACCCACTCACCCCACCCCACCACCCGCCACACACCACACACACACACCCACTCACCCCACCACCACCACCCGCCACACACCACACACACACACCCACTCACCCCACCACCACCACACACCACACACACACACCCACTCACCCCACCACCACCACACACCACACACACACACCCACTCACCCCACCCCACCACCCGCCACACACCACACACACACACCCACTCACCCCACCACCACCACCCGCCACACACCACACACACACACCTACTCACCCCACCACCACCACCCGCCACACACCACACACACACACCCACTCACCCCACCACCACCACCCGCCACACACCACACACACACACCCACTCACCCCACCACCACCACCCGCCACATACTCACCCACTCACCCCACCACCACCACCCGCCACACACCACACACCCACTCACCCCACCCCACCACCCGCCACACACCACACACACACACCCACTCACCCCACCACCACCACCCGCCACACACCACACACACACACCCACTCACCCCACCACCACCACCCGCCACACACTCACCCACTCACCCCACCATCGCTCACAAGCTGAGCTTTCCAGAGAGCGGAAAATGTGACGCTGATCCTGGAGTTTTGGGGGAAGCCGATGGAGCGAGGGTGGTGGAGGGGGTGGAACTCCGAGGAGACCCGCGGAGTGCGTGGGCCTGGGTGGGTGGGTGGGTGATGAGTGGGGAATGATGATTTGAAACAGATGGGAGAGAAGACGATGGGGGGGGGGGTGGGGGAGTGTTGGTTCTGAGGGTACAAGTCACTGCTGCCTCAAACCCTGGCCAACTAGCCAGCCAGACTATTGTACTCCATCTTCTTGGTTCTTTCGGTAAAGTCACTTAGAAGGGAAATAATAAAATAATGAAAATAAAACATAATAAAATACAATTCTCACTGAATTCTCAGTGAGTAATAAAAATAAAACAATAAAATACAATTCTCACTGAATTCTCAGTGAGAATTGTATTTTATTATGTTTTAATATCTACTGAATTCTCAGTGAGAATTGTATTTTACTATGTATTATTTTTATTATTTTATTATTTCCCTTCTACGTGACTTTACCGAAAGAACCAAGAAGATGAATCCCTGCAGTCACGAAAGCTTTAAATCGAAATATTGCACTCCAGTTGACTCTGACAATTCAACCAATGCGAACCACACTCTAAACCCGAACCAACGAGTCAACGACACCATGACACTTCGCTCGACCCTTACCGATTACAAATTAGCAGGTCAGACACTGGCCACTGCCTTCCCACTGATCCTACCTCGACCCTTGACCCCACTCCCGGGGTGCCTCACCGCTACTCGATTGAAAAACTAAAACACGATTTTTCTTTGAAATGAAATAGTTCAGTTTTATTTGGAAATTTTAAGACCGCCACCGGGCTACGTGGCGATCACAAATGGTCGCTCAACCAAGTGGCCCATCATCACGTGGGACATTTATAGCAGACAGATACTCTGAACGCGCGGTTCTAAATGTGGAGGGGGAATCCCGGAGGACCCGGAGAAAAATCCACGCGACGACGGGGAGAAGAGAGACACGCAAACTCCAAATATACAGCAGCAGCAGCAGGCGTCAGGGTTGGGATCGAACCCACGACCTCCTGCATACCAGGCGAGGTAGTTAACATCTCATAGCCACCGCGGCGCCCGTGCTGCTAGCAGGGGCAGTGGCCACCACCACCACCATCACCAGCAGCACCACCAGCACCACCACCAGCACCAACACCACCACCAGCACCACCACCAGCACCACCAGCACCACCACCACTGTGACCAGGAATGACCTCTCTGCTCTTGCGGTCACAAGCGAGCACTGCCGCCAAAGTGTTTCATGGAACAGGGAGAGAAACCCGCAGTAAAAGCCACAATGGCGCGTATGTGTGTACGTGTAGCAGTAATAATAATAACAACGAGCAGAGAGCGCTCGCAACAGTGAGAGGCATTCATTGATTTCTGCTGCTGCAGCTCCCCCTGGGCGAGCCGGTCTCGTGATCCCCACACCGCACAGAGGCAACTTTGCTGATCCCAGAGAGGCAACTTTATTGACCCCAGAGAGGCAACTTTGTTGACCCCAGAGAGGCAACTTTGTTGACCCCAGAGAGGCAACTTTGTTGACCCCAGAGAGGCAACTTTGTTGACCCCGTGGTGCGACACGTGGCTGATTGTGGGGGGGGGGGGGGTAAGTGAATTCCCAAACGAGAACTTTATTGAAGAAGACCCGACGAAGCGACGGCTCTCTGGTTTCTCTGGTTCTCTGTGCTGCCCCAGACGACAGCGGCGGTGTACCGATCTCGGTAGCCGTGTCCAGTCAAAGGTGCATGGAGGGTGGTCTGTCCTCCATGAATGATGGCACTCCATTTGGTGCAAACCCTAAGGCGTTCATCACCAATGGATGCCCGATACAACACGCGTACTCTGGCGGGACACGCAGACGCCAACCCAGCTCGCAACCCCACGTGCCCGTTGGTTGGATGGCTTAAAACGTTCAGGGTACAATTGTATCCTTAACATCCCTTGGTGTGGACCAATCAGTTTCAAGGACAATGCATATATTATCAGAGTGTGTTTTTGTTTGCATTTTGACTGCAAGTATTGTGGTTAATGCAGTTACATGAATCCTCGTAAAAAGGTTTCAGTTTTGTTGCCAGAAAAAAGGTGAGAAACCCCTATTATAAAGTCACGTAGAAGGGGAATAATAAAAATAAAACATAATAAAATACAATTATCACGACGTTTCGGCCACAACGCAAGCAGCCGTCCTCAGGTGAAGACCAGGTCTGTCGGAAAGACAGACGCTGTCTTTCCGGGCTGACAGTCCACGGACCTGTTCTTCACCTGAGGACGGCTGCTTGCGTTGTGGCCGAAACGTCGTGAGAATTGTATTTTATTATGTTTTATTTATTATTTTATTATTTCTATTCTACGTGACTTTACCGAAAGAACCAAGAAGATGAATCCCTGCAGTCACGAAAGCTTTAAATCGAAATTTAATTGTGACCTATTTCTTTTTGCGAACGCCATACAACCCAAATTAATTCATCCCCCGCCCCCCCCCCCCCCATTTATTGTGGTCAAAAAAATGTCCTTGGGTGTGGCTCTCTGTGCTGTGTGAATATTTTTAGAAAGTGTCCTCACTGGGACGACCGCGAGCACATTGCGGCTCTTGGCGGGCGCAGAGAAATAAAAAAAATCCCACCACACAATTTAGCGGGAGTTTCCTCTTGCAATTGCAATTTTTTTTACACAAAATTACGAGAAATCCCTGGCGCCACGTTTGAGCCTTGGGAGAGACGGGCAGAGCCACAAAGACAAAGATCCCTCCGCCCCGGATGGGCTTAAACGTCGTACTCAGATTGTAAATGTTGTGGCTTGGCTCTCTAACACACCGGTTAGTGCTGTACTCGTATACTACACTATACACTACACTATACACTATACTATACACTAGTGCTGTACTAGTATACTACACTACACTATACACTACAATAGTGCTGTAGTATTATACTACACTATACCCTACACTATACACTACACTATACACTACTATACACTACACTATACACTACACTATACACTACACTGCACACTAGTGCTGTACTAGTGACGAATTGGCCACGTTCTGTTTACGTGACAACCCTTACTAGTTGGCCGTGTCGGGTGGTGGCGGGTTTTAACGACACATTTATATATTTACGCGATCTAACCCAAACAAAACCTCCATTATGGATGATATTGGTCGCGAAAGCCTCCTACGTGTTAGACCCTCAACAGACTGTAGGGGCAAGTGCTGTTAGCGAGTAGAAACCTACGAAGACCGGCACGGCACATGAGGGGGTGGGTGGCCAGCACCACGCCCGGCCGCCTTTGTCTCCCCAGTAGCGATGTTTTTACGCACCGCACCAGGTACTCATTTGAGGCTGAGTCTACCCAGGGGAGCTCCAGGACCGGTTCAGATAATCGTCACGGCCGTGAGCGGGAATCGAACTCGGGTGGCCGGGTTCGTAGCGCAGCGTAGCGCTAACCGCTGCACCACCGCTCCCCACACAGAAAACACACACACGGGCACACACGGACACCGCACTAGGCACTCATTTTAGGCTGAGTCGACCTAGGGGAGACACAGATATTTGCCACCGGTGTCGGCCTCGAGCAGGAATCGAACTCGGCTCGCCAGGTTCGTAGCGCAGCGTGGCGCTAACCGCTGCACCACCGCTCCCCACACAGACACACACACGCACCACACCCTTGGGTCGTGAAGTGGTGAAACGAGGCATATGCCCTCCCACGCGTGTGACATTCTGCACAGCTACACCGTTACGTTTCTAGGGGCGAGAGGGTTTGGTGGTAGTGATGTGGTGGTGGTGGTGGTGTGGAGGCGAGGGGGGTGGGTGCCGTTACGCAGAGTGTGACATTCTGCACAGCTACACCGTTACGTTTCTAGGGGCGAGAGGGTTTGGTGGTGATGTGGTGGTGGCGTGGGGGTGGGTTGCCGGTACGCAGAGTGTGACATTCTGCACAGCTACACCGTTACGTTTCTAGGGACGAGAGGGTTTGGTGGTGATGTGGTGGTGGCGTGGGGGTGGGTTGCCGGTACGCAGAGTGTGACATTCTGCACAGCTACACCGTTACGTTTCTAGGGACGAGAGGGTTTGGTGGTGATGTGGTGGTGGCGTGGGGGTGGGTTGCCGGTACGCAGAGTGTGACATTCTGCACAGCTACACCGTTACGTTTCTAGGGGCGAGAGGGTTTGGTGGTGATGTGGTGGTGGCGTGGAGGGGGGGGTGCCGTTACGCAGAGAACTCCACACAACGTTGCCCTGCGGTGGCCTCACGCCTTGCTCCTCCCCTCCTTTCCGGAGAAACTGTTTTCTCTCCCTCCCTCTCCAACAAAGCTCTGTGTTTTTTTTTGTTGGGTTCGAGGCGCGTAAAATATCCAGCCTGTGCGTCAGATCACCACACGCAGCAGCAGCAGCTCCACCTCCTCCTCCTCTCGAGCTCCGTTCTTCTTCGTCCCACGGACCCCTCCACTCGATCTGCTCGTCGCTTCTTCTCTCCCTTCACTCGCTCTCTCGCCCTTCGGCACCATGCCCCAGGTGGTCGTGAACTCGCAGGCGGTGACGTCCCGCCTGGGCGTCGTGCGCGTGCTCCAGGTGGCTTTCACCTGCGTCGCATTCAGCCTCGTGGCGCACAGCGGAGGCAAGGCGCACTCGTACGGCGACTTCTGCATGTTCGCCTGGTGCGCATGCTTCGCCTGCTCCCTCTTTATGCTTCTCCTCGAGCTGTTCGACCAGCGAAGCTGCGCGCAGATCTCCTGGCAGAACCTGACGGTCACGTACGCCATGCTGGCCGCGCTGCTGCTGCTGTCCGCCTCCGTGCTGCATCCCGTCTACCGGCTGCGCAGGATCTCGTGCGGCAACTGCGAGCAGCGCACCTTCACCATCGTGGCGACCGTCTTCTCGTGCCTCGCGTTCCTCGCCTACGCCGCAGAGGTGGCCCTGACGCGGGCACGCCCCGGGGAGGTCACGGGCTACATGGCCAGCGTGCCCGGCTTGCTCAAGGTGCGACCCCACCCCCCCCCCCCGGTGGAAACGCCACGCGCACGCGAGGTAGAATTGCGCCGAATTGCTTGTCTGGGTCGCTGTGTAGAGTTGGTGGTGCCGGGACTGGTCGTCGCGGCGATGGCGAGGGGGTGGACTGGATGCGGCACGAAGGCTGCTTGATCTCAAGGCATCTCGCACTGCCACGCCCAGAGAGCGAATTCTTAAGGAATATTTTGCAGGTCGTGTGGATTGACTGGAGAAAGTGGCACGTGCCACTCGTGGCCACGGCTATCCCAATGACAGATAATCAAAAGGTGGATTTAAGATACCGATGCGTTTTAAACACTCATTGGTGGGCTAAAATCCCAACGGTCAGATTTGACAATGTGAAACTTGACTTTTTTTTCTGTTTAAATCCAGGCGAGAGATTTTAACCATCGGGCTGGAGATTTTAAATATCGGGTTTTTAAATCACCGGGACCGGATTGAAACCTGGGTTTTGCAGCCTGCGCGGCCGCCACGTCTGGCATTCCAGCGAACAACAGAAACAGTTTTATGCTCACACAGCTCTGGGGTGGGAGGCGGTGGTGGGGGTGGTGGTGGTGTGGGTGGAGCAGGGCCCAAAGCCATAAACGGGTCAGCCTGTTGCGTTAAATTTATTACGGGACTTCTCCTGGCCCCCCAATCAATGGGAGCTTTGTGTCGGCCACAGCAAAAACGGCGTTCACGCGCAGAACGCGTCGGGGCCAGGAAGGATCTCAGTCCTGTGCCCCAGACGTCGTGTTCACGTTGCCTCGTTACGCACTCCGCTCACCGCGCACGCATTTCGCGCCCCCAGGTGCTGGAGGCGTTCGTGGCGTGCCTCATCTTCGTGGTGCTGGCAGATCGCCCGGGGCTGTACTCGCGCTACCCGGCGCTGCAGTGGTGCCTGGCCGTGTACTGCGTCTGCTTCGTGCTGGTGGCGGTCGTCATCCTGCTCACCGTGTGCCAGAGCACGGGCCGACTCTGCCTGCCCTTCGACCGCTTCCTGGCCCTGTGTGGCTTTGTAGCCGTGCTGGGCTACGTGACGGCCGCGGTGCTGTGGCCCGTCTACTGCTTCTCCGACAAAGACGGCCACCCTCGCCGCACGCCCGACTGCCGATTCGTGGGCGGCTGCGACTGGGACATGCAGCTGGCGGTGACTGTGTTCACCTACGTGAACCTGCTGGCCTACGTGGCCGATATGGTCTACTCAAGCCGCCTGGTCATCTTCAGCCGCTCCTGATGGAGGGGAGAGGGTGGCAGGGTGGGATGGGGTGGGCGGGCTGGAGGGGCTGGGTGTGGTAGGAGTCCGAGGTCAGGATTGGAAGTGGTTTTGGTGGTGGTGGGGGGGTGGTGGCAAATATGGAAGATGGAAACCAGCTGTTGGAGCCAAGGGAGCCTCTTGGGCAAATGTCGTCACGGCTGGGTGTGGTGGTGATGCAGGGGTCTGCGTTCAAGCCGCCTCCGTTGAACGAATACGTTTCTCTTGAATTAAAACAAAATATAGCGCGTTTACATTTAATGGGAATTCCACGCAAGTGTAGTGCTTAGAGGCAGAGTTCAGGCGTGCAAATGTTAACGTTTGTATGTGCTGGTCTGCTCGTTACTCATTTAATCCGTAAGAATATGAAAGTTTTTTTTTTTGTAAACGAATGGCAGTCGTGAACAAGCGCACGTAAATAAACTCCACAATTTGTCATCAAAATCTATAATCAGCTTAAAGTTTCAGAAAATGTCCCTTGGAAGAAGAAAATCCAGTCGAGGGGGGAGGAGGGTGGTCTGTGTTTTTGGTCTAGGGAAGAGAGATGGGTTTTTGGGTTGGAGTTCGGGTTGGAGTAGCTCAGAGGCGTTCATAGTGGAGCCCCATCCATAGTCAGGGAGCACGTGACCACCTCATCCTTCATTGCCCACTGCTACAAGAAGATCGTTATGTGTTCGCTTAGATTGCAGGAAGGCCCGTATGTGTCCCGTTAGGTTGTAGAAAGGCTAAAATGTGTCCCGTTAGTCCATATGAAGGCCGAAATGTGTCCCGCTCGATTGTAGGAAGGTCGGTATGTGTTCCGTTAGGTTGTAGGAAGGCCAAAATGTGTCCCGTTAGTCCATAGGAAGGCCAAAATGTGTCCCGTTAGGTTGCAGGAAGGTCGGTATGTGTTCCGTTAGGTTGCAGGAAGGCCGAAATGTCTCCCGCTAGTCCATAGGAAGGCCGAAATGTGTCCCGTTAGGTTGCAGGAAGGTCGGTATGTGTCCCGTTAGTTGGGCGTGGTGGAAGTCCGGCCATACTTTTCGGCTGACAAGGACCTTGAAAATGCCGAGGATGCTGAGCAGGCCACTCCCTTCCTCGTTCTGTAAATTGCCTGCTTCGCCTCATCAAAGTTTACCAGCCCATCACTGTATTAACCACAAATTCATATAGCCACATTCTCCACCCACCCACCACCCATGCTGCAGTTTAACACGAAGTAGGATTTCGCAACCAACAGTTGTTTTGGGTTAGATCGCGTAAATATATAAATGTGTCGTTAAACCCGTCACCACCCGACACAGCCAACTAGTGAGGTTTGTCACGTAAACAGAACAGGCGGAATTTGTCCACAAATCTAGCTGTCGCCTGATGAAGCTGGTTGTAATTACTGGCGAAACGTCGTACTAAGATTGTAAATGTTGTGCCTTGGCTCTCCAACATACAACCGGTGGTGCTGTACTAGTGACGAATTGGCCACGTTCTGTTTGTGTGACAACCCTTACTAGTTGGCTGCATCGGGTGGTGGCGGGTTTAACGACACAACATTTATATATTTACGTGATCTGACCCAAAAAAAACAACCTGTGTTATGGACCCTCGCTGTACCCGGCTATTGAGCTCAACAACCCATAGCTGTGATGTCACCACAGAGGTACAAACACCGTGCCTCCCATCAGCAGCAGCAGCATCAATTACTGCGAATAAATTCTAGATTTGAAGCTTTCGTGACTGCAAGGATTCATATTCTTAGGTTTTTTTTCGGTAAAGTCACGTAGGTAAAACATTTAAATTAATAAAAGTAAAATAAAAATAAAATAAAAAATCACGACGTTTCGGAGGCAACACAAGCTTCCGTCTTCAGGTGGAACCGTCACAGCCACGATAGCTGTATCAAGTGAGAGAAATTCCAAGAAAACAATCCTTGTATATATACTGGTTGAGGGTGGGAGGAGCCAAGGTAGTAATACTATTCAGGGCTTACCTTGGCTCCTCCCACCCTCAACCAGTATATATATACAAGGATTGTTTTCTTGGAATTTCTCTCACTTGATACAGCTGTCGTGCTGCGAATAAAGCCAAACTTCATGTTAAACGTGGCACGTGGAGGGTGAGTTAAGAGATTTACTCTCCAACACGCCGGTGAGCTGAAGTAGTAACTATTTGCCGTTGTTGTTTTAGTGACAAATCCCTTACTAATTGGCTGTGTCGGGTGGTGGAGGGTTTCTACACATGTACACTAACCCAAAAAACCTTTATTATGAATAATATTGGTCGCGAAAGCCTGGGTTAGTCGATGCTCGCTCACCCGCTCGCCCACGTGGGCTCGTTATTATTATTATTTCAGTAACGAGACGGTGTTGTTGTTTTTTATACTAATGCAAGTGTATTTTTTTATTTTTCAATCAGAGGACCGTTTCATGCAGCTCGCCCCGTGTTCGCTCACCAAAGGTGCGCACGTGTCAAAAACGTGGATCACGCAGAGTATCCGGTCTGTTTTGGCGTTCTGCCTGCATGCGTTTTCTGTTCTGACGATGGTGTCGTTTTTGAGCAATAAACCTTGCCTTTTACAGTTTGCAATTGCAGTTTGCCGAAAAATTTCACAAGATCATCACCATACACACCCCTTTGTCATCGCACTCACGAATCACCACCATATTCGTCCGTACCGGAGGTAGCTGCATTGACGATTAGCAGCTACAAATGAAACACCCCAATCCACTCTCGACACACGAGAAGTGGGGAGTGATTTTGGGGAATGGCTTTCTCGAATCCATCTGCATCACAGCCATGAGCGCGGTGCTGAGATTTCTCCGGGGATTCCTTCCCCGCACGAAGCCAAAACTCTCACTACGAATAGAATTGTAAATGTTGTGGCTTGGCTCTCCAACGCACAACCGAGGGGGGTACGCGGATCCCTGAGGGAGTAAGAGGACCCCTGAGGGGGTACCCCCTGGCGGGGTACCCCCTGGCAATGTCCCAGGTGTGTTACGTGCGGTGATTTATTAAACGTGAAATTATATCACACACGAGAGCCATCGGTGAATTCTAAAATAACTACGATTAATTTGTTTGAATCTATATGGTGACCGAGAACGATGTAAAATACCTCTCAAAAACTCTTATTGATCTTTGCTGTGGTTTTCACACCATATGATGATTGCTTGTGTTGCAATCGAAACGTCGTGAGAATTTAATTGTTTTATTTTTATTATTTTATTATTTCCCTTCTACGTGACTTTACCGAAAGAACCGAGAATATATATTCTTATTGATCGTAAACAATGTTGGTTTCCAAGAGCAACCAGCTAACGCAAACAATTGATGTCACGCGTTCAGAGCGTCCATTTTTTTAAGTTCGTTAGGATACCTCACAAAATGGACAATAGGTTTAAAAAAAAGTTGTTTATTACCCGTACATTGATTTCTCAAGAACTATGTTTGCATACGTGTCAACCCATACGGTTGACCCGTATTGTTGTACAGGGAAAGTGAGTTTTCAGGTCCATACGGCGAACAGCCGTTTCATGATGGGACTTTGTAGGATGAACTTTGAGATTTATAAGGGACACGGGGCTACCAATAATGTCTGAATTAGTCTATGATTAGGTAGGGCACTGATAAGGGGTTGACAGGTATGGGTTGAGCTCACAAAAAGGTCTGTATTGCACGTTTCTTTGCATGTTCACCACACGTACGTACGGTTAACGCAGACTCCATTCCTTGCAATTTTTTTTTATATTTGGTGTTTAAACATCTCAACACCTCCTGGTTTTATTTGCCAGAAAGAGTAAACACCCTATACTCTTTGGTTCTTTCATATTCTTAGGTTTTTTTCGGTAAAGCCACGTAGGTAAAAAAATTTAAATTATTAAAAGTAAAATAAAAAAAATCACGACGTTTCGGAGGCAACACAAGCTTCCGTCTTCAGGTGGAACAGTCACAGCCACGACAGCTATACTTTTATTTTAATTTTTTTAATTTTTATTTTTTTACCTACGTGACTTTACCGAAAAAACCTAATAATATGAATCCTTGCAGTCACGAAAGCTTCAAATCTAGAATTCGGTGTAAGAAGTTAACCTTCACTGAAAGCTCCAAGGGGTTATGGACAGGAAACACAAAATGGCGAACAACAGCAACAATGGGGCCATTCTGAAGGGACACATTCAGCCATGGTTATCCGCAGCGTTTTGTTCACCACACGCGTGTGCCAACTCATGTTTCCGTTGTGGTACGAAATTAAAAAAAAACATAATCTTATCTTGTTTGCGTAATACGGAGGCCCTTGAATGGGAGATGTTTTGACGCTGTCTACCGCCATCTTGTGGTGAGTCCAATTGGATTTGCCAGGGGTGGGTGCGGACAGACTCGTTATCGACAATGCAGTAGCAGGGGACTTAATTATGAACATTCGAACTTTCATAGACACGAACAAATCCGTGCCGTGTGGTCCAGTTGCCTGTTCAACCACCTGTGCAATAGACGGCAGTGGTGGCATCTACATCTGCAGAACGTGAAAAACCAGTGGTATCTACATCTGTAGAACGTGAAGAACCAGTGGCATTTACATCTGTAGAACGTGAAGAACCAGTGGCATCTACATCTGTAGAACGTGAAGAACCAGCGGCATCTACATCTGCAGAACGTGAAGAACCAGTGGCATCTACGTCTGCAGAACGTGAAGAACCAGCGGCATCTACATCTGCAGAACGTGAAGCACCAGTGGCATCTACGTCTGCAGAACGTGAAGAACCAGTGCCATCTACATCTACAGAACGTGAAGAACCAGTGACATCTACATCTGCAGAACGTGAAGAACCAGTGGCATCTACATCTGCAGAACGTGAAGAACCAGTGGCATCTACATCTGCAGAACGTGAAGAACCAGTGGCATCTACATCTGCAGAACGTGAAGAACCAGTGGCATTTACATCTGCAGAACGTGAAGAACCAGTGGCATCTACATCTGCAGAACGTGAAGAACCAGTGGCATCTACATTTGCAGAACGTGAAGAACCAGTGGCATCTACATCTGCAGAACGTGAATAACCAGTGGCATCTACATCTACAGGAGATTATGCTACTTTTAAAGCCACTCCCCATGTTTAGTGTACATGCCACACAACATGTTTAGAAACGACAGGAGTAAAGTTGACCTGAAGAACAAATCGACTTAACGAACCTCTGGAACAGAACTCGTTCGTAAGTAGAGTCCCTGTACTACATAAAGACAACGATCTTCCTCGTACAGCCTCTTGGGGCAAGTGCTGTTAGCGAGTAGCACCACGCCCAGCCACCTTTGGCGATGTTTACACACCGCACTGGGTCCTCATTTGAGGCTGAGTCGACTTATGGGAGGCCCAGGACCGGTTCAGATAATTGTCACTGGTGTTGGCCGTGAGCGGAAATCGAACTTGGGATGTCGGGTTCATACTACGACGCTACCGCTCCCCACACTTACATACACGCGCTCTCACACATAAATTCATACATCACACACTCACATTACTTCAAAACCCAAAAAAATATTTATAACAAATATACAACTTACCTCATCCCAAAGCCATGGTGTCACGGGGGCCATGTTGTATATCGGCAACCATGTTGAACCAGGATTATTTCCCTGGAAGCCGATTGGTCGGTGTTCCGCAAGTGATGACGCAATCCCTAGCAACCACTGTATTTTGTGCGACGTGCACAGCAAAATGCTTACACGCGATTTCGAAGTGTACGTAAAACTGCTTCCTTGCATTTAAGCAGTTTTATTTCGGACTCTGGCCCCTGATTTTTGTGTTGTATCATCTCTCCCACATTCCCTCCTTAATTCGTTCACTTATTCATTCACTTCGAGACCCAAACATCATTGCACATCTCCTGGCTTTTACATTCTTCCTCGAAGACACCAGTGGTGTAACCATCAACCGCATCAGGACATCAACAGGCCGATGTGCACAACGCCTACGAAAATGAGTAAATTAAAGACACAGGCAACAGCAGTGCAATTGTGGCCATACAATTCAAACTCATGGGCAGAGATAGAGACCATTAGAGATGCAATAAAGGGCAGCCACAGTAGTGCGATTATGGACATGCAACCCAAAACTGTGGACCATATCGTAAACCACCGTGATTTGTGCTCTTTCTACGGAGGAAGAGGAAAACGACACAATTCTCTTCTCTCCTGAAAGCCTCTCGTCGTGGCTAGTAGACCTCAACAATGGAGTCTAGCTCCTGAACAAATTGCCATACGCAAGAATAGAATCCACTTACTGCGTGACCAAATCACCCGTAAATGCCCTACCCCCCCTGTTAGACCAGGAGAAGGGAGTTACGAAACATGTGCCAGATTCATCAATCCTAGCCTCCAGTGCTGGATAAACAGCAGAGGTCGCAAACGGGTTTTGATTCCTTACCCTTACCCGGCCGCACCAGGGTCGCAAACAGGTGCCCGTACCCTACCCGATACCCAGCTACCCGTCCCGGCCAGGTATCGGGTACCCGATTGCGACCTCTGGGATGAAGCCATGTTGCAGGCGCGGGTGGGTTGATTCTAGGAACTTGAATTGTGAGAAAAGACGTTGGGAAATGAGTGACAAACGGTGACTCACCAGTGACTCACGGCCTACCCGTACCCATACACGGCCGCACCAGGGTCGCAAACGGCTACCCGTACCCAGCCGGGTACGGGTAGCTGGGTATCGGGTAGGATACGGGTATCGGGTACCCGATTGCGACCTCTGATAAACAGGCGTGCGTAGCCACCACCGCCCGCCCTGTGCGTGGCGATTGCTTTTGTAAGCATTATCCAGGTTCAAAGCCTGCTTGGGCCCGACACGTAATAAAGGTTATCTGGGTTAGATCGCGTAAATATAAATGTGTCGTTAACCCACCATCACTCAGCACAGCGAATTAGTAAGGTTTGTCACGTAAACAAAACGTGCCAATTATAGTTACTAATTTAGCACACCCGATGTGTTGTCAGTGAATAAAAAAAAATCGCCCGATGAAGCTGGTTGTAATTACCAGCGAAATGTCGTACTCAAATTGTAAATGTCTTGTGTTTACTTTCAACACACCGGTGTGCTGAACTAGTAACTAATTGGCTCGTTTTGTTTACAGGTGTTGTTGGGTTAACAACACATTTATATTTACACAATCTAACCCAAAGTGTTGCATTTGCCCCACACGTTTCACAAACTTTCGCCACCAAATCACAGCAGCAGCAACACCCACCGCAGCAGCAGAACAGCTAAATCAGGCAGTCGAGAATGCAGTGTGGGTTTCATTTTTTTTTATTAAAGCGTCAACCGCAAAAAGGGGAGCTCAAGTGCACCCTTGTGTGACACAGGACGACGAAACTTCCTCTCGCATTCATAACGGAGGTTTTTGGGTTAGATCGCGTAAATATGAATGTGTCGTTCAAACCGCCACCACCCGCCACAGCCAATTAGTAAGGTTTGTCACGTAGACAAAACGTGCCAATTCGTTACTAGTACAGCACACCGGTTGTGTTGGAGAGTAATCCCACCACAACATTTACAATTGGAGTGCCGTGACGTTTCGCCGGTAATTACAACAAGCGGCATCATCAGGCGACAGCCAGAGTTGTGCCTCTCGCAGCGCGCAAGATCCCAATTCTAGATTTGAAGCTTTCGTGACTGCAAGGAATCATACTCTTAGGTTTTTTCGGTAAAGTCACGTAGGTAAAAATTAAAATAAATAATAAAACTAATAAAAAAGAATGTTACTATTTTATTTCTATTATTATTTTTAAAAATATTATTTTATTTTTCTTTTTTTTTCTTTCTTTTTACCTACGTGACTTTACCGAAAAAACGCAAGATCCCACTCGGTCACACATTCCCCAGCCCCAGGCAGCGAGTCCGTGGGCTTGAGGCTCACGCGAGAGGTCTGCCACTGAAGAGTGGCGTGACGCACCGCCGCTCACATCATTTCCTTGAGGACGAAGCGCCCCTCCTGGTGAGGAGGGATGACGTTGATGAACGTCTTGTAGAGCATGGCGCCTCGCGGCAGCTTGCACACCACCTGCAAGAGGCGGCACACGGGTTTTACGCGGGAGGGGATCACGTCTCGAGACGCGGTCGCGTTTTCACGATCGCGGAATTCAATTCTATCCACCCCACCCCCCACCAACAACCTCCGACTAGCACAGTTTCTGCACCTACAATTGAACACGGTTGGCTACGTACGGCACGAAGGAAGTTCAACATACATAAGGATATCATTCGTACGTTTACCAAATTTTTCTACACTTTACAAAACCCTTTCTGGCACTCGACTCAAGGAAGAAATAGAATGGGAATTTCGGAAGCACAATGAGATTATACGACGGTGAGATTTCACACGCGTTTTTTTTTACCGCGATTAAAAGTGCAATATGTCAGAAAGCGCCCGTAGCTGGAGATGTCTCCCTCCAGACGTACGTACGTATGTCCAACTTCTTTTGCATGTTGGCTATCAACAACAAGGCAACTCCTATGACTAATTGGGAATGGGACGCAAGCGTAGGATTGATCACCCTGTCGCTGGCCGCCTTTGGGGAGGGTGTATAGTATGAAAGGCCGAAACACCCTAGGAACCAAAGGTTCACTACTGACGATGCGCTCCCCAAATTTCACCAGGCTCACTGTTCATGAACTCTTGGAAGTGCTTGCACAAAGGATAGTAACATCTCATCCTGTGTTCTTTGGAATCTGAATTTGCATTGTACGTAGCCAACCGCGCCAATCGGAGGTAGTCTGCCTTCCAGACACCGAGGTGTCGCTCACAGCGGAGACCGACAAGACAGACGGTGAATGTCAGCGGGGCCTCGCACGGCCAAAGCGATTGGGAGGCGAGCGGGAATCTCCCACCTGGAAGGCCTCCCTGCTCCGCGGAGGAGGGACGTACACCTCCTTGGTGAACCGCACAACGCCGTCCTCCAGGGCGTACAGCGTGTTGTTCCGACCCATGCCGACCTGGCGGAGTTAAACAAAAGCAAGCGGCAGTGAGGGGGGGGGGGCGGTTGGTAGCTGTGCTAATGAGCTCCTCACACTGGGTGTCTGCGGATGCTGCCGCGGGTTGCGTAATAATGGGTTCGCACACTGGATGAAAAAAAAAGATTAGGAATTACTCTGTTTGGCTATAATACAGGAGGTGTTAAGAAGTTCGAACACCAAACGGACACCGATGGCAAGGTATTGTCAAGTCTGCATTGACCACACATCATGCGTGTGATAAAACATGCAAACATGTTTTGATAATTTCTTTTGAAACTGATTGGCCCACACCAGAGACAGCCTACTTTATGGCCTTGTCTCACCACCGGTGTTAGACCAGAGAATGCCAACCGGTGAACATCACAAGAACAATGCACACAACAAAGCATTAATACACGGGTTGAGTAGTTATATATACGGAGCCCTTTTGTTTTCATCATTTTGATTATGGAAAAAAGTGGTCCCATAGGTTGCACGCTGGACTTGCAATTTAGAAGGTGGGTGAATAGTTTCAATATGCCGCTGTGGTGGTGTAATGGTCAGCTCGCTGTGCTTGCAATCCGGAACGGTGGGCATGGTTGATTGAAATATGCTGCTGTGGCAGAGGTCGCAACCGGGTACCCGATACCCGTACCCTACCCGATACCCGGCTACCCGTACCCGGCCGGGTACGGGTACCCGTTTGCGACCCTGGTGCGGCCGGGTACGGGTACGGGTAGGCCGTGAGTCACTGGTGAGTAACCGTTTGTCACTTATTTCCCAACGTCTTGTCTCTTCTCACAATTCAAGTTCCTAGAATCAACCCACCCGCGCCTGCAACATGGCTTCCTCCCAGAAGTCGCAATCAGGTTGGACTCTCCATCCAGACCGGTGTTGACCATGTGGATTCGATCGCCAGGAGGGATATAGATAGGTGAATGAGAAGGTGTCACCATTCATCAGACTTGTAACAATTCATTCTATATTTGAAGCTTTCGTGGCTGCAAGGATTCATATTCTTAGGTTTTTTTGGTAAAGTCACGTAGGTAAAAATTTTTAATTAAAAATTCCACCTGAAGACGGAGGGTTGTGTTGCCTCCGAAAAGTCGTGATTTTTACTTTATTTTTATTTTACTTTAATTAAAATTTTTTACCTACGTGACTTTGTAACAATTCACCCCCCCACCCCGTTGCGTGTGGACGTGTGAGAAACACTTGCGAGTAAGAATGCCTCTGCTGCGACATCAGTAGAGAGAGAGAGTGTGGACGGCGCAGGGAGGAACTCACAAACGCCCCCGGGTGCCAGCGGATGAGCCTCTGCGTGGCGAGGATGTTGCCGGCGTGAACCATGGCACCTGGGGAACGGCGACGGCTCACTCAATCAATCGTTCATTCAGCCATTCCCTGCTTCGTTCCTTCCTTAAGTGTCCCACTCAATGTACTCACTCGCACATTCATCACCCATTGATCAATTTACTCACTCATTAATGTACCCACTCGTATATTCAATCGGGCCACTCTTTCACTATTCATAATCAACGTTTTTGGGTTTAGAGCGCGTTATTTATAAATGTGTCGTAACCCTCCACCACCCGACACGGCCAATCAGTAAAAAAGTGTCACGTTGACAAAAGACAAATAGTTCACTGCTTTAGCCCACCGGTGTGTTGAAGTGTGAAACTACAACATTTCCAATTTTTGAATACGACGTTTCGCTGGTAATTGCATCCAGCATCATCGGGCAATTCGCCAGACCGGTGTGACCATGTTTCACTAATTCACCCGCCATTCAAAAACCCACGTACTAATGCGCACGCTCGCTTGCCAACTCAATCGCTGTCTCTCTACCCGCTCACCCATTCGCTTACTCGCTAATTTAGACTCGCTAACTTGTCCACAAACGAGCTCACTCCATCTGCCCATACGCTGGCCCAATCACCCGCCCAACCCAATGCCTGCGGTGTGACCGACAAGAAACAAAACACTTGACCGTGGAAGACAGGGGTCGGAAAACCAAAATAATAACAAGAGCCATATTTTGATTTAAAGCTTTCGTGACTGCAGGGATTCATTTTCTTGGTTCTTTCGGTAAAGTCTCGTTTTCCTTTTCACCGTCTGGTTTGTGTGGTTTCTCGTTTTTTTTCTCACGGTGACATTTTTCTGCCCCCACTTTTCAGAACAAACATGATGAGCGTATTATTTGCTTATATTCTGCATGCATCTTCTTGGTTCTTTCGGTAAAGTCACGTAGAAGGGAAATAATAAAATAATATAAATATAAAACAATAAAAATGCTCACACGACGTTTCGACTGCCACACAAGCAAGCATCATCAGGTGTGAAATCCACAGCAAGAAAATTTTAAAAAAGTTGCGGTTTTTTCTTGATGCTGACGTTAGGAAAAACCGCCACTTTTTCAAATTTTCTTGCTGTGGATTTCACACCTGATGACGATTGCTTGTGTTGCAGTCGAAACGTCGTGAGAATTTTAATTGTTTTATATTTATATTTTATTATTTCCCTTCTATGTGACTTTACCGAAAGAACCAAGAATAAGAGCCATATTTTTCGAAATTCTGAAAAAAGAAAACCCCCGCAATACATCAAGAGCCGCAATGCACATGGTGAATAAGAGACGATGGTTCCTTAATGACTGTCAAGAAGCGGTCCCTTGAAGAGCCGCACGCGGTTTCTGAGCCCCAACATTGCCGCCACCTGCCCTAGGAGGGGCAATCATGGTGAAAGCAAATTTTACCTTCACAGCAACCGCAGTGTCTCAGAATGGATGTACGGTACGCTGAACTTCTTTCGCACCGTACGTAGCCAACCGTGCCAATTGGGAGGTGGGGAATGTCTGCAAACATGGGTCGTTTCGTCTTCTTCTTCTGCGATGACCACCCCCCTGGTCACATGACCACGTCGCCACCACCCTGGCGACGTCGCCACCACCCTGGCGACGTCGCCACCACCCTGGCGACGTCGCCACCACCCTGGTGACATCACCACCACCCTGGCCACATCACTCGCCTGGCGATGCGGGACTATTTTTTTTTTTACCTTCAAACTTCTTCCATCCGTAGCGCTTGCCCGGACTTTTGGGCGCCGAGTTCCGAACTTTGCTGCCCGCCTTCTTGGACGCCCACCTCACGCCGGCCGCAGCCAACGCGGCTGCACAGCGGTCACAAGTCAGGGGAGGGAGGGGGTCACGAGAAGGTTTAGAGACGGTGGTGGTGGGGGGGGGTGGTGGGGGGGAGGGGTGGTGGTGGTGGGGGGGTGGTGGTGGTGGGGGGGGGGGTGGTGGTGGGGGGGGGTGGTGGTGGGGGGGGGTGGTGGTGGGGGGGTGGTGGTGGTGGGGTGGTGGTGGTGGGGGGGTGGTGGTGGTGGGGTGGTGGTGGTGGGGGGGGTGGTGGTGGTGGTGGTGGGGTGGTGGTGGTGGGGTGGTGGTGGTGGGGGGGTGGTGGTGGTGGGGGGGTGGTGGTGGTGGGGGGGTGGTGGTGGTGGGGGGGTGGTGGTGGTGGGGTGGTGGTGGTGGGGGGGGGGTGGTGGTGGTGGTGGGGGGGGGGGTGGTGGTGGTGGTGGGGGGGGGGTGGTGGTGGTGGGGGGGGGGGGTGGTGATGGTGGGGTGGTGGTGGTGGTGGTGGTGTGGTGGTGGTGGTGGGTTTTTTTATTATTATTTTTCTATCTACTTGACTTTACCGAAAGACCCAAAGAAAAATAAAAAACTATCTTTTTAAATTTTAATCAAGCAAATCCCACTGAGTTATTAACTTTTTCCAAAACCGCCCTGCCCATCACAAACAACTCAACTAAGTGGCTTGCCGCGTGTAAATTCATAGCAGCAGCAGCAGCAGACGAATTGCCCGACTCCTCGAAATGTGCAGGGATACAACATCGGAGGGCACCGGGAGAGGAAACCAAATCCACGCGAACCACGGCGTGCAAGAGAAAGAGAGAGAGTTTGTGCCATTCATTGATTGATTGTAGGTGGTGAGTCGTGTGTGGGTGGAGGAGCGGTGGTGCAGTGGTTGTCGCCAAATCCCCTGCCAAGTGACCCACGTTCGAATCCGGCGCGGCCACACGGCCGATAATAATGCGGCAAAGTCGAGATTAGAAGCTTTCGACACTGCAAGGATTCATACTCTTAGGAGTTTTTTTCGGTAAAGTCACGTAGGAAAAAATTATGATAAAATAATTAAGAAAGTTTCGAAACGTCGCGATTAATTATTTAATTTCAAAAAACATTTTATTTCTATTTATTCTTTATCTATATTTTTACCCACGTGACTTTGCCGAAACAACCCAAGAGTATATAATGCGGCAAAGTCAACATTTACATTCTAAACGTGCGAACGCCACGACACAATTACTACATCGCCAGGCGAGGGAGATAGCTACGCCTGTACCCGTCTCTCTTGCGAAGACGGCGGTGGAGACCGCGGCGGACAAGCGCAGCGAGATGGAGGGCAGCCTCAGCAGCGCCATCGCTCACCACCACCAACACCAACACACTGCACTGTGCCGCGCACTGTACACAACGGCGTGGCGGAAGGACGCGGGGTCGCGAAGCGCCGCGTCGGCCATCTTGGTAAGGGGGGTTGAGTTGGTAACGGCTCCATCGTCGGCCATATTGGTAAGGGATTAACGGCTCGATCGTCGGCCATCTTGGTCAGGGTATGTGGTTGGTAACAGCGTGCTCGTCAGCCATCTTAGTGAGGGATGGGCGACATCGCGCGTCGGCCATCTTGGTAAAGGATTAGCGACGGCGCGTGAGTCGGCCATCTTGATCAGGGTATGTGGTTGGTAACAGCGTGCTCGTCAGCTATCTTAGTGAGGGGTTCAAGTTCATTATTTATTAGGTAATAGCCCTGTGAGCCATTCGGCTCTTGAATCGGGTGCAACCGCAACAAACAAAAACATGAACAAAAAAACATCTTAAAGTGAATAAGTGACTGAGTACAAACAGAAAATCCAAGAGAAGACAGCAAAATATTGCAGAAAAAAACACCGCACACCAATGCTGTGGGCGGCGTAGCGCGCGTTGGCCATCTTGGTAAGGGATTAGCGACGTCTCGTGTATTGGCCATCTTGGTCAGGGTATGTGGTTGGTAACAGCTTGCTCGTCGGCCATCTTGGTAAGGGATAAGCGACGTGTCGTGTGTCGGCCATCTTGGTAAGGGATTAGCGACGTCGCTGTGTCGGTCATCTTGGTCAGGGTATGTGGTTGGTAACAGCTTGCTCGTCAGCCATCTTAGTGAGGGGTGGGCGACGTATCGCGCGTTGGCCATCTTGGTAAGGGGTGGGTGACATCACGCGCACGGCTTATTTAGAACAGGATAAAACATTTTTTTACTTATACCAGAGGACGAAGCCGTTTAGCTTATAAAGCTTTTTATTTATTTCACGGATGTCCAGAATGGGCACGGAGTCAATACGTTAACAACAATAAACGATATATATTCTTGGTTCTTTCGGTAAAGTCACGTAGAAGGGAAATAATAAAATAATAGAACTTTCCCGAAAGAACGACGAATATGAATTCCTGCAGTCACGAAAGCTTTAAATCAAAACAATAAACGATATTAAGTAATTGGAGTTGCGGGGGAAGAACTAGACAAAATACGATGCAAAGTCTGTATAGGAAATGTAAACAAATCACTTAAAATGCATGAAAACAAAACTTCTCTACATTTCCACATGATGGCCCACTTTGTTGAGCTATCATTTGTGATCGCCAGGTCGCTTATGAAAAATAATCTTAACAGCTTAGCTGGTAAATTAAATAGAGATAAATTTCGATTTAAAGCTTTCGTGACTGCAGGGATTCATCTTCTTGGTTCTTTCGGTAAAGTCACGTAGAAGGGAAATAATAAAATAATGAAATAAAACATAAAAAAATATATATTTAATGTTTAGTTTTTATTATTTTATTATTTCTAATAAAAATAAAACATAATAAAATATATATGTAATGTTTTGTTTTTATTATTTTATTATTTCTATTCTACATGACTTTACCGAAAGAACCAATTAATAAAAATAAAACATAAAATAAAACATAATAAAATAATTATATTATTATGTTTTATTTTTATTACTTCCATTCTACGTGACTTTACCGAAAGAACCAAGAAGAGAAATAGAGCTATACTTTGCACATCTATAGTTTTTTTTAGTAATGCTTGTTATAACTTTCTGACCCCGTGCCCTCTACTGGAGCATCTGTTACAAAAAAAGCTTTATCGCTTGTCGGATTTCTCGTGCAGTATAAATGTAAACAATCTAATCTCTAAATTCCTCTTGATATGCACATTCTTTTGTCAAGGCGCTCTTCTTCCACCTCCAACCCAGCTTATATATAAGCTCCAAGCTTGGCAGTGTCTCATTCTTCACCTGAAGACGGCTGCTTGCGTTGTAGCCGAAACGTCGTGAGAATTATTTTATTATGTTTTATTTTTATTATTTTATTACTTCCCTTCTACGTGACTTTACCGAAAGAACCAAGAAGATGAATCCCTGCAGTCACGAAAGCTTTAAAATTATTTTATTATGTTTTATTTTTATTATTTTATTACTTCCCTTCTACGTGACTTTACCGAAAGAACCAAGAAGATGAATCCCTGCAGTCACGAAAGCTTTAAAATAATTTTATTATGTTTTATTTTTATTATTTTATTACTTCCCTTCTACGTGATGACTTTACCGCAAGAACCAAGAAGATGAATCTAATCTCGATTGCCATGGCAACCACCACCAAGCCCCTACCCAAGATGGCTTCCTCAACGACTACGGAAGCCGCTCACAACCAAAACGCCCCCCACCCCTCCCCCCAGCGCTCGCGGTTCCGCGATTGTGAAATACGAGACGCATGGAGGCTCACGTGGACGACAGCGGCCGGGGTAAACGCGAAGCGGAGAATGAGTTTTGTGTGATTCGTTCGCGGAATGAAACACTCGCCGACCAGGGGAGCGGGTTAAGCTGCTGCTACTGCTACTGCCGTAGAAATGCGTTGACCACGCGGTCGTCCTTAGGCGCGTGCGTCTGTGTTTTGCTTTTTACTCTTCGTTGGACTTCTTTCGTACCGTACGTAGCCAACCGTGCTAACCGTAGTGTAGTGTATAGTGTGTAGTGTATCATAGTGTAGTGTATAGTAGTGTATTGTGTAGTGTAAAATAGTGTAGTGTATAGTAGTGTATTGTGTAGTGTATCATAGTGTAGTGTATAGTAGTGCACTGTGTAGTGTAAAATAGTGTAGTGTATAGTAGTGTATTGTGCAGTGTATCATAGTGTAGTGTATAGTAGTGCACTGTGTAGTGTAAAATAGTGTAGTGTATAGTAGTGTGCAGTGTATCATAGTGTAGTGTATAGTAGTGTGCAGTGTATCGTAGTGCAGTGTATAGTAGTGTATAGTAGTGTAGTGTATAGTGCAGTGTATAGTGTAGTGTATAGTGTAGTCTATAGTGTAGTGTATAGTAGTGTAGTATATAGTGTAGTGTATAGTGTAGTGTATAGTAGTGTACTGTAGTGTATAGTAGTGTAGTGTAGTGTATAGTAGTGAAGTGTATAGTGTAGTGTATCGTGGTGTATGGTGTGTATCGTAGTGTAGTGTATAGTAGTGTATCGTAGTGCAGTGTATAGTATCGTGTATAGTAGTGTAGTGTATAGTAGTGTCGTGTATAGTGTAGTGTATAGTAGTGTAGTGTATAGTCTAGTGTATCGTAGTGTATAGTGTAGTGTATCGTAGTGTAGTGTAGTGTATCGTAGTGCAGTGTAGTGTATAGTAGTGTATAGTGTAGTATATAGTAGTGTAGTGTATCGTAGTGTAGTGTATAGTAGTGTAGTGTATCGTAGTGTAGTGTATAGTAGTGAAGTGTGTAGTGTAGTGTATAGTAGTGTAGTGTATAGTAGTGTAGTGTATAGTAGTGTATCGTGGTGTATGGTGTGTATCGTAGTGTAGTGTATATTGTACTATGTAGTGTATAATATTTTACTGTGTAGTGTATAGTGTAGTGTATCGTAGTGTATAGTGTAGTGTGTAGTGTATAGTAGTGTAGTGGCTAGTAGTGTAGAATAAATAGTAGTATGTATGTTGAACTTCTTTCGCACCATACGTAGTCAACCGTGCTAATCGGAGGGGCTTATGCACATTGCACTTTAATTATGTTATTCACATTTATTTATTCTCTACAATTGCGTTTTGTGTTGTTGTTCTTCCCCCGCGCACCTCCGATTAGCGCGGTTGGCTACGTACGGTGCGAAAGAAGTTCAACATTCGTACAATCCATACATTTCATTGGTACAATTGCTTTGGGTCATGAACACATTCCTGCGGAGGGAGCTGGTAGGAACGTTGGGTTGCTCGGTCAATGGCCAGGGTCAACGGCGGCGTGGTGTATTCCGCAAATATGCCCGACTGTGAGGGCGGGCACAAGCCGGCGTGAGTAGGTTAAACGTTGAGTTTTATAAGGGCACCACGGGGTGACCAGCCCCTCCCCACCCAGCCCCAGCCCCACCCAGCCCCTCCCCACTCTCCCCACCCAGCCCCACCCAGCCCCTCCCTGCACGACGGACACAATAATCCCCTGTGGGCTGGTGTAACCAGGAGGTTACTATCAGTATAAATGTTTCTTATCCAGTAGAGCCACACTGAGCCATAGACTCATGATGGTTCTGCTGCATTGGGTTTTAAAGATATTTTCAGGCAATGAATGATGAGTGTTTATATATATAACAATGGCAAAAATCTGCAGTATAGCCTGAACAAACTGTTGGGGAAAGTGCTGTTAGCGAGCACCTATGAAGGCTGGCACGGCACACGAGGGGATGGGTGGCCAACACGCCCAGCCACCTTTGTCTCCCCGGTGCCCATGTGTTTACATACCGCGCCATGTACAGCACTCACTTGAGTCGACCTAGGGGAGGACCAGCTCGGATAATTGTCACTGGTGTGTTGGCCGTGAGCGGGAATCGAACTCGGCTAGGCCGGTTTTTAGCGCTACACTCCCGCTCCCCACACCCATCAGCATGCATCATCCAGCAGTGGATTGACATGGTGTTTGACGGCCGTCCTAACCGCCCTGTGACCCCCTGCCTTGCCCTCCGCTTGTCACCAACCTCCTGTGCGCCCTCACCCCCTCGCTGCTCTCACGCCACCGCTCGCCAAATCTCATGACGGATCCTGCAGGGCAGAGGTTTCAACCGGGTACCCGATACCCGTACCCTACCCAATACCCGGCTACCCGTACCCAGCCGGGTACGGGTATCCGTTTGCGACCCTGGTGCGGCCGGGTACGGGTACGGGTAGGCCGTGAGTCACTGGTGAGTAACTGTTTGTCACTCATTTCCCAACGTCTTGTCTCTTCTCACAATTCAAGTTCCTAGAATCAACCCACCCGCGCCTGCAACATGGCTTCATCCCAGAGGTCGCAATCAGGTACCACGATACCCGTACCCTACCCGTACCCGGCCGGGTACGGGTACTCGTTTGCGACCCTGGTGCGGCCGGGTACGGGTACGGGTAGGCCGTGAGTCACTGGTGAGTAACTGTCACTCATTTCCCAATGTCTTGTCTCTTCTCACAATTCAAGTTCCTAGAATTAACCCCCCCGCGCCTGCAACGTGGCTTCATCCCAGAGGTCGCAATCAGGTACCCGATACCCGTACCCTACCCGTACCCGGCCGGGTATGGGTACGGCCGGGTATGGGTACGGGTACCCGTTTGCGACCCTGGTGCGGCCAGGTACGGGTACGGGTAAGGAATGAAAACCCGTCTGCAACCTCTGCTGCAGGGGACACGGTGGCGGGGCGTGACGAGGGAGGCCTCTCCGGGGTGAGGTCCGTGGTGCTGGTGCTCTCCGGCAAAGGCGGAGTGGGCAAGAGTACCGTGAGCACGCAGCTGGCGCTGGCGCTGCGCAACGCCGGGCAGAAGGTACCTGGGTGGCGGTGGTTGAACGACATCATCGGCTCTGGGGTGGTGCGGCAATCGGTTCTATTTTGATGTCGCTGGGCTGTAGTCGCTCTCTCTTTCAGAAGCGACCTGACTATCGCAAATGAAAGCTCCACGAAGTGGCTTGTCGTCGTCGTTACGCAGAAATGTATTGGAGCCAAATGCTGATTTAGAATCAATACTCGTGATTCTAAATGTGGAGGGGGAATAACGGAGAACCCGGAGAAAAATCAACGCGACCACGGGGAGAGAGAGACACGCAAACTCCAAATATACAGTGGTACCTCGGTATACGTCGTTAATCCGTTCCAGAAGGTAGGACTTCTACCGAAAATGACGTAGACCAAACGAATTTTCCCCATAAGAAATGAAGGGAAAGGAAATAATCCGTTCCAGAGGATAATAAATTATATTTTATATGGCATATTATACATTAATGGGGTTGTATAAAATAATTTAGACACTACTTATTACTAAAATGCATACATAAATTTAAATAAATGCATAAATAAATAAAAATAAATGTATAAATAAATTTTTAAAAATTATAAAAAAAATGTAACGTCACTTTACCTTGCTGAGAGGAGTTGATAGCCTACGAGGATGGTGGTGAGGAAGGGGGGAGGAGATGTTATTTTTTGGAAGGAGAGTCCCCTTCCATTAAAACTTCAGGAAGCTGAAATTCTGGGGTCTTTTCTCTTTTCTGTCTTTCTTTTGCCTTGGACCTGGTTGAGGCTCACCAGGTTTGAGTTTTACTATAAACCTCTCCGTTGAAGTTTGTTTTTGCCTTCTGCTAAGAATGAACGACATCTACAGGCAGACTGAGGAGCGGCGCTTTGTTTCGGTCGTGAACGGGTATACGCGGGTACGCGGTGACTCATCCCGACCCATACAAGTTCTAGCAAGCGCGTCGTATCCCAAGCAAGACGTCGTATCCCAAGCAAGACGTCGTATCCCAAGACATTTTTGTCTCGTCAAAACACGACGTGTACCCAGCTGCGTACGGGTAGCCGGATATCGGGTAGGGTACGGGTATCGGGTACCCGGTTGCGACCTCTGCTCACAGCGCTCCCCCTCCGCCCCCCGCCCCCCGCGCTAGGTGGGGCTGCTGGACGTGGACCTGTGCGGCCCCAGCGTGCCGCGCATGTTGGGCCTGCAGGGCCGCGCCGTGCACCAGTGCGCCGCCGGGTGGCTGCCCGTGTACGCGGACGCCGGGCGCCGTCTCGCCGTCATGTCCGTGAGCTTCCTGCTGGCGCAGGCCGACGACGCCGTCGTGTGGAGAGGCCCCAAGAAGAACGGTGCGGCACCGCGCCGGGGCTCGTTGTTTACGTGCGCGGGGTGTGCGGGTGTGTGCAGGTGTGTCAGTGTGTGTCAGTCGACCCGTGGCACCTGCTGGGTCTGCCCCGTGACCTCCTGCCAGCGAGCGTTCGACACTTCACGTGGCCTCAAGGTGCACTTGGCCTGGCACAATCGTCGTGATGACGTCACCGCCACTTAGTGGCGAATGGCGGTTGTTGTTGTTGTGTGTCAGTTGGAGGCAGTCGCCCTCCAAAAACAACGGAGGGCGGAGGAGCGACGCTCACAACAACGAGCGGAGCACCAGGTGGCTAAAGCACAGCAAGTTGGCACAGTAGGGAGCACAGTTGGTGTATCTACCAGTCATCTCAGTCAGTCAACCCACGGCACCTGGGTCTGTCCCATGGCCGTCTGCAAGCAGCGACAGCCTTCGACGCTTCACGTGGCCTCAAAGTGCACCTAGCCTGGCACAAGCTCAGTGTTGTCGCCACTGCAACTTGGTGGCGAATGGCGGTTGTTGTTGATGATGTCGTGGTGTGGTTTGTGTGTCGTGTTGAGTAGCAATGATCAAGCAGTTTGTGAGCGACGTGCTGTGGGGAGAGCTGGACTTCCTGCTCGTGGACACCCCGCCTGGAACGTCGGACGAGCACATGGCCGTGCTGGAGAGCCTGCGCGGCCGCTCACCCGCTGGAGCCTTGCTCGTCACCACGCCACAGGTGGGCCCGCTCACTCACCCGCTTACTTACCCGCTCGCCCACTCGCTCACCCACCAGCTCGCTCGCTCACCCACTCACACGCTGGTGCCCTGCTCGTCACCACTCCAAAGGTCATCCCATTAGCTCACCCACCCGCTCACTCGCCCCGCTCGCTCACCCACTTATTTACTCACTTACCCACCCACTTAATCACCCACCGACTCGCTCACCCACTCAACCACTCGCTCACCCGCTCGCTAACCCGCTCGCTCACCCACCCGGTCGCTCACCTACCCGCTCACCCGCTCTCCCACTTGCTCACTCACCTACTCGCTCACCCTCTCACTCACCCGCTGTCCAACTCACTCACTCACCAGCTCGCTTGCCCACTCCCACTCTCCCGCTCGCTCGCCACTCTTCTGCCGGGCCCTGCGAGTCGGCTGGGTCACAGTGCTGGCAGTCCCAACAACAAAATCATCATCATCATCACGAACCACAACGCCTTCCGAGAGAGAGGGCATCATTTCGGCAGCATTGGTTCAGCGTAAGCAGACTCTTGACCAGATTCAACATACAGTGTCTCATCAGGAGAGTCAGGCTTGCCCGTACGCTCCTTTCGGATCGATGACTCGTCCGGATTTGAATGCTCCTCCTTCCTTTGGAGGTTGGACGATTACACGCCCTGTCGGGATTGTTGTGCAGTTCTTGCCAGCGATGAGGCGTTTGGCCCGTTAACGTTTACAGCAGAACTCTCGGTTATAATCCGCGCCAGTGGCGGGGAGGACGGCCGCGGATAATTCACAATCGCGGATAATCCGAAAGTGTACCCAGTTCCCACGGATTTCTGTGCCAAAAAACACTTGGAAGATATAAATGATGTTCAAGCTAAGAAGATAGAGTTTTAAATATTTATTTATTTATTTCTTATCTACACGACTTTAGCGAAAGAACCAAAGAATATACATTTGGAGTAAAGATTCGACTGACCGATGCTCGTGCTCGGTGATAAAAACACTTTCCTGCTCCCGCCCAGCAGAAGTCTCGGCCCACTAAGTGGATAACAGCAGCAGAGCCACGCCAATCAACGTCGATTAAACTCTGCCCACCCTTGCAACTACTGTACTGTAGGGGCAATCTCGCGTGGATTCCACGACACCACGGGGAGAGAGAGACACGCAATCTCCAAATATATCAGCAGGCATCAGGGTCAGGATTGAACCCACGACCTCCTGCACACCAGGCGAGGTAGTTAACATCTCCGAGCCACCGTGATGATGATGAAAGAGAGAGACACGCAAACTCCAAATATACAGCAGCAGGCGTCAGGCGTCGGGATCGAATCCACGACCTCCTTTAGACCAGATGAGGTAGTTATCATCTCCTAGCCACCGTGATGATGAAAGAGAGGGACACGCAAACTCTATATATACAGCAGGCGTCAGGTTTGGGACCGAACCCACGACCTCCTGCACACCAGGCGAGGTAGTTAACATCTCCTAGCCACCGTGTGTGGCTCTCCTAGATAAATAACTTATTATATAATAATAGTTCTAAATAAGTAAACTAATATCACGTTCCTTGTCTCTGCTCCCCCCCTCCACCCCCCCTGCTCTGTCCACGGGCAGGAGGTGTCGGTGGGCGACGTGAGGAGGGAGCTGACGTTCTGCAGTAAGACGGGGCTCAAGGTGCTGGGCATCATCGAGAACATGAGTGGCTTCGTGTGCCCCCATTGCTCCGTGAGTTTCGCCGTTGTTGTTGTCGTGGTCGTTGTGATTGTTGTTGTTGTCGTGGTTGTTGTTGTCGTGGTTGTTGTTGTCGTGGTTGTTGTTGTCGTGGTCGTTGTTTTCGTGGCCGTCGTGGTCGTTGTGATTGTTGTTGTTGTCGTGGTTGTTGTTGTCGCGCTTGTGGTGGTGGTTGTCGTGGTGGTTGTCGTCGTTGTTGTTGTTGTTGTGGTTGTCCTGGTGGTTGTTGTTGTTGTGGTTGTTGTGGTGGTTGTTGTTGTTGTCGCGCTTGTGGTGGTGGTTGTCGTCGTGGTTGTCGTCGTGGTTGTTGTCGTTGTGGTTGTTGTTGTCGTGGTTGTCGTCGTGGTTGTTGTCGTGGTTGTTGTGGTGGTTGTTGTTGTTGTCGCGCTTGTGGTGGTGGTTGTCGTAGTTGTCGTCGTGGTTGTTGTGGTGGTTGTCGTCGTGGTTGTCGTCGTGGTTGTCGTGGTGGTTGTTGTTGTTGTGGTTGTTGTTGTCGCGCTTGTGGTGGTTGTTGTTGTTGTTGTTGTCGTGGTTGTTGTTGTGGTTGTCTGTCTGTAACCTCCCACCGCGGAGGAAAAGCACCCCCCCCCCCATTCTCTCCCACATGTTGTATGTTGAACTTCTATCGCGCCATACGTAGCCAACCGTGCCAACCGGAGGTGCAATGAGCACGATTGGCCAACCCTGCTGTGGTTGGCTGGCTGGCGTCGGAGTCCAAATTCTCCACGTTCTAATATTACCCCGCGCACCGCTCATTGGGGTTATAGTGTACACAGCAGCAATCGTCACCCCATACTGGCACCAGACTAATGCCCCCAGCAAGTCGCTCTCGCAAATGAGGCTTGTTGTTGTTGTATCTTGAGTTGTTTCTGACCCGGTTGAAATGAAATCAACGCGGACTTCTTTCCAGGTGAGTATCAAAGGTGCGACGCGGTGACTGGGAGATGTTAACTCCCTCGCCTGGTACACAGGAGGTCGTGGGTTCTATCCCGACCCTGACGTCTGCTGCTGTATATTTGGAGTTTGCGTGTCTCTCTCTCATCATCATCACGGTGGCTATGAGATGTTAACTCCCTCGCCTGGTACACAGGAGGTCGTGGGTTGGATCCCGACCCTGACGTCTGCTGCTGTATATTTGGAGTTTGCGTGTCTCTCTCTCATCATCATCACGGTGGCTATGAGATGTTAATTCCCTCGCCTGGTACACAGGAGGTCGTGGGTTAAATCCCGACCCTGACGCCTGCTGCTGCTGTATATTTGGAGTATGAATGTTCCCCCCGTGGTCGCGTGGATTTTTCTCCATTTAGAATCACGCCTTTCGAGTATGTCTGCTATAAATGTCCACGTGATGATGAGCCACTTGGTTGAACAATCATTTGCGACCAGGTCGCTTCAGAAAAATGAGCCACGTAACTCAGTGCTGCCTTACCTGGTGAGATAAAAAAATAGTTTGAAATGAAAGCGAATCGTCGTCAGGTTCGGTATTCGCGCGCGGCACGTTCTTGAAACGCGAAGCGTGTGAGGGCATCCCGAGCGAGGCGTGACCTCTGCCGTTGCAGGAGTGCAGCAACGTGTTCTCCAAGGGCGGCGGGGAGGCGCTGGCCGACGAATTCAAGGTCCCCTTCCTGGGTGAGTTGAATCGATCGACCATTCACCCGCTTCCTTCCTTCGCGCCTGCTTCTTTTATACACTTTAACACGTAGGCTTTCGCGACCAATATCATCCGACCACAAATCTGGCTGTCGCCTGATGATGCCGGTTGTAATTACTGGCGAAACGTCGTACTCAGATTGTAAATGTTGTGGCGTGGCTCTTCAACTCACAACCGGTGTGCTGTACTAGTATACTACACTATACACTACACTATACACTAGTGTTGTACTAGTATACTACACTATACACTAGTGCTGTACTAGTATACTACACTATACACTACACTATACACTACACTATACACTAGTGCTGTACTAGTATACTACACTATACACTAGTGCTGTACTAGTATACTACACTATACACTACACTATACACTACACTATACACTAGTGCTGTACTAGTATACTACACTATACACTACACTATACACTACACTATACACTACACACTAGTGCTGTACTCGTATACTACACTACACACTATACTATACACTACACTATACACTACACTATACACTACACTATACACTAGTGCTGTACTAGTGTACTACACTATACACTAGTGCTGTACTAGTATACTACACTATACACTACACTATACACTACACACTACACTATACACTACACTATACTACTATACACTACACACTACACTATACTACTATACACTACACTATACACTACACTATACACTACACCAGGCATGTCCAAAGTCCGGCCCGCGGGCCAATCACGGCCCGAGGTCAGATTTCATACGGCCCGCAGCTTCGGTCTTATAAATCATAAAACTTTAAAGATGATATTCCTCCTTCCGCCACACGGTGGCAGCACCATTCTAATGCTCTCTAATTTTGCATCCGTGCCGCGAACCCTTCTCGAATCATGTCTGCCATGGCGACTGCAAAAAAAAAGAGAAAAGTTGACAGTGAGGGCCGCCGCTTTCAGGAGCGGTGGGAATTACAATACTTCTTCACTGGAAATCGAGGCAATTGTGTTTGTCTAATTTCTAAGGAGACAGATGCCTTGTTTAAGGATTTCAACGTAAAGAGAGAGGGCAAAATTCACTTGTTTTAAAGTTTAATGATAACAGACCACTTTGCATTACTTATAACTCCTGTATAAAATGTTCATGAGGCAAATATATTTAACTCATGGAAATTTAAGGTATTCTATACAGTTTGTTCAAAGTTATCTGACTGAATGAAAGGCAGAATTGTGTTTTTAGAGTTGTTCCCGTCTGCCTGAGTGGCTTATATTTGGTTACATTGTCATTTGAAAAATAAAGGTAATTGTGACAATGATAATTGTTTTATAACAGTGTGTGTATTTTCACGTAAATTTTGTGGTAAAAATGTCAGAAGGAACTATTGGCCCCCGGGCATCTTTACTTTATAAAATTTGGCCCTCTTTGCAAAAAGTTTGGACACCCCTGCACTACACTATACACTAGTGCTGTACTAGTAACAAATTGGCACGTTCTGTTTACGTGACAACCCTTACTAATTGGCTGCCCTGGGTGGTGGCGGGTTTAACGACACATTTATATATTTACGCAATCCAACCCAAAAAAAACCCTGTATCATGTGTTTTTAAAATACACGTCGGACGGTCTATTCTGGATGACCGCAGCCACCCACAGCTTTCCAACGGCCACCCAATGAAGCGCCCCCCCCCCCCTCCCCGCCCCCCCCCTCTAGGCTGCGTGCCGGTGGAGCTGCAGCTGGCGCGGTGCGGTGAGGACGGCCGCTCCCTGCTGGAGGCCTCGCCGGAGAGCGGCGCTCACCAGATCCTGCAGGCCATCGCCCAGCGACTCATCATTGACCACGGCGGTGACGGCGGCGGTGTTACGGCGAGTGTGGCCGTGCCGTGACCGTCTGGCGATGCAAACTTGCTGCCCCCCTCCCCCCCTGATTCCTCCACCTCTTTCCATCTTCGGGGTGCCGCGTTGGCAAGATCTTAACTACCTCGCCGGGTATGCAGGAGGTCGTGGGTTCGATTGCGATCCATACAATGCCTCTCTTCTTCCCATGGTCGCGTGGACTTTTCTCCGGGTCCTCCGGTTTTTCCTCTCCACTTTTACAATCGACATCGCCACGCGTTTAGAGTATTTGGCTGCAATGCATTTCCCACGTGACGATGTTGAGCCACTTCAGCGGGCTGTCATTTGTGGCGGCCAGGCTACACAGCTCAGCGGAGCCTTACCTGGTTAAAAAAATAAACATTTGTTTCGCAGTAGCAACTCGGAGAATTGAAATCATTGGTTCGATCGTCACGCGACTAACATTGTCGCTGTTGTGCGCTAAGCGGGGGTGGGACCAGGTGATCGCTTGAAGGCGTCCCTAAGAAGTAGCTCTACGAGATATATATCCGCTTCCGCGTGCCATTATTAAATCCTTTATATTAAGTTAGCTTGCTTGCTTACGACCGTGCAAATCTTTCGGTCGTTTTTTAACCCACTTCCCGTGATCCAATCGAGCTGACATTTTGCACACAGACTCGTTGTGCGAGACAATTAATGTTCGTGAAAAATGTTTTCAAAAATTTTACACTTTTTAGGGAAAACAAATTAAATATTTAATTACCAATTGCTTAATACTGGCAGACAATCATCTGACCCATAGGTGGCAGCGATCTCAAGCCAGAGGACGAGAGGACTCTAGCCGCCACGCATATAAAGGATTTATAGTGAAAAACTTTGTTTTTACGGGTTTACTTGTTTTTCTTCACACCAATTACATTTGCACTGCTTTGCGAGCGTTCCGGACGTCTCCTGCGGCTCGTGACGCGACACAAAGAGCGTAGTACGGATAGAGTTGCGAGTCGTCGTTAATTAGCAGCAGCGGCCGCGGCAGTAGCAGCGGCCGGTTGCACTGAAGGACTTCACGTGAAGACGTTAAAGTTGCAGAGGTCTGCAGCGAAGGGAAGCGCTCGCTGGAGGTTTCTTTTCACCGTGGGTCAAGGTGGTCGTCTCGTGCAGAGGTCGCAACCGGGTACCCGATACCCGTACCCTACCCGTACCCGGCTACTCGTACCCGGCCGGGTACGGGTAGCCGTTTGCGACCCTGGTGCGGCCGGGTACGGGTAGGTCGTGAGTCACTGGTGAGTAACCGTTTGTCGCTCATTTCGGGTAGGGTATGGGTAGGGAACGGCTACCCGTACCCGGCCGGGTACGGTTACGGGTACCCATTTGCGACCCTGGTGCGGCCGGGTACGGGTAAGGAATCAAAACCCGTTTGCGACCTCTTCCTCTCGGCAACTCCCTCTGACCTGCACAGTCACCGTGCATGGGGAGGCGGGCATAGTGAGTGGGAGTTGGGGAAGAGGAGTGAAGCTTTCAGGGCCCAGTGGTTCACGAGACAAAGATCCCCCCGCGACGTCTTCACAGACTGTCGGCGAGCAGCACTTTTGAAGGCCGGGACGGCACGTGAGGGGGTGGGCGGCACGTCCGGCCAGCCGACTTTGTCTCCCCAGTGGCGATGTTTACCACATACCGCACCAGGTCCTAATTTGAGGCCGAGTCGACCTAGGGAAGGCCCAGAACCGGTTCAGTTAATCGTCAATGGTGTTGGCCGTGAGCGGGAAGCGAACTCGGGTCGCCAGGTTCATCGCGCAAGCCCGCTAACCGCCGTGCCACCGCTCTACGAGACACGCATGCACGCACTGTGTAAGCAAATCATCGCTATGCATTCCCGGGAGACCGATTAAAATTTACACGCGATTCGCCATCTTTCTGTGCTTAAAATGTTTTATTTCATTGAATGTTTCCATCATTGTCACACCGGGATTACACCAATTATAGAAAAATACCCCCAAAAAATGGATTGCTTTGGTCCCTGATTGAGTATTTGTATTAAAAAAACCCGACAGCCCTGGTCCAACAACACCCATCCTCCACAGACTCGCACCACCACACAAAAAACAAAGATCCCCCGTATAGCCTGAACAGAATGTTGCGGCAAGTCCTATAAGCAAGCTGCACCTATGAAGGCCGGCACCACGCCCGGGCCGCCTTTGTCTCCCTAGTCGCAATGTTTACACCGCACCAGGCACTCATTTGAGGCTGAGTCGACCTAGAAGTTCACCCCTAGCCCCCCACTGCGAAAACTTGGCAGGAACCTCCTGAAAAAACGAGACCCGAAACTCAGTGAGGCTTTCTTGAGTGCCACAACCGGCATCATCAGGCGACAGCCAGAGTTGTGGATAAATCCTGTTTCAGTCTTCACTCGAATTATAAATGTTGTGGGTTTCCTCTCAACACACCGGTATGCTGTACTAAGAACGAATTGCCACGTTTTATTAAGTGACAAACCTTCGATTTAAAGCTTTCGTGACTGCAGGGATTCATCTTCTTGGTTCTTTCGGTAAAGTCACGTAGAAGGGAAATAATAAAATAATAAAAATTAAACATAATAAAATAATTCTCACGTTTCGGCCACAACGCAAGCAGCCGTCTTCAGGTGGAGAACAGGTCTGTCGAGAGACAGAGTCTGAATGGCACGCCCCACCTGAAGACGGCTATTTGCGTTGTGGCCGAAACGTCGTGAGAATTATTTAATGTTTTATTTTTATTATTTTCCTTCTACGTGACTTTACCGAAAGAACCAAGGTGGTGACAAACCTTACTAATTGGCTGTGTCGGGTGGTGGCTGTGTCGGGTGGTGGCGGCGGCGGGTTTAAGGACGCATATTTACGCTATCTATAACCTATTACAGATAATATTGGTCGCGAAAGCCTGCTGCTCCATGTTTGGCATGGCATTGCCCATTCAGTGGAGTGTCTCTGCCCATGTATGGTCATTGTGGGACTTTAATTAATGTATCGCATTGATTCTGCTCGCAGTTGAACCACGTTAGAGTCATCAATTCATCGGGGGGGGGGGGGGGGGGGTCAATCGCCTGCGTCGATTAATTAGCAAGCCGATACACGGATCGGGAGATCCCATTGGTAATCTTAGCGGCGGATCGATAGTGAGCTGTGCATCGGAGTGTTGCCACGTTCTAGATTTGAAGCTTTCGTGACTGCAAGGATTCATACTCTTAGTTCTTTCCGTAAAGTCACGTAGGTAAAAAATGAAATTAAAATGAATAAAAAAATAAAAATCACGATGTTTCGGAGGCAACGCAAGTCTCCGTCATCAGGTGGGACCGTCACAGCCAGATTTGCTGCATCACCTTGATGCATCAAGGAGACTTGCGTTGCCTCCGAAATGTGATTTTTTTGTTGTTTTATTTTTATTAATTTTAATTTCATTTTTTACCTACGTGACTTTACCGAAAGAACTAAGAGTATGTTGCCACCGTTATTCATGTTACTCGCTATCGGCGATTGTTGGCTGTCCGGGACTACACGGCTACTGCATCGACACCGATAAAGTTATGAGAAGTAAAATGTTACTGGGCAGCATCATAATTCAAGGTAAGTTCATTTATAAACGACTAGCTTTACTACCCGGCTTCGCCCGGGACTTGGATTCACCACGCCCGGCCACCTTTGTCTCCCCAGTGGCAATGTTCACACACCACACCGGTTACTCGTTTGAGGCTGAGTCGACCTAGGGGAGGCCCAGGACCCGTTGAAATAATCGTCACCGGTGGTGGCCGTGAGCGGGAATCGAACTCGGGTGGTCGGGTTCGTAGCGCAGCGCGCTAACCACTACACCACCGCTCCCCCCACACAAACGTGTCCATAGGTACACATACACGCGCATGCTGCAGACACACGCAACTTTCAGGGTGCGTACAGCAGTAAACGACTGAAACAATAAAGCAGCAACGCTGCGCGAAGAACGCCTTAGACCTGCAACACATTTGTTTGGCACTTTACAAATGTGTTGGGGGGTGACATCAGCAGGCACACTGCGTGACGCTTCCGCATGCGGGTGACATCACAGATGTGACGTCACAGCTCACTTGCCGTGCAAAATATATCCATTATTGCACCCCCCCCCCCCCCCCCCAAAAAAAATAGAAAAGTAGTTTTTATTATTTATGTACAGTCTGGAAAGTACCCACATGGCAAATTTGAAGTTTGTTGCATGTCGGTAAGTACGCTAAACATTTTGAACAAACACAATCACAAATTTCCCTTTTATATAGAAAGATAATTAATACCTGAATATTGTTTATGTTTATTATAAAAAAAATAATTTGTGTTGTAATTTTCATGCATTAATAGCTTATTTATGCATTCATTTATGGTCATTCATGGAATGTGCTATTCACAAGCATCTCGGGAACGTATCTCTCGTTGCAAATAATGAGGGATTACCGTATAATTTTTTCTTGGTTCTTTCGGACGCTGTCTTTCCGACAGACCTGTTCTTCACCTGAGGACGGCTGCTTGCGTTGTGGCCGAAACGTCGTGAGAATTTTATTTTATTATGTTTTATTATTGTATTATTTCCCTTCTACGTGACTTTACCGAAAGAACCAAGAAGATGAATCCCTGCAGTCACGAAAGCTTTAAATCGAAAAGTATAACTATTTGTTAGAATCCGGAATGAAAGTGATTTTTAAAAAAAAATTCGATTCTGATGGTGCCTGTGGGCTGTTCAGCACGACGCCGATGGGCAGAACGGCACGTCGCTGTTCGGCACGATGTCGAAAACACGTCGGAGAACGAATGGCGCTGGGCGACACGACCGTAGGCACCTTCACCGCGATTGTTTACATCAAAGCGTGACGCGCAGCTAAGCGATTGGAAGGAAACGAAGGCAATGGAGAGGGTTGCAGGCAGGATGTGTCCGGGTGTGCCTAGGCAGTCTCGCACAGGTAGAGACTCTTTGTGAGTGTCGTCTCCACAACAGGGATGACCTTAACTTTTTTGGATTTCATAACAAAGTCTTGATTTCCTATCTCCTTGGTCACCTGTCCCACCACGCGGGGCAACACAGCAGCGGCAAGCCGCGATGAGTACAGAGCACTTGCTATACATTATATACTACATCTACTCACTATACATTATATACTACATCTACTCACTATACATTATATACTACATACACTCGCTATACATTATATACATATACTCACTATACATTATATACTACATCTACTCACTATACATTATATACTACATACACTCACTATACATTATATACAGTGATACCTCGGTTCACGAACTTAATTCGTGAACTGACTGGTCGCGAACCGAATTGGTCGTGAACCGAGGCACATTTTCCCACAGGGTTCAATGTAAATCCGGTTAATCCGTTCTGACCTTTTTTTTTGGTTTTTGAAGCACAAAAATATGAAACAAATTACAATACACATTAGTACTGTACAGTATAGTAATGTATAAAGAGAGAACACTAACCTTGCTTGAGATGACTTCATTAAGCACTCAAACGGGTGAACTGTACAATACAGTAAGTACAGTATTGTACAGTACAGTAGTACAGTACTGTATGTGCTAAAAAGCACACCAAAAATCTAAAAGTCACTGAAAGTGTCTTCACAGTACTCAGAGTACTTCTTTCTGTGTGTCTGCTTCTCTCCACGATCTTCCTACAGGAAGTCACGACCATGTGACAGACTGGAATTAGCATAAAAATGGCCACGGCTCCTGTTCGTGAACCGAAGCGGAGTTCGTGAACCGGAGCATATTTTTATGACATTTTCTGTTCGTGAACCGAGTTGTTCGTGAACCGAAGCGTTCGTGAACCGAGGTATCACTGTACTACATACACTCGCTATACATTATATACATCTACTCGCTATACATTATGCTCCATACACTCGCTATACATTATATACTACATCTACTCACTATACATTATATACTACATACACTCGCTATACATTATATACTACATCCACTCACTATACACTATATACTACATCCACTCGCTATACATTATATACTACATCCACTCGCTATACATTATATACTACATCCACTCACTATACACTATATACTACATGCACTCGCTATACATTATATACTACATCTACTCACTATACATTATATGCTACATACACTCACTATACACTATATACTACATCTACTCACTATACATTATATACTACATCCACTCGCTATACATTATATGCTACATACACTCGCTATACACTATATACTACATACACTCACTATACATTATATACTACATCTACTCACTATACATTATATACTACATCTACTCACTATACACTATATACTACATCTACTCACTATACACTATATACTACATACACTCACTATACATTATATACTACATCTACTCACTATACACTATATACTACATCCACTCGCTATACATTATATACTACATACACTCACTATACATTATATGCTACATCTACTCGCTATACACTATATGCTACATCCACTCGCTATACATTATGCTCCATACACTCGCTATACATTATATACTACATCCACTCGCTATACATTATATACTACATCTACTCGCTATACACTATATACTACATACACTCACTATACACTATATGCTACATACACTCGCTATACACGATATACTACATACACTCGCTATACATTATATACTACATACACTCGCTATACACTATATGCTACATACACTCGTACATGATATATTACATACACTTATACATACATACGTTATACATTATATACTGCATATATAATATTCTACATAATGGTATTCAGTTTAACATGTAGGCTTTCACGACCAATATCCATAATAGAGTTTTTTTTGTGTGTTAGATCACGTAAATACATAAATGTGTCATTAAATGTAAAATAATACATGCCTATACAGGGCACCATACCTCAATAGGAATTACCGTTGGTAGGCTATTTTATACACACAATAGACAGGAAGGACAAGCTCAAAGGGCTCGCATAATGCACATGCATCATGTACGCTGCCTCAGTAATCCCCACCCACTTTGTGCAAGAGTGCAGAAGGGTGGTCACCATATCTACGCCTATATGTAAGGAACGAAACAGGTGGACTTCTCCACAAATCTGGCTGTCGCCTGAATTAGCTGGTTGTAATTACTGGCGAAACGTCGTACTCGGGAAAAAAGTGCTGTGCCCACATTAATAGGTGCTCGCTAACAGCACTTGCACCAACAGTCTGTTGAAGGCTATTTGGGGGATCTTTGTCTACGGGGGCGGGCGGAGGGGGGGGGCCTCACCATCGTCATCATGTCCATAACGTGCATGGTGTCCATGTGCTGAAGGAAGACCTTGCCAATATTCTGAATCAGCAGGGATCCCTCATCCGGCTTGCGGAATGAAAGATGATCTGCGTGACGACACACAGTGGTCAATATTACGGCAGTTGGAGACACCCAGGGTCAATAAGTCACTGACGAGGCCACGATAAACCTCCCTATACAGTGAGGGAAACAATTATTTGATCCCCTGCTGATTTTGTACGTTTGCCCACTGACAAAGAAATGATCAGTCTATAATTTTAATGGTAGCTTTATTTGAACAGAGACAGAATAACAACAACAAACAAAATCCAGAAAAACGCATGTCAAAAATGTTATAAATTGATTTGCATTTTAATGAGGGAAATAAGTATTTGACCCTTTGCAAAACACGACTTAGTACTTGGTGGCAAAACCCTTGTTGGCAATCACAGAGGTCAGACGTTTCTTGTAGTTGGCCACCAGGTTTGCACACATCTCAGGAAGGATTTTGTCCCACTCCTCTTTGCAGATCTCCAAGTACAAAATCAGCAGGGGATCAAATACTTTTTTCCCTCACTGTATCTGGTACCTTCGGGGGAGCTGAACACCTTGAGCATGTCCGCGTACTTCTGCGGACGTAGCGGGGTGTCGCTCACGCTGTCCGTCTCCACGTCGTCCTTCTCCACTGCGACGCGGAGAGACGCGGCGGCGACAGGGCGAGATGTTAACTACGTCGCCCGGCGCGCGGGAGGTCGTCGTGGGCACGTCGCTGCACCACGTTGGCGTTACGATTATTATTATTAATTACGCTCCACCCGCAAGAAATAAGCGGGGCTGCCCGGCAAATTCGCACCGCAAACCTCTGCAACAACAACAACAAGCGGCAAACGCGCTACCGTTGGAGCCACGTCATCGCTAACCCCATGACAACTTGGGGGGGGTGGGGGTACACTTGAGTGGCTAGGAGATGTTAACTACCTCGCCTGGTATGCAGGAGGTAGTGGGTTCGATCCTGACCCTGACGCCTGCTGTACATTTGGAGTTTGCGTGTCTCTCTCTCTGCCCGTTGTCCCGTGGATTTTTCTCCGGGTCCATCGGGTTATTCCGTCCACGTTTACAAACGACATCACCACGTGTTTAGAGTATTTGGCTACTGCGAAAAATGTCCACGTGATGATGATGAGCCATTTCGTTAAGCTTTAATTTGTGATCGCCAGGTAACTTCTGAAAAAGACACTAACAGCTCAGTGGACCTTACCTGGCAAGACAACGTTTTTTAGTTTTATTTGTATTTTTTTAAAGTGATTTGTTTACCTTCTTGGTTCTTTCGGTAAAGTCACGTAGAAGGGAAATAATAAAAGAATAAAAATAAAACATAATAAAATACAATTCTCACGACGTTTCGGCCACAACGCAAGCAGCGGTCCTCAGGTGAAGAACAGGTCTGTCGGAAAGACAGCGTCAGAATGAACACCACCAAGCTTGGCAGCGTATATTTAAGTACAAAGCACGACCCCGGTGTCTCTTATGACCCGGCTGCTATGAACGCGACGACGCCACCTCGCACCTCCCCGGCAGGCCTGGATGATGAACACCTTCGGCTTGTTCTGAAGCGCCACGCATTCCTTCGAGTTGAACTCGTCGAAGACAGACTGCAGCTCCAGCTCCCCTTTGTCGTCGCCCAAGATGCAGTTCTTCCTCCCGTGGGACATGAGGCAGATGACGACGCAGTCCGGGTCGAGCACGCACACCTGGCTCTTGAACGCCTGCAGGTCTTCCTTGATTCCCTGCGTGTACGCGGATCGCGAGCGTGCGTGCGTGCGCGTACACACGGACGACGATGGGTGTGAGAGACTGCGCGTGGGAACGTTTGACTACATACGACATGACAGAAATTGTTATGCAGAAGATGGAATGCGCTATCCACGACAATACATTACACGACACTAGCATACACTACATTACACGACACTATATATTGAAAACATTTCTTTAGAACTGCTTATTGTGCTTTAGTTTGTTGTCCTTCCGCCGCACCTCCCATTAGTGTGGTTGGCAACGTGCGGCGCTCCTGTGTAACATTTTCTTTATGTAGCTAATGGACACCCACGATATTCTGTGG
>NC_083841.1:2524487-2624507 GCF_015708825.2 Lethenteron reissneri | reverse complement strand
CCCGACCACCCGAGTTCGATTCCCGCTCACGGCCACCACCGGTGACGATTATTTCAACGGGTCCTGGGCCTCCCCTAGGTCGACTCAGCCTCAAACGAGTAACCGGTGTGGTGTGTGAACATTGCCACTGGGGAGACAAAGGCGGCCGGGCGTGGTGAATCCAAGTCCCGGGCGAAGCCGGGTAGTAAAGCTAGTCGTTTATAAATGAACTTACCTTGAATTATGATGCTGCCCAGTAACATTTTACTTCTCATAACTTTATCGGTGTCGATGCAGTAGCCGTGTAGTCCCGGACAGCCAACAATCGCCGATAGCGAGTAACATGAATAACGGTGGCAACATACTCTTAGTTCTTTCGGTAAAGTCACGTAGGTAAAAAATGAAATTAAAATTAATAAAAATAAAACAACAAAAAAACATTTCGGAGGCAACGCAAGTCTCCTTGATGCATCAAGGTGATGCAGCAAATCTGGCTGTGACGGTCCCACCTGATGACGGAGACTTGCGTTGCCTCCGAAACATCGTGATTTTTATTTTTTTATTCATTTTAATTTCATTTTTTACCTACGTGACTTTACGGAAAGAACTAAGAGTATGAATCCTTGCAGTCACGAAAGCTTCAAATCTAGAACGTGGCAACACTCCGATGCACAGCTCACTATCGATCCGCCGCTAAGATTACCAATGGGATCTCCCGATCCGTGTATCGGCTTGCTAATTAATCGACGCAGGCGATTGACCCCCCCCCCCCCCCCCCGATGAATTGATGACTCTAACGTGGTTCAACTGCGAGCAGAATCAATGCGATACATTAATTAAAGTCCCACAATGACCATACATGGGCAGAGACACTCCACTGAATGGGCAATGCCATGCCAAACATGGAGCAGCAGGCTTTCGCGACCAATATTATCTGTAATAGGTTATAGATAGCGTAAATATGCGTCCTTAAACCCGCCGCCGCCACCACCCGACACAGCCACCACCCGACACAGCCAATTAGTAAGGTTTGTCACCACCTTGGTTCTTTCGGTAAAGTCACGTAGAAGGAAAATAATAAAAATAAAACATTAAATAATCTCACGACGTTTCGGCCACAACGCAAATAGCCGTCTTCAGGTGGGCGTGCCATTCAGACTCTGTCTCTCGACAGACCTGTTCTCCACCTGAAGACGGCTGCTTGCGTTGTGGCCGAAACGTGAGAATTATTTTATTATGTTTAATTTTTATTATTTTATTATTTCCCTTCTACGTGACTTTACCGAAAGAACCAAGAAGATGAATCCCTGCAGTCACGAAAGCTTTAAATCGAAGGTTTGTCACTTAATAAAACGTGGCAATTCGTTCTTAGTACAGCATACCGGTGTGTTGAGAGGAAACCCACAACATTTATAATTCGAGTGAAGACTGAAACAGGATTTATCCACAACTCTGGCTGTCGCCTGATGATGCCGGTTGTGGCACTCAAGAAAGCCTCACTGAGTTTCGGGTCTCGTTTTTTCAGGAGGTTCCTGCCAAGTTTTCGCAGTGGGGGGCTAGGGGTGAACTTCTAGGTCGACTCAGCCTCAAATGAGTGCCTGGTGCGGTGTAAACATTGCGACTAGGGAGACAAAGGCGGCCCGGGCGTGGTGCCGGCCTTCATAGGTGCAGCTTGCTTATAGGACTTGCCGCAACATTCTGTTCAGGCTATACGGGGGATCTTTGTTTTTTGTGTGGTGGTGCGAGTCTGTGGAGGATGGGTGTTGTTCCAGGGCTGTCGGGTTTTTTTAATACAAATACTCAATCAGGGACCAAAGCAATCCATTTTTGGGGGTATTTTTATCTATAATTGGTGTAATCCCGGTGTGACAATGATGGAAACATTCAATGAAATAAAACATTTTAAGCACAGAAAGATGGCGAATCGCGTGTAAATTTAATCGGTCTCCGGGAATGCATAGCGATGATTTGCTTACACAGTGCGTGCATGCTTCTCGAAGCGGTGGCACGCGCGGTGCGGTTAGCGCTTGCGCGATGAACCTGGCGACCCGAGTTCGCTTCCCGCTCACGGCCAACACCATTGACGATTAACTGAACCGGTTCTGGGCCTTCCCTAGGTCGACTCGGCCTCAAATTAGGACCTGGTGCGGTATGTGGTAAACATCGCCACTGGGGAGACAAAGTCGGCTGGCCGGACGTGCCGCCCACCCCCTCACGTGCCGTCCCGGCCTTCAAAAGTGCTGCTCGCCGACAGTCTGTGAAGACGTCGCGGGGGGATCTTTGTCTCGTGAACCACTGGGCCCTGAAAGCTTCACTCTTCCCCAACTCCCACTCACTATGCCCGCCTCCCCATGCACGGTGACTGTGCAGGTCAGAGGGAGTTGCCGAGAGGAAGAGGTCGCAAACGGGTTTTGATTCCTTACCCGTACCCGGCCGCACCAGGGTCGCAAATGGGTACCCGTAACCGTACCCGGCCGGGTACGGGTAGCCGTTCCCTACCCATACCCTACCCGAAATGAGCGACAAACGGTTACTCACCAGTGACTCACGACCTACCCGTACCCGGCCGCACCAGGGTCGCAAACGGCTACCCGTACCCGGCCGGGTACGAGTAGCCGGGTACGGGTAGGGTACGGGTATCGGGTACCCGGTTGCGACCTTTGCCGAGACGACCACCTTGACCCACGGTGAAAAGAAACCTCCAGCGAGCGCTTCCCTTCGCTGCAGACCTCTGCAACTTTAACGTCTTCACGTGAAGTCCTTCAGTGCAACCGGCCGCTGCTACTGCCGCGGCCGCTGCTGCTAATTAACGACGACTCGCAACTCTATCCGTACTACGCTCTTTGTGTCGCGTCACGAGCCGCAGGAGACGTCCGGAACGCTCGCAAAGCAGTGCAAATGTAATTGGTGTGAAGAAAAACAAGTAAACCCGTAAAACAAAGTTTTTCACTATAAATCCTTTATATGCGTGGCGGCTAGAGTCCTCTCGTCCTCTGGCTTGAGATCGCTGCCACCTATGGGTCAGATGATTGTCTGCCAGTATTAAGCAATTGGTAATTAAATATTTAATTTGTTTTCCCTAAAAAGTGTAAAATTTTTGAAAACATTTTTCACGAACATTAATTGTCTCGCACAACGAGTCTGTGTGCAAAATGTCAGCTCGATTGGATCACGGGAAGTGGGTTAAAAAACCGAAAGATTTGCACGGTCGTAAGCAAGCAAGCTAACTTAATATAAGGATTTAATAATGGCACGGAAGCGGATATATCTCGTAGAGCTACTTCTTAGGGACGCCTTCAAGCGATCACCTGGTCCCACCCCCGCTTAGCGCACAACAGCGACAATGTTAGTCGCGTGACGATCGAACCAATGATTTCAATTCTCCGAGTTGCTACTGCGAAACAAATGTTTATTTTTTTAACCAGGTAAGGCTCCGCTGAGCTGTGTAGCCTGGCCGCCACAAATGACAGCCCGCTGAAGTGGCTCAACATCGTCACGTGGGAAATGCATTGCAGCCAAATACTCTAAACGCGTGGCGATGTCGATTGTAAAAGTGGAGAGGAAAAACCGGAGGACCCGGAGAAAAGTCCACGCGACCATGGGAAGAAGAGAGGCATTGTATGGATCGCAATCGAACCCACGACCTCCTCCATACCCGGCGAGGTAGTTAAGATCTTGCCAACGCGGCACCCCGAAGATGGAAAGAGGTGGAGGAATCAGGGGGGGAGGGGGGCAGCAAGTTTGCATCGCCAGACGGTCACGGCACGGCCACACTCGCCGTAACACCGCCGCCGTCACCGCCGTGGTCAATGATGAGTCGCTGGGCGATGGCCTGCAGGATCTGGTGAGCGCCGCTCTCCGGCGAGGCCTCCAGCAGGGAGCGGCCGTCCTCACCGCACCGCGCCAGCTGCAGCTCCACCGGCACGCAGCCTAGAGGGGGGGGGCGGGGAGGGGGGGGGGGCGCTTCATTGGGTGGCCGTTGGAAAGCTGTGGGTGGCTGCGGTCATCCAGAATAGACCGTCCGACGTGTATTTAAAAACACATGATACAGGGTTTTTTTTGGGTTGGATTGCGTAAATATAAATGTGTCGTTAAACCCGCCACCACCCAGGGCAGCCAATTAGTAAGGGTTGTCACGTAAACAGAACGTGCCAATTTGTTACTAGTACAGCACTAGTGTATAGTGTAGTGCAGGGGTGTCCAAACTTTTTGCAAAGAGGGCCAAATTTTATAAAGTAAAGATGCCCGGGGGCCAATAGTTCCTTCTGACATTTTTACCACAAAATTTACGTGAAAATACACACACTGTTATAAAACAATTATCATTGTCACAATTACCTTTATTTTTCAAATGACAATGTAACCAAATATAAGCCACTCAGGCAGACGGGAACAACTCTAAAACACAATTCTGCCTTTCATTCAGTCAGATAACTTTGAACAAACTGTATAGAATACCTTAAATTTCCATGAGTTAATATATTTGCCTCATGAACATTTTATACAGGAGTTATAAAGTAATGCAAAGTGGTCTGTTATCATTAAACTTTAAAACAAGTGAATTTTGCCCTCTCTCTTTACGTTGAAATCCTTAAACAAGGCATCTGTCTCCTTAGAAATTAGACAAACACAATTGCCTCGATTTCCAGTGAAGAAGTATTGTAATTCCCACCGCTCCTGAAAGCGGCGGCCCTCACTGTCAACTTTTCTCTTTTTTTTTGCAGTCGCCATGGCAGACATGATTCGAGAAGGGTTCGCGGCACGGATGCAAAATTAGAGAGCATTAGAATGGTGCTGCCACCGTGTGGCGGAAGGAGGAATATCATCTTTAAAGTTTTATGATTTATAAGACCGAAGCTGCGGGCCGTATGAAATCTGACCTCGGGCCGTGATTGGCCCGCGGGCCGGACTTTGGACATGCCTGGTGTAGTGTATAGTGTAGTGTATAGTGTAGTGTATAGTATAGTGTAGTGTGTAGTGTATAGTAGTATAGTGTAGTGTATAGTGTAGTGTGTAGTGTATAGTGTAGTGTATAGTGTAGTATACTAGTACAGCACTAGTGTATAGTGTAGTACACTAGTACAGCACTAGTGTATAGTGTAGTGTATAGTGTAGTGTATAGTGTAGTGTATAGTATAGTGTGTAGTGTAGTATACGAGTACAGCACTAGTGTGTAGTGTATAGTGTAGTGTATAGTGTAGTGTATAGTGTAGTATAATAGTACAGCACTAGTGTATAGTGTAGTGTATAGTGTAGTGTATAGTGTAGTACTAGTACAGCACTAGTGTATAGTGTAGTATACTAGTACAGCACTAGTGTATAGTGTAGTGTATAGTGTAGTGTATAGTGTAGTATACTAGTACAGCACTAGTGTATAGTGTAGTATACTAGTACAACACTAGTGTATAGTGTAGTGTATAGTGTAGTATAGTACAGCACACCGGTTGTGAGTTGAAGAGCCACCACAACATTTACAATCTGAGTACGACGTTTCGCCAGTAATTACAACCGGCATCATCAGGCGACAGCCAGATTTGTGGTCGGATGATATTGGTCGCGAAAGCCTACGTGTTAAAGTGTATAAAAGAAGCAGGCGCGAAGGAAGGAAGCGGGTGAATGGTCGATCGATTCAACTCACCCAGGAAGGGGACCTTGAATTCGTCGGCCAGCGCCTCCCCGCCGCCCTTGGAGAACACGTTGCTGCACTCCTGCAACGGCAGAGGTCACGCCTCGCTCGGGATGCCCTCACACGCTTCGCGTTTCAAGAACGTGCCGCGCGCGAATACCGAACCTGACGACGATTCGCTTTCATTTCAAACTATTTTTTTATCTCACCAGGTAAGGCAGCACTGAGTTACGTGGCTCATTTTTCTGAAGCGACCTGGTCGCAAATGATTGTTCAACCAAGTGGCTCATCATCACGTGGACATTTATAGCAGACATACTCGAAAGGCGTGATTCTAAATGGAGAAAAATCCACGCGACCACGGGGGGAACATTCATACTCCAAATATACAGCAGCAGCAGGCGTCAGGGTCGGGATTTAACCCACGACCTCCTGTGTACCAGGCGAGGGAATTAACATCTCATAGCCACCGTGATGATGATGAGAGAGACACGCAAACTCCAAATATACAGCAGCAGACGTCAGGGTCGGGATCCAACCCACGACCTCCTGTGTACCAGGCGAGGGAGTTAACATCTCATAGCCACCGTGATGATGATGAGAGAGAGACACGCAAACTCCAAATATACAGCAGCAGACGTCAGGGTCGGGATAGAACCCACGACCTCCTGTGTACCAGGCGAGGGAGTTAACATCTCCCAGTCACCGCGTCGCACCTTTGATACTCACCTGGAAAGTCCGCGTTGATTTCATTTCAACCGGGTCAGAAACAACTCAAGATACAACAACAACAAGCCTCATTTGCGGAGCGACTTGCTGGGGCATTAGTCTGGTGCCAGTATGGGGTGACGATTGCTGCTGTGTACACTATAACCCCAATGAGCGGTGCGCGGGGTAATATTAGAACGTGGAGAATTTGGACTCCGACGCCAGCCAGCCAACCACAGCAGGGTTGGCCAATCGTGCTCATTGCACCTCCGGTTGGCACGGTTGGCTACGTATGGCGCGATAGAAGTTCAACATACAACATGTGGGAGAGAATGGGGGGGGGGGGTGCTTTTCCTCCGCGGTGGGAGGTTACAGACAGACAACCACAACAACAACCACGACAACACAACAACAACAACCACCACAAGCGCGACAACAACAACCCAACAACAACAACCACCACGACAACCACGACGACAACCACGACGACAACCACCACAACAACCACGACGACAACTACGACAACCACCACCACAAGCGCGACAACAACAACAACCACCACAACAACCACGACAACAACCACGACGACAACCACGACAACAACAACCACAACGACAACAACCACGACGACAACCACGACGACAACCACCACCACAAGCGCGACAACAACAACAACCACCACAACAACCACAACAACAACAACCACCAGGACAACCACAACAACAACAACAACGACGACAACCACCACGACAACCACCACCACAAGCGCGACAACAACAACCACGACAACAACAACAATCACAACGACCACGACGGCCACGAAACAACGACCACGACAACAACAACCACGACAACAACAACCACGACAACAACAACCACGACAACAACAACAATCACAACGACCACGACAACAACACGGCGAAACTCACGGAGCAATGGGGGCACACGAAGCCACTCATGTTCTCGATGATGCCCAGCACCTTGAGCCCCGTCTTACTGCGAACGTCAGCTCCCTCCTCACGTCGCCCACCGACACCTCCTGCCCGTGGACAGAGCAGGGGGGGTGGAGGGGGGGAGCAGAGACAAGGAACGTGATATTAGTTTACTTATTTAGAACTATTATTATATAATAAGTTATTTATCCAGGAGAGCCACACACGGTGGCTAGGAGATGTTAACTACCTCGCCTGGTGTGCAGGAGGTCGTGGGTTCGGTCCCAAACCTGACGCCTGCTGTCTATATAGAGTTTGCGTGTCCCTCTCTTTCATCATCACGGTGGCTAGGAGATGATAACTACCTCATCTGGTCTAAAGGAGGTCGTGGATTCGATCCCGACGCCTGACGCCTGCTGCTGTATATTTGGAGTTTGCGTGTCTCTCTCTTTCATCATCATCACGGTGGCTCGGAGATGTTAACTACCTCGCCTGGTGTGCAGGAGGTCGTGGGTTCAATCCTGACCCTGATGCCTGCTGATATATTTGGAGATTGCGTGTCTCTCTCTCCCCGTGGTGTCGTGGAATCCACGCGAGATTGCCCCTACAGTACAGTAGTTGCAAGGGTGGGCAGAGTTTAATCGACGTTGATTGGCGTGGCTCTGCTGCTGTTATCCACTTAGTGGGCCGAGACTTCTGCTGGGCGGGAGCAGGAAAGTGTTTTTTATCACCGAGCACGAGCATCGGTCAGTCGAATCTTTACTCCAAATGTATATTCTTTGGTTCTTTCGCTAAAGTCGTGTAGATAAGAAATAAATAAATAAATATTTAAAACTCTATCTTCTTAGCTTGAACATCATTTATATCTTCCAAGTGTTTTTTGGCACAGAAATCCGTGGGAACTGGGTACACTTTCGGATTATCCGCGATTGTGAATTATCCGCGGCCGTCCTCCCCGCCACTGGCGCGGATTATAACCGAGAGTTCTGCTGTAAACGTTAACGGGCCAAACGCCTCATCGCTGGCAAGAACTGCACAACAATCCCGACAGGGCGTGTAATCGTCCAACCTCCAAAGGAAGGAGGAGCATTCAAATCCGGACGAGTCATCGATCCGAAAGGAGCGTACGGGCAAGCCTGACTCTCCTGATGAGACACTGTATGTTGAATCTGGTCAAGAGTCTGCTTACGCTGAACCAATGCTGCCGAAATGATGCCCTCTCTCTCGGAAGGCGTTGTGGTTCGTGATGATGATGATGATTTTGTTGTTGGGACTGCCAGCACTGTGACCCAGCCGACTCGCAGGGCCCGGCAGAAGAGTGGCGAGCGAGCGGGAGAGTGGGAGTGGGCAAGCGAGCTGGTGAGTGAGTGAGTTGGACAGCGGGTGAGTGAGAGGGTGAGCGAGTAGGTGAGTGAGCAAGTGGGAGAGCGGGTGAGCGGGTAGGTGAGCGACCGGGTGGGTGAGCGAGCGGGTTAGCGAGCGGGTGAGCGAGTGGTTGAGTGGGTGAGCGAGTCGGTGGGTGATTAAGTGGGTGGGTAAGTGAGTAAATAAGTGGTGAGCGAGCGGGGCGAGTGAGCGGGTGGGTGAGCTAATGGGATGACCTTTGGAGTGATGACGAGCAGGGCACCAGCGTGTGAGTGGGTGAGCGAGCGAGCTGGTGGGTGAGCGAGTGGGCGAGCGGGTAAGTAAGCGGGTGAGTGAGCGGGCCCACCTGTGGCGTGGTGACGAGCAAGGCTCCAGCGGGTGAGCGGCCGCGCAGGCTCTCCAGCACGGCCATGTGCTCGTCCGACGTTCCAGGCGGGGTGTCCACGAGCAGGAAGTCCAGCTCTCCCCACAGCACGTCGCTCACAAACTGCTTGATCATTGCTACTCAGCACGACACACAAACCACACCACGACATCATCAACAACAACCGCCATTCGCCACCAAGTTGCAGTGGCGACAACACTGAGCTTGTGCCAGGCTAGGTGCACTTTGAGGCCACGTGAAGCGTCGAAGGCTGTCGCTGCTTGCAGACGGCCATGGGACAGACCCAGGTGCCGTGGGTTGACTGACTGAGATGACTGCTAGATGCACCAACTGTGCTCCCTACTGTGCCGACTTGCTGTGCTTTAGCCACCCGGTGCTCCGCTCGTTGTTGTGAGCGTCGCTCCTCCGCCCTCCGTTGTTTTTGGAGGGCGACTGCCTCCAACTGACACACACACACTGACACACCTGTACACACCTGCACACACCCGCACACACCCGCACACCCCGCGCACGTAAACAACGAGCCCCGGCGCGGTGCCGCACCGTTCTTCTTGGGGCCTCTCCACACGACGGCGTCGTCGGCCTGCGCCAGCAGGAAGCTCACGGACATGACGGCGAGACGGCGCCCGGCGTCCGCGTACACGGGCAGCCACCCGGCGGCGCACTGGTGCACGGCGCGGCCCTGCAGGCCCAACATGCGCGGCACGCTGGGGCCGCACAGGTCCACGTCCAGCAGCCCCACCTAGCGCGGGGGGCCGGGGGCGGAGGGGGAGCGCTGTGAGCCGAGGTCGCAATCGGGTACCCGATACCCGTACCCTACCCGATATCCGGCTACCCGTACGCAGCTGGGTACACGTCGTGTTTTGACGAGACAAAAATGTCTTGGGATACGACGTCTTGCTTGGGATACGACATCTTGCTTGGGATACGACGCGCTTGCTAGAACTTGTATGGGTCGGGATGAGTCACCGCGTACCCGCGTATACCCGTTCACGACCGAAACAAAGCGCCGCTCCTCAGTCTGCCTGTAGATGTCGTTCATTCTTAGCAGAAGGCAAAAACAAACTTCAACGGAGAGGTTTATAGTAAAACTCAAACCTGGTGAGCCTCAACCAGGTCCAAGGCAAAAGAAAGACAGAAAAGAGAAAAGACCCCAGAATTTCAGCTTCCTGAAGTTTTAATGGAAGGGGACTCTCCTTCCAAAAAATAACATCTCCTCCCCCCTTCCTCACCACCATCCTCGTAGGCTATCAACTCCTCTCAGCAAGGTAAAGTGACGTTACATTTTTTTAAAAATTTTAAAAATTTATTTATACATTTATTTTATTTATTTATGCATTTATTTAAATTTATGTATGCATTTTAGTAATAAGTAGTGTCTAAATTATTTTATACAACCCCATTAATGTATAATATGCCATATAAAATATAATTTATTATCCTCTGGAACGGATTATTTCCTTTCCCTTCATTTCTTATGGGGAAAATTCGTTTGGTCTACGTCATTTTCGGTAGAAGTCCTACCTTCTGGAACGGATTAACGACGTATACCGAGGTACCACTGTATATTTGGAGTTTGCGTGTCTCTCTCTCCCCGTGGTCGCGTTGATTTTTCTCCGGGTTCTCCGTTATTCCCCCTCCACATTTAGAATCACGAGTATTGATTCTAAATCAGCATTTGGCTCCAATACATTTCTGCGTAACGACGACGACAAGCCACTTCGTGGAGCTTTCATTTGCGATAGTCAGGTCGCTTCTGAAAGAGAGAGCGACTACAGCCCAGCGACATCAAAATAGAACCGATTGCCGCACCACCCCAGAGCCGATGATGTCGTTCAACCACCGCCACCCAGGTACCTTCTGCCCGGCGTTGCGCAGCGCCAGCGCCAGCTGCGTGCTCACGGTACTCTTGCCCACTCCGCCTTTGCCGGAGAGCACCAGCACCACGGACCTCACCCCGGAGAGGCCTCCCTCGTCACGCCCCGCCACCGTGTCCCCTGCAGCAGAGGTTGCAGACGGGTTTTCATTCCTTACCCGTACCCGTACCTGGCCGCACCAGGGTCGCAAACGGGTACCCGTACCCATACCCGGCCGTACCCATACCCGGCCGGGTACGGGTAGGGTACGGGTATCGGGTACCTGATTGCGACCTCTGGGATGAAGCCACGTTGCAGGCGCGGGGGGGTTAATTCTAGGAACTTGAATTGTGAGAAGAGACAAGACATTGGGAAATGAGTGACAGTTACTCACCAGTGACTCACGGCCTACCCGTACCCGTACCCGGCCGCACCAGGGTCGCAAACGAGTACCCGTACCCGGCCGGGTACGGGTAGGGTACGGGTATCGTGGTACCTGATTGCGACCTCTGGGATGAAGCCATGTTGCAGGCGCGGGTGGGTTGATTCTAGGAACTTGAATTGTGAGAAGAGACAAGACGTTGGGAAATGAGTGACAAACAGTTACTCACCAGTGACTCACGGCCTACCCGTACCCGTACCCGGCCGCACCAGGGTCGCAAACGGATACCCGTACCCGGCTGGGTACGGGTAGCCGGGTATTGGGTAGGGTACGGGTATCGGGTACCCGGTTGAAACCTCTGCCCTGCAGGATCCGTCATGAGATTTGGCGAGCGGTGGCGTGAGAGCAGCGAGGGGGTGAGGGCGCACAGGAGGTTGGTGACAAGCGGAGGGCAAGGCAGGGGGTCACAGGGCGGTTAGGACGGCCGTCAAACACCATGTCAATCCACTGCTGGATGATGCATGCTGATGGGTGTGGGGAGCGGGAGTGTAGCGCTAAAAACCGGCCTAGCCGAGTTCGATTCCCGCTCACGGCCAACACACCAGTGACAATTATCCGAGCTGGTCCTCCCCTAGGTCGACTCAAGTGAGTGCTGTACATGGCGCGGTATGTAAACACATGGGCACCGGGGAGACAAAGGTGGCTGGGCGTGTTGGCCACCCATCCCCTCGTGTGCCGTGCCAGCCTTCATAGGTGCTCGCTAACAGCACTTTCCCCAACAGTTTGTTCAGGCTATACTGCAGATTTTTGCCATTGTTATATATATAAACACTCATCATTCATTGCCTGAAAATATCTTTAAAACCCAATGCAGCAGAACCATCATGAGTCTATGGCTCAGTGTGGCTCTACTGGATAAGAAACATTTATACTGATAGTAACCTCCTGGTTACACCAGCCCACAGGGGATTATTGTGTCCGTCGTGCAGGGAGGGGCTGGGTGGGGCTGGGTGGGGAGAGTGGGGAGGGGCTGGGTGGGGCTGGGAGGGGTGGGGCTGGGTGGGGAGGGGCTGGTCACCCCGTGGTGCCCTTATAAAACTCAACGTTTAACCTACTCACGCCGGCTTGTGCCCGCCCTCACAGTCGGGCATATTTGCGGAATACACCACGCCGCCGTTGACCCTGGCCATTGACCGAGCAACCCAACGTTCCTACCAGCTCCCTCCGCAGGAATGTGTTCATGACCCAAAGCAATTGTACCAATGAAATGTATGGATTGTACGAATGTTGAACTTCTTTCGCACCGTACGTAGCCAACCGCGCTAATCGGAGGTGCGCGGGGGAAGAACAACAACACAAAACGCAGTTGTAGAGAATAAATAAATGTGAATAACATAATTAAAGTGCAATGTGCATAAGCCCCTCCGATTAGCACGGTTGACTACGTATGGTGCGAAAGAAGTTCAACATACATACTACTATTTATTCTACACTACTAGCCACTACACTACTATACACTACACACTACACTATACACTACGATACACTACACTATACACTACACAGTAAAATATTATACACTACATAGTACAATATACACTACACTACGATACACACCATACACCACGATACACTACTATACACTACACTACTATACACTACACTACTATACACTACACTACACACTTCACTACTATACACTACACTACGATACACTACACTACTATACACTACACTATACACTACACTACGATACACTACACTACTATATACTACACTATACACTACTATACACTACACTGCACTACGATACACTACACTACACTACGATACACTACACTATACACTACGATACACTAGACTATACACTACACTACTATACACTACACTATACACGACACTAATATACACTACACTACTATACACGATACTATACACTGCACTACGATACACTACTATACACTACACTACGATACACACCATACACCACGATACACTACACTATACACTTCACTACTATACACTACACTACTATACACTACTATACACTACACTACTATACACTACAGTACACTACTATACACTACACTATACACTACACTATATACTACACTACTATACACTACACTATAGACTACACTATACACTACACTATACACTGCACTATACACTACACTACTATACACTACTATACACTGCACTACGATACACTGCACACTACTATACACTACACTATGATACACTGCACACTACTATACACTACACTATTTTACACTACACAGTGCACTACTATACACTACACTATGATACACTGCACAATACACTACTATACACTACACTATTTTACACTACACAGTGCACTACTATACACTACACTATGATACACTACACAATACACTACTATACACTACACTATTTTACACTACACAATACACTACTATACACTACACTATGATACACTACACACTATACACTACACTACGGTTAGCACGGTTGGCTACGTACGGTACGAAAGAAGTCCAACGAAGAGTAAAAAGTAAAACACAGACGCACGCGCCTACGGACGACCGCGTGGTCAACGCATTTCTACGGCAGTAGCAGTAGCAGCAGCTTAACCCGCTCCCCTGGTCGGCGAGTGTTTCATTCCGCGAACGAATCACACAAAACTCATTCTCCGCTTCGCGTTTACCCCGGCCGCTGTCGTCCACGTGAGCCTCCATGCGTCTCGTATTTCACAATCGCGGAACCGCGAGCGCTGGGGGGAGGGGTGGGGGGCGTTTTGGTTGTGAGCGGCTTCCGTAGTCGTTGAGGAAGCCATCTTGGGTAGGGGCTTGGTGGTGGTTGCCATGGCAATCGAGATTAGATTCATCTTCTTGGTTCTTGCGGTAAAGTCATCACGTAGAAGGGAAGTAATAAAATAATAAAAATAAAACATAATAAAATTATTTTAAAGCTTTCGTGACTGCAGGGATTCATCTTCTTGGTTCTTTCGGTAAAGTCACGTAGAAGGGAAGTAATAAAATAATAAAAATAAAACATAATAAAATAATTTTAAAGCTTTCGTGACTGCAGGGATTCATCTTCTTGGTTCTTTCGGTAAAGTCACGTAGAAGGGAAGTAATAAAATAATAAAAATAAAACATAATAAAATTATTTTAAAGCTTTCGTGACTGCAGGGATTCATCTTCTTGGTTCTTTCGGTAAAGTCACGTAGAAGGGAAGTAATAAAATAATAAAAATAAAACATAATAAAATAATTTTAAAGCTTTCGTGACTGCAGGGATTCATCTTCTTGGTTCTTTCGGTAAAGTCACGTAGAAGGGAAGTAATAAAATAATAAAAATAAAACATAATAAAATAATTCTCACGACGTTTCGGCTACAACGCAAGCAGCCGTCTTCAGGTGAAGAATGAGACACTGCCAAGCTTGGAGCTTATATATAAGCTGGGTTGGAGGTGGAATAAGAGCGCCTTGACAAAATAATGTGCATATCAAGAGGAATTTAGAGATTAGATTGTTTACATTTATACTGCACGAGAAATCCGACAAGCGATAAAGCTTTTTTTGTAACAGATGCTCCAGTAGAGGGCACGGGGTCAGAAAGTTACAACAAGCATTACTAAAAAAAACTATAGATGTGCAAAGTATAGCTCTATTTCTCTTCTTGGTTCTTTCGGTAAAGTCACGTAGAATGGAAATAATAAAAATAAAACATAATAAAATAATTATTATATAAAATAATTATTTTATATATTATTATATAAAATAATTATTTTATTATGTTTAAAAAAAATAAAACATAATAAAATAATTATAATAATTAAACATAATAAAATAATTATTTTATGTTTTATTTTTATTATTTGGAAAGAACCAAATAATAAAAATAAAACAATAAAATAATTATTTCATAAACAATAAAATAATTATTTCATTATGTTTTATTTTTATTATTTGGTTCTTTCGGTAAAGTCACGTAGAATAGAAATACAATAATAAAAACTAAACATAAAATAAATATTTTATTATGTTTTATTTTTATTGTTTTATTATTTCCATTCTACGTGACTTTACCGAAAGAACTAAACATAAAATAAATATTTTATTATGTTTTATTTTTATTATTTTATTATTTCCATTCTACGTGACTTTACCGAAAGAACCAAATAATAAAAATAAAACATAATGAAATAATTATTTTATTATGTTTTATTTTTATTATTTGGTTCTTTCCAAATAATAAAAATAAAACATAAAATAATTTGTTTTTATGTTTTATTTTTTTAAACATATATAATAATTATTTTATTACGTTTTATTTTTATTATTTAGAAATACAATAATAAAAACTAAACATAAAATAAATATTTTATTGTTTTATTTTTTGATTTAAAGCTTTCGTGACTGCAGGGATTCATCTTCTTGGTTCTTTCGGTAAAGTCACGTAGACTTTACCGAAAGAACCAAGAAGATGTTTTATTTTTATTATTTTATTATTTCCCTTCTACGTGACTTTACCGAAAGAACCAAGAAGATGAATCCCTGCAGTCACGAAAGCTTTAAATCGAAATTTATCTCTATTTAGTTCACCAGGCAAGCTGTTAAGATTATTTATCAGAAGCGACCTGGCGATCACAAATGATAGCTCAACAAAGTGGGCCATCATGTGGAAATGTAGAGAAGTTTTGTTTTCATGCATTTTAAGTGATTTGTCTAGTCCTTTCCCCGCACCTCCAATTACTTAATATCGTTTATTGTTTTGATTTAAAGCTTTCGTGACTGCAGGAATTCATATTCTTCGTTCTTTCGGGAAAGTTCTATTATTTTATTATTTCCCTTCTACGTGACTTTACCGAAAGAACCAAGAATATATATCGTTTATTGTTGTTAACGTATTGACTCCGTGCCCATTCTGGACATCCGTGAAATAAATAAAAAGCTTTATAAGCTAAACGGCTTCGTCCTCTGGTATAAGTAAAAAAATGTTTTATCCTGTTCTAAATAAGCCGTGCGCGTGATGTCACCCACCCCTTACCAAGATGGCCAACGCACGAAACGTCGCCCACCCCTTACTAAGATGGCAGACGAGCAAGCTGTTACCAACCACATACCCTGACCAAGATGGCCGACACACACATCGCTTATCCCTTACCAAGATGGCAGACAAGCAAGCTGTTACCAACCACATACCCTGACCAAGATGGCCGACACACGCGCCGTCGCTAAACCCTTACCAAGATGGCCAACGCGCGATACGTCGCCCACCCCTCACTAAGATGGCTGACGAGCAAGCTATTACCAACCACATACCCTGACCAAGATGGCCGACACCCGCCCCGCTAATCCCTTACCAATATGGCCGATAATCGAGCCGTTACCAACTCAACCCCCCTTACCAAGATGGCCGACGCGGCGCTTCGCGACCCCGCGTCCTTCCGCCACGCCGTTGTGTACAGTGCGCGGCACAGTGCAGTGTGTTGGTGGTGGTGGTGGTGAGCGATGGCGCTGCTGAGGCTGCCCTCCATCTCGCTGCGCTTGTCCGCCGCGGTCTCCACCGCCGTCTTCGCAAGAGAGACGGGTACAGGCGTCGCTATCTCCCTCGCCTGGCGATGTAGTAATTGTGTTCGTGGAGTTCGCACGTTTAGAATGTAAATGTTGACTTTGCCGCATTATATACTCTTGGGTTGTTTCGGCAAAGTCACGTGGGTAAAAATATAGATAAAGAATAAATAGAAATAAAATGTTTTTTGAAATTAAATAATTAATCGCGACGTTTCGAAACTTTCTTAATTATTTTATCATAATTTTTTCCTACGTGACTTTACCGAAAAAAACTCCTAAGAGTATGAATCCTTGCAGTGTCGAAAGCTTCTAATCTCGACTTTGCCGCATTATTATCGGCCGTGTGGCCGCGCCGGATTCGAACGTGGGTCACTTGGCTGGGGATTTGGCGACAACCACTGCACCACCGCTCCTCCACCCACACACGACTCACCACCTACAATCAATCAATGAATGGCACAAACTCTCTCTCTTTCTCTTGCACGCCGTGGTTCGCGTGGATTTTTTTCCTCTCCCGGTGCCCTCCGATGTTGTATCCCTGCACATTTCGAGGAGTCGGGCAATTCGTCTGCTGCTGCTGCTGCTATGAATTTACACGCGGCAAGCCACTTAGTTGAGTTGTTTGTGATGGGCAGGGCGGTTTTGGAAAAAGTTAATAACTCAGTGGGATTTGCTTGATTAAAATTTAAAAAGATAGTTTTTTATTTTTCTTTGGGTCTTTCGGTAAAGTCAAGTAGATAGAAAAATAATAATAAAAAAACCCACCACCACCACCACACCACCACCACCACCACCACCCCACCATCACCACCCCCCCCCCCACCACCACCACCCCCCCCCCACCACCACCACCACCCCCCCCCCACCACCACCCACCACCACCACCCCCCCCACCACCACCACCCCACCACCACCCCCACCCCACCACCACCACCCCCCCCACCACCACCACCCCCCCACCACCACCACCCCCCCACCACCACCACCCCACCACCACCACCCCACCACCACCACCACCACCCCCCCCACCACCACCACCCCACCACCACCACCCCCCACCACCACCACCCCACCACCACCACCCCCCCACCACCACCCCCCCCCACCACCACCCCCCCCCACCACCACCCCCCCCCCCACCACCACCACCCCCCCACCACCACCACCCCTCCCCCCCACCACCCCCCCCCACCACCACCGTCTCTAAACCTTCTCGTGACCCCCTCCCTCCCCTGACTTGTGACCGCTGTGCAGCCGCGTTGGCTGCGGCCGGCGTGAGGTGGGCGTCCAAGAAGGCGGGCAGCAAAGTTCGGAACTCGGCGCCCAAAAGTCCGGGCAAGCGCTACGGATGGAAGAAGTTTGAAGGTAAAAAAAAAATAGTCCCGCATCGCCAGGCGAGTGATGTGGCCAGGGTGGTGGTGATGTCACCAGGGTGGTGGCGACGTCGCCAGGGTGGTGGCGACGTCGCCAGGGTGGTGGCGACGTCGCCAGGGTGGTGGCGACGTCGCCAGGGTGGTGGCGACGTGGTCATGTGACCAGGGGGGTGGTCATCGCAGAAGAAGAAGACGAAACGACCCATGTTTGCAGACATTCCCCACCTCCCAATTGGCACGGTTGGCTACGTACGGTGCGAAAGAAGTTCAGCGTACCGTACATCCATTCTGAGACACTGCGGTTGCTGTGAAGGTAAAATTTGCTTTCACCATGATTGCCCCTCCTAGGGCAGGTGGCGGCAATGTTGGGGCTCAGAAACCGCGTGCGGCTCTTCAAGGGACCGCTTCTTGACAGTCATTAAGGAACCATCGTCTCTTATTCACCATGTGCATTGCGGCTCTTGATGTATTGCGGGGGTTTTCTTTTTTCAGAATTTCGAAAAATATGGCTCTTATTCTTGGTTCTTTCGGTAAAGTCACATAGAAGGGAAATAATAAAATATAAATATAAAACAATTAAAATTCTCACGACGTTTCGACTGCAACACAAGCAATCGTCATCAGGTGTGAAATCCACAGCAAGAAATTTTGAAAAAGTGGCGGTTTTTCCTAACGTCAGCATCAAGAAAAAACCGCAACTTTTTTAAAATTTTCTTGCTGTGGATTTCACACCTGATGATGATTGCTTGTGTTGCAGTCGAAACGTCGTGATAATTTTATTGTTTTATATTTTTATTATTTTATTATTTCTCTTCTACGTGACTTTACCGAAAGAACCAAGAAGATGCATGCAGAATATAAGCAAATAATACGCTCATCATGTTTGTTCTGAAAAGTGGGGGCAGAAAAATGTCACCGTGAGAAAAAAAACGAGAAACCACACAAACCAGACGGTGAAAAGGAAAACGAGACTTTACCGAAAGAACCAAGAAAATGAATCCCTGCAGTCACGAAAGCTTTAAATCAAAATATGGCTCTTGTTGTTATTTCGGTTTTCCGACCCCTGTCTTCCACGGTCAAGTGTTTTGTTTTGTTTCTTGTCGGTCACACCGCAGGCATTGGGTTGGGCGGGTGATTGGGCCCGCGTATGGGCAGATGGAGTGAGCTCGTTTGTGGACAAGTTAGCGAGTCTAAATTAGCGAGTAAGCGAATGGGTGAGCGGGTAGAGAGACAGCGATTGAGTTGGCAAGCGAGCGTGCGCATTAGTACGTGGGTTTTTGAATGGCGGGTGAATTAGTGAAACATGGTCACACCGGTCTGGCGAATTGCCCGATGATGCTGGATGCAATTACCAGCGAAACGTCGTATTCAAAAATTGTAAATGTTGTGCTTTCACACTTCAACACACCGGTGGGGCTAAAGCAGTGAACTATTTGTCTTTTGTCAACGTGACACTTTTTTACCGATTGGCCGTGTCGGGTGGTGGAGGGTTACGACACATTTATAAATAACGCGATCTAAACCCAAAAACGTTGATTATGAATAGTGAAAGAGTGGCCCGATTGAATATACGAGTGGGTACATTAATGAGTGAGTAAATTGATCAATGGGTGAGGAATGTGCGAGTGAGTTCATTGAGTGCGACACTTAAGAAAGGAACGAACGAGGGAATGACTGAATGAACGATTGATTGAGTGAGCCGTCTCCGTTCCCCAGGTGCCATGGTTCATGCCGGCAACATCCTCGCCACGCAGAGGCTCATCCGCTGGCACCCGGGGGCGTTTGTGAGTTCCTCCCTGCGCCGTCCACACTCTCTCTCTCTCGCTCTCTACTGATGTCGCAGCAGAGGCATTCTTACTCGCAAGTGTTTCTCACACGTCCACACGCAACGGGGTGGGGGGCGGTGAATTGTTACAAAGTCACGTAGGTAAAAAATGTAAATTTAAATTAATAAAAGTAAAATAAAAATAAAATCACGACGTTTCGGAGGCAACACAAGCCTCCGTCTTCAGGTGGAATTTTTTATTAAAATGTTTTACCTGCGTGACTTTACCGAAAAAACCTAAGAATATGAACCCTTGCAGTCACGAAAGCTTCAAATCTAAAGTCTGATGAATGGTGACACCTTCTCATTCACCCATCTATATTCCTCGAGATCAAATCCACATGGTCACACCATTCCGGATTGCAAGCCCAGCGTGCTGACCATTACACCACCACAGCGGCATATTGAAACTAATCACCCACCTTCTTAATTGCAAGTCCAGCGTGCAACCTATGGGACCACTTTTTTCCACAATCAAAATGATGAAAAAAAAAGGGTTCCGTATAGAAACTGCTCAACCCGTGTGATAATGCTTTAATGTGTGCATTGTCCTTGTGCTGTTCACCGGTTGGCATTCTCTGGTCTAACACCGGTGGTGAGACAAGGCTATAAAGTAGGCTGTCTCTGGTGTGGGCCAATCAGTTCAAAGACATTATAATCAAAGCATGTTTGCATGTTTTATCACACGCATGATGTGTGGTCAATGCAGACTTGACAATACCTTGCAATCGGTGTCTGTTTGGTGTTCGATCTTCTTAACACCTCCTGTATTATAGCCAAACAGAGTAATTCCTATTCTTTTTCTTTCATCCAGTGTGCGAACCCATTATTACACAACCCGCGGCAGCATCCGCAGACACCCAGTGTGAGGAGCTCATTAGCACAGCTACCAACCGCCCCCCCCCTCACTGCCGCTTGCTTTTGTTTAACTCCGCCAGGTGGGCATGGGTCGGAACAACACGCTGTACGCCCTGGAGGACGGCGTTGTGCGGTTCACCAAGGAGGTGTACGTCCCTCCTCCGCGGAGCAGGGAGGCCTTCCAGGTGGGAGATTCCCGCTCGCCTCCCAATCGCTTTGGCCGTGCGAGGCCCCGCTGACATTCACCGTCTGTCTTGTCGGTCTCCGCTGTGAGCGACACCTCGGTGTCTGGAAGGCAGACTACCTCCGATTGGCGCGGTTGGCTACGTACAATGCAAATTCAGATTCCAAAGAACACAGGATGAGATGTTACTATCCTTTGTGCAAGCACTTCCAAGAGTTCATGAACAGTGAGCCTGGTGAAATTTGGGGAGCGCATCGTCAGTAGTGAACCTTTGGTTCCTAGGGTGTTTCGGCCTTTCATACTATACACCCTCCCCAAAGGCGGCCAGCGACAGGGTGATCAATCCTACGCTTGCGTCCCATTCCCAATTAGTCATAGGAGTTGCCTTGTTGTTGATAGCCAACATGCAAAAGAAGTTGGACATACGTACGTACGTCTGGAGGGAGACATCTCCAGCTACGGGCGCTTTCTGACATATTGCACTTTTAATCGCGGTAAAAAAAACGCGTGTGAAATCTCACCGTCGTATAATCTCATTGTGCTTCCGAAATTCCCATTCTATTTCTTCCTTGAGTCGAGTGCCAGAAAGGGTTTTGTAAAGTGTAGAAAAATTTGGTAAACGTACGAATGATATCCTTATGTATGTTGAACTTCCTTCGTGCCGTACGTAGCCAACCGTGTTCAATTGTAGGTGCAGAAACTGTGCTAGTCGGAGGTTGTTGGTGGGGGGTGGGGTGGATAGAATTGAATTCCGCGATCGTGAAAACGCGACCGCGTCTCGAGACGTGATCCCCTCCCGCGTAAAACCCGTGTGCCGCCTCTTGCAGGTGGTGTGCAAGCTGCCGCGAGGCGCCATGCTCTACAAGACGTTCATCAACGTCATCCCTCCTCACCAGGAGGGGCGCTTCGTCCTCAAGGAAATGATGTGAGCGGCGGTGCGTCACGCCACTCTTCAGTGGCAGACCTCTCGCGTGAGCCTCAAGCCCACGGACTCGCTGCCTGGGGCTGGGGAATGTGTGACCGAGTGGGATCTTGCGTTTTTTCGGTAAAGTCACGTAGGTAAAAAGAAAGAAAAAAAAAGAAAAAAAAAATAATATTTTTAAAAATAATAATAGAAATAAAATAGTAACATTCTTTTTATTAGTTTTTATTATTTATTTTAATTTTTACCTACGTGACTTTACCGAAAAAACCTAAGAGTATGATTCCTTGCAGTCACGAAAGCTTCAAATCTAGAATTGGGATCTTGCGCGCTGCGAGAGGCACAACTCTGGCTGTCGCCTGATGATGCCGCTTGTTGTAATTACCGGCGAAACGTCACGGCACTCCAATTGTAAATGTTGTGGTGGGATTACTCTCCAACACAACCGGTGTGCTGTACTAGTAACGAATTGGCACGTTTTGTCTACGTGACAAACCTTACTAATTGGCTGTGGCGGGTGGTGGCGGTTTGAACGACACATTCATATTTACGCGATCTAACCCAAAAACCTCCGTTATGAATGCGAGAGGAAGTTTCGTCGTCCTGTGTCACACAAGGGTGCACTTGAGCTCCCCTTTTTGCGGTTGACGCTTTAATAAAAAAAAATGAAACCCACACTGCATTCTCGACTGCCTGATTTAGCTGTTCTGCTGCTGCGGTGGGTGTTGCTGCTGCTGTGATTTGGTGGCGAAAGTTTGTGAAACGTGTGGGGCAAATGCAACACTTTGGGTTAGATTGTGTAAATATAAATGTGTTGTTAACCCAACAACACCTGTAAACAAAACGAGCCAATTAGTTACTAGTTCAGCACACCGGTGTGTTGAAAGTAAACACAAGACATTTACAATTTGAGTACGACATTTCGCTGGTAATTACAACCAGCTTCATCGGGCGGTTTTTTTTTATTCACTGACAACACATCGGGTGTGCTAAATTAGTAACTATAATCGGCACGTTTCGTTTACGTGACAAACCTTACTAATTCGCTGTGCTGAGTGATGGTGGGTTAACGACACATTTATATTTACGCGATCTAACCCAGATAACCTTTATTACGTGTCGGGCCAAGCAGGCTTTGAACCTGGATAATGCTTACAAAAGCAATCGCCACGCACAGGGCGGGCGGTGGTGGCTACGCACGCCTGTTTATCAGAGGTCGCAATCGGGTACCCGATACCCGTATCCTACCCGATACCCAGCTACCCGTACCCGGCTGGGTACGGGTAGCCGTTTGCGACCCTGGTGCGGCCGTGTATGGGTACGGGTAGGCCGTGAGTCACTGGTGAGTCACCGTTTGTCACTCATTTCCCAACGTCTTTTCTCACAATTCAAGTTCCTAGAATCAACCCACCCGCGCCTGCAACATGGCTTCATCCCAGAGGTCGCAATCGGGTACCCGATACCTGGCCGGGACGGGTAGCTGGGTATCGGGTAGGGTACGGGCACCTGTTTGCGACCCTGGTGCGGCCGGGTAAGGGTAAGGAATCAAAACCCGTTTGCGACCTCTGCTGTTTATCCAGCACTGGAGGCTAGGATTGATGAATCTGGCACATGTTTCGTAACTCCCTTCTCCTGGTCTAACAGGGGGGGTAGGGCATTTACGGGTGATTTGGTCACGCAGTAAGTGGATTCTATTCTTGCGTATGGCAATTTGTTCAGGAGCTAGACTCCATTGTTGAGGTCTACTAGCCACGACGAGAGGCTTTCAGGAGAGAAGAGAATTGTGTCGTTTTCCTCTTCCTCCGTAGAAAGAGCACAAATCACGGTGGTTTACGATATGGTCCACAGTTTTGGGTTGCATGTCCATAATCGCACTACTGTGGCTGCCCTTTATTGCATCTCTAATGGTCTCTATCTCTGCCCATGAGTTTGAATTGTATGGCCACAATTGCACTGCTGTTGCCTGTGTCTTTAATTTACTCATTTTCGTAGGCGTTGTGCACATCGGCCTGTTGATGTCCTGATGCGGTTGATGGTTACACCACTGGTGTCTTCGAGGAAGAATGTAAAAGCCAGGAGATGTGCAATGATGTTTGGGTCTCGAAGTGAATGAATAAGTGAACGAATTAAGGAGGGAATGTGGGAGAGATGATACAACACAAAAATCAGGGGCCAGAGTCCGAAATAAAACTGCTTAAATGCAAGGAAGCAGTTTTACGTACACTTCGAAATCGCGTGTAAGCATTTTGCTGTGCACGTCGCACAAAATACAGTGGTTGCTAGGGATTGCGTCATCACTTGCGGAACACCGACCAATCGGCTTCCAGGGAAATAATCCTGGTTCAACATGGTTGCCGATATACAACATGGCCCCCGTGACACCATGGCTTTGGGATGAGGTAAGTTGTATATTTGTTATAAATATTTTTTTGGGTTTTGAAGTAATGTGAGTGTGTGATGTATGAATTTATGTGTGAGAGCGCGTGTATGTAAGTGTGGGGAGCGGTAGCGTCGTAGTATGAACCCGACATCCCAAGTTCGATTTCCGCTCACGGCCAACACCAGTGACAATTATCTGAACCGGTCCTGGGCCTCCCATAAGTCGACTCAGCCTCAAATGAGGACCCAGTGCGGTGTGTAAACATCGCCAAAGGTGGCTGGGCGTGGTGCTACTCGCTAACAGCACTTGCCCCAAGAGGCTGTACGAGGAAGATCGTTGTCTTTATGTAGTACAGGGACTCTACTTACGAACGAGTTCTGTTCCAGAGGTTCGTTAAGTCGATTTGTTCTTCAGGTCAACTTTACTCCTGTCGTTTCTAAACATGTTGTGTGGCATGTACACTAAACATGGGGAGTGGCTTTAAAAGTAGCATAATCTCCTGTAGATGTAGATGCCACTGGTTATTCACGTTCTGCAGATGTAGATGCCACTGGTTCTTCACGTTCTGCAAATGTAGATGCCACTGGTTCTTCACGTTCTGCAGATGTAGATGCCACTGGTTCTTCACGTTCTGCAGATGTAAATGCCACTGGTTCTTCACGTTCTGCAGATGTAGATGCCACTGGTTCTTCACGTTCTGCAGATGTAGATGCCACTGGTTCTTCACGTTCTGCAGATGTAGATGCCACTGGTTCTTCACGTTCTGCAGATGTAGATGTCACTGGTTCTTCACGTTCTGTAGATGTAGATGGCACTGGTTCTTCACGTTCTGCAGACGTAGATGCCACTGGTGCTTCACGTTCTGCAGATGTAGATGCCGCTGGTTCTTCACGTTCTGCAGACGTAGATGCCACTGGTTCTTCACGTTCTGCAGATGTAGATGCCGCTGGTTCTTCACGTTCTACAGATGTAGATGCCACTGGTTCTTCACGTTCTACAGATGTAAATGCCACTGGTTCTTCACGTTCTACAGATGTAGATACCACTGGTTTTTCACGTTCTGCAGATGTAGATGCCACCACTGCCGTCTATTGCACAGGTGGTTGAACAGGCAACTGGACCACACGGCACGGATTTGTTCGTGTCTATGAAAGTTCGAATGTTCATAATTAAGTCCCCTGCTACTGCATTGTCGATAACGAGTCTGTCCGCACCCACCCCTGGCAAATCCAATTGGACTCACCACAAGATGGCGGTAGACAGCGTCAAAACATCTCCCATTCAAGGGCCTCCGTATTACGCAAACAAGATAAGATTATGTTTTTTTTTAATTTCGTACCACAACGGAAACATGAGTTGGCACACGCGTGTGGTGAACAAAACGCTGCGGATAACCATGGCTGAATGTGTCCCTTCAGAATGGCCCCATTGTTGCTGTTGTTCGCCATTTTGTGTTTCCTGTCCATAACCCCTTGGAGCTTTCAGTGAAGGTTAACTTCTTACACCGAATTCTAGATTTGAAGCTTTCGTGACTGCAAGGATTCATATTATTAGGTTTTTTCGGTAAAGTCACGTAGGTAAAAAAATAAAAATTAAAAAAATTAAAATAAAAGTATAGCTGTCGTGGCTGTGACTGTTCCACCTGAAGACGGAAGCTTGTGTTGCCTCCGAAACGTCGTGATTTTTTTTATTTTACTTTTAATAATTTAAATTTTTTTACCTACGTGGCTTTACCGAAAAAAACCTAAGAATATGAAAGAACCAAAGAGTATAGGGTGTTTACTCTTTCTGGCAAATAAAACCAGGAGGTGTTGAGATGTTTAAACACCAAATATAAAAAAAAATTGCAAGGAATGGAGTCTGCGTTAACCGTACGTACGTGTGGTGAACATGCAAAGAAACGTGCAATACAGACCTTTTTGTGAGCTCAACCCATACCTGTCAACCCCTTATCAGTGCCCTACCTAATCATAGACTAATTCAGACATTATTGGTAGCCCCGTGTCCCTTATAAATCTCAAAGTTCATCCTACAAAGTCCCATCATGAAACGGCTGTTCGCCGTATGGACCTGAAAACTCACTTTCCCTGTACAACAATACGGGTCAACCGTATGGGTTGACACGTATGCAAACATAGTTCTTGAGAAATCAATGTACGGGTAATAAACAACTTTTTTTTAAACCTATTGTCCATTTTGTGAGGTATCCTAACGAACTTAAAAAAATGGACGCTCTGAACGCGTGACATCAATTGTTTGCGTTAGCTGGTTGCTCTTGGAAACCAACATTGTTTACGATCAATAAGAATATATATTCTCGGTTCTTTCGGTAAAGTCACGTAGAAGGGAAATAATAAAATAATAAAAATAAAACAATTAAATTCTCACGACGTTTCGATTGCAACACAAGCAATCATCATATGGTGTGAAAACCACAGCAAAGATCAATAAGAGTTTTTGAGAGGTATTTTACATCGTTCTCGGTCACCATATAGATTCAAACAAATTAATCGTAGTTATTTTAGAATTCACCGATGGCTCTCGTGTGTGATATAATTTCACGTTTAATAAATCACCGCACGTAACACACCTGGGACATTGCCAGGGGGTACCCCGCCAGGGGGTACCCCCTCAGGGGTCCTCTTACTCCCTCAGGGATCCGCGTACCCCCCTCGGTTGTGCGTTGGAGAGCCAAGCCACAACATTTACAATTCTATTCGTAGTGAGAGTTTTGGCTTCGTGCGGGGAAGGAATCCCCGGAGAAATCTCAGCACCGCGCTCATGGCTGTGATGCAGATGGATTCGAGAAAGCCATTCCCCAAAATCACTCCCCACTTCTCGTGTGTCGAGAGTGGATTGGGGTGTTTCATTTGTAGCTGCTAATCGTCAATGCAGCTACCTCCGGTACGGACGAATATGGTGGTGATTCGTGAGTGCGATGACAAAGGGGTGTGTATGGTGATGATCTTGTGAAATTTTTCGGCAAACTGCAATTGCAAACTGTAAAAGGCAAGGTTTATTGCTCAAAAACGACACCATCGTCAGAACAGAAAACGCATGCAGGCAGAACGCCAAAACAGACCGGATACTCTGCGTGATCCACGTTTTTGACACGTGCGCACCTTTGGTGAGCGAACACGGGGCGAGCTGCATGAAACGGTCCTCTGATTGAAAAATAAAAAAATACACTTGCATTAGTATAAAAAACAACAACACCGTCTCGTTACTGAAATAATAATAATAACGAGCCCACGTGGGCGAGCGGGTGAGCGAGCATCGACTAACCCAGGCTTTCGCGACCAATATTATTCATAATAAAGGTTTTTTGGGTTAGTGTACATGTGTAGAAACCCTCCACCACCCGACACAGCCAATTAGTAAGGGATTTGTCACTAAAACAACAACGGCAAATAGTTACTACTTCAGCTCACCGGCGTGTTGGAGAGTAAATCTCTTAACTCACCCTCCACGTGCCACGTTTAACATGAAGTTTGGCTTTATTCGCAGCACGATAGCTGTATCAAGTGAGAGAAATTCCAAGAAAACACTCCTTGTATATATATACTGGTTGAGGGTGGGAGGAGCCAAGGTAGTCCCTGAATATTCAGGGACTGAATATTCAGGGCCTACCTTGGCTCCTCCCACCCTCAACCAGTATATATACAAGGATTGTTTTCTTGGAATTTCTCTCACTTGATACAGCTATCGTGGCTGTGACGGTTCCACCTGAAGACGGAAGCTTGTGTTGCCTCCGAAACGTCGTGATTTTTTATTTTATTTTTATTTTACTTTTATTAATTTAAATGTTTTACCTACGTGACTTTACCGAAAAAAAACCTAAGAATATGAATCCTTGCAGTCACGAAAGCTTCAAATCTAGAATTTATTCGCAGTAATTGATGCTGCTGCTGCTGATGGGAGGCACGGTGTTTGTACCTCTGTGGTGACATCACAGCTATGGGTTGTTGAGCTCAATAGCCGGGTACAGCGAGGGTCCATAACACAGGTTGTTTTTTTTGGGTCAGATCACGTAAATATATAAATGTTGTGTCGTTAAACCCGCCACCACCCGATGCAGCCAACTAGTAAGGGTTGTCACACAAACAGAACGTGGCCAATTCGTCACTAGTACAGCACCACCGGTTGTATGTTGGAGAGCCAAGGCACAACATTTACAATCTTAGTACGACGTTTCGCCAGTAATTACAACCAGCTTCATCAGGCGACAGCTAGATTTGTGGACAAATTCCGCCTGTTCTGTTTACGTGACAAACCTCACTAGTTGGCTGTGTCGGGTGGTGACGGGTTTAACGACACATTTATATATTTACGCGATCTAACCCAAAACAACTGTTGGTTGCGAAATCCTACTTCGTGTTAAACTGCAGCATGGGTGGTGGGTGGGTGGAGAATGTGGCTATATGAATTTGTGGTTAATACAGTGATGGGCTGGTAAACTTTGATGAGGCGAAGCAGGCAATTTACAGAACGAGGAAGGGAGTGGCCTGCTCAGCATCCTCGGCATTTTCAAGGTCCTTGTCAGCCGAAAAGTATGGCCGGACTTCCACCACGCCCAACTAACGGGACACATACCGACCTTCCTGCAACCTAACGGGACACATTTCGGCCTTCCTATGGACTAGCGGGAGACATTTCGGCCTTCCTGCAAACTAACGGGACACATTTTGGCCTTCCTACAACCTAACAGAACACATACCGACCCTCCTACAATCTAACGCGACACATATGGGCCTTCCTGTGCACTAACGGGACACATATGGGCCTTCCTGCAATCTAAGCGGACACATCCCGGCCTTCTTGTAGCAGTGGGCAATGCAGGATGAGGTGGTCGCGTGCTCCCTGACTATGGATGGGGCTCCGTTATGAACGCCTCTGAGCTACTCCAACCCTAACCCCAACCCAAAAACCCACCTCTCTTCCCGAGACCAAAACCACAGACCAGGCTCCTCCCCCCTCGACTGGATTTTCTTCTTCCAAGGGACATTTTCTGAAACGTTAAGCTGATTATATATTTTGATGACAAATTGTGGAGTTTATTTACGTGCGCTTGTTCACGACTGCCATTCGTTTACAAAAAAAAAACTTTCATATTCTTACGGATTAAATGAGTAACGAGCAGACCAGCACATAGAAACGTTAACATTTGCACGCCTGAACTCTGCCTCTAAGCACTACACTTGCGTGGAATTCCCATTAAATGTAAACGCGCTATATTTTGTTTTAATTCAAGAGAAACGTATTCGTTCAACGGAGGCGGCTTGAACGGAGACCCCTGCATCACCACCACACCCAGCCGTGACGACATTTGCCCAAGAGGCTCCCTTGGCTCCAACAGCTGGTTTCCATCTTCCATATTTGCCACCACCCCCCCACCACCACCAAAACCACTTCCAATCCTGACCTCGGACTCCTACCACACCCAGCCCCTCCAGCCCGCCCACCCCATCCCACCCTGCCACCCTCTCCCCTCCATCAGGAGCGGCTGATGATGACCAGGCGGCTTGAGTAGACCATATCGGCCACGTAGGCCAGCAGGTTCACGTAGGTGAACACAGTCACCGCCAGCTGCATGTCCCAGTCGCAGCCGCCCACGAATCGGCAGTCGGGCGTGCGGCGAGGGTGGCCGTCTTTGTCGGAGAAGCAGTAGACGGGCCACAGCACCGCGGCCGTCACGTAACCCAGCACGGCTACAAAGCCACACAGGGCCAGGAAGCGGTCGAAGGGCAGGCAGAGTCGGCCCGTGCTCTGGCACACGGTGAGCAGGATGACGACCGCCACCAGCACGAAGCAGACGCAGTACACGGCCAGGCACCACTGCAGCGCCGCGTAGCGTGAGTACAGCCCCGGACGATCTGCCAGCACCACGAAGATGAGGCACGCCACGAACGCCTCCAGCACCTGGGGGCGCGAAATGCGTGCGCGGTGAGCGGAGTGCGTAACGAGGCAACGTGAACACGACGTCTGGGGCACAGGACTGAGATCCTTCCTGGCCCCGACGCGTTCTGCGCGTGAACGCCGTTTTTGCTGTGGCCGACACAAAGCTCCCATTGATTGGGGGGCCAGGAGAAGTCCCGTAATAAATTTAACGCAACAGGCTGACCCGTTTATGGCTTTGGGCCCTGCTCCACCCACACCACCACCACCCCCACCACCGCCTCCCACCCCAGAGCTGTGTGAGCATAAAACTGTTTCTGTTGTTCGCTGGAATGCCAGACGTGGCGGCCGCGCAGGCTGCAAAACCCAGGTTTCAATCCGGTCCCGGTGATTTAAAAACCCGATATTTAAAATCTCCAGCCCGATGGTTAAAATCTCTCGCCTGGATTTAAACAGAAAAAAAAGTCAAGTTTCACATTGTCAAATCTGACCGTTGGGATTTTAGCCCACCAATGAGTGTTTAAAACGCATCGGTATCTTAAATCCACCTTTTGATTATCTGTCATTGGGATAGCCGTGGCCACGAGTGGCACGTGCCACTTTCTCCAGTCAATCCACACGACCTGCAAAATATTCCTTAAGAATTCGCTCTCTGGGCGTGGCAGTGCGAGATGCCTTGAGATCAAGCAGCCTTCGTGCCGCATCCAGTCCACCCCCTCGCCATCGCCGCGACGACCAGTCCCGGCACCACCAACTCTACACAGCGACCCAGACAAGCAATTCGGCGCAATTCTACCACGCGTGCGCGTGGCGTTTCCGCCGGGGGGGGGGGTACCTTGAGCAAGCCGGGCACGCTGGCCATGTAGCCCGTGACCTCCCCGGGGCGTGCCCGCGTCAGGGCCACCTCTGCGGCGTAGGCGAGGAACGCGAGGCACGAGAAGACGGTCGCCACGATGGTGAAGGTGCGCTGCTCGCAGTTGCCGCACGAGATCCTGCGCAGCCGGTAGACGGGATGCAGCACGGAGGCGGACAGCAGCAGCAGCGCGGCCAGCATGGCGTACGTGACCGTCAGGTTCTGCCAGGAGATCTGCGCGCAGCTTCGCTGGTCGAACAGCTCGAGGAGAAGCATAAAGAGGGAGCAGGCGAAGCATGCGCACCAGGCGAACATGCAGAAGTCGCCGTACGAGTGCGCCTTGCCTCCGCTGTGCGCCACGAGGCTGAATGCGACGCAGGTGAAAGCCACCTGGAGCACGCGCACGACGCCCAGGCGCGACGTCACCGCCTGCGAGTTCACGACCACCTGGGGCATGGTGGCGAGGGGCGAGAGAGCGAGTGAAGGGAGAGAAGAAGCGACGAGCAGATCGAGTGGAGGGGTCCGTGGGACGAAGAAGAACGGAGCTCGAGAGGAGGAGGAAGAGGAGGTGGAGCTGCTGCTGCGTGTGGTGATCTGACGCACAGGCTGGATATTTTACGCGCCTCGAACCCAACAAAAAAAAACACAGAGCTTTGTTGGAGAGGGAGGGAGAGAAAACAGTTTCTCCGGAAAGGAGGGGAGGAGCAAGGCGTGAGGCCACCGCAGGGCAACGTTGTGTGGAGTTCTCTGCGTAACGGCACCCCCCCCCCTCCACGCCACCACCACATCACCACCAAACCCTCTCGTCCCTAGAAACGTAACGGTGTAGCTGTGCAGAATGTCACACTCTGCGTAACGGCAACCCACCCCCACGCCACCACCACATCACCACCAAACCCTCTCGCCCCTAGAAACGTAACGGTGTAGCTGTGCAGAATGTCACACTCTGCGTAACGGCACCCACCCCCTCGCCTCCACACCACCACCACCACCACATCACTACCACCAAACCCTCTCGCCCCTAGAAACGTAACGGTGTAGCTGTGCAGAATGTCACACGCGTGGGAGGGCATATGCCTCGTTTCACCACTTCACGACCCAAGGGTGTGGTGCGTGTGTGTGTCTGTGTGGGGAGCGGTGGTGCAGCGGTTAGCGCTACGCTGCGCTACGAACCTGGCGAGCCGAATTCGATTCCTGCTCGAGGCCGACACCGGTGACAATTATCTGGGCCTCCCCTAGGTCGACTCAGCCTCAAATGAGTGCCTAGTGCGGTGTCCGTGCGTGTGTTTTCTGTGTGGGGAGCGGTGGTGCAGCGGTTAGCGCTACGCTGCGCTACGAACCCGGCCACCCGAGTTCGATTCCCGCTCACGGCCGTGACGATTATCTGAACCGGTCCTGGAGCTCCCCTGGGTCGACTCAGCCTCAAATGAGTACCTGGTGCGGTGCGTAAAAACATCGCTACTGGGGAGACAAAGGCGGCCGGGCGTGGTGCTGGCCACCCACCCCCTCATGTGCCGTGTCGGTCTTCGTAGGTTGCTACTCGCTAACAGCACTTGCCCCTACAGTCTGTTGAGGGTCTAACACGTAGGCTTTCGCGACCAATATCATCCATAATGGAGGTTTTGTTTGGGTTAGATCGCGTAAATATATAAATGTTGTGTCGTTAAAACCCGCCACCACCCGACACAGCCAACTAGTGAGGGTTGTCACGTAAACAGAACGTGGCCAATTCGTCACTAGTACAGCACTGGTGTATAGTGTAGTGTATAGTATAGTGTAGTGTACTAGTACAGCACTAGTGTGTAGTGTAGTGTATAGTAGTGTAGTGCATAGTGTAGTGTATCGTGTCGTGTATAGTGTAGTGTATAATGTAGTGTATAGTGTATAGTAGTGTATAGTGTAGTGTATAGTGTAGGGTATAGTGTAGTATAATACTACAGCACTAGTGTAGTGTATAGTGTAGTATACTAGTACAGCACTAGTGTGTAGTATAGTGTATAGTGTAGTGTATAGTGTAGTGTAAAGTGTGGTATACTAGTATAGCACTAGCGTATAGTGTAGTGTATAGTGTAGTGTATAGTGTAGTATACGAGTACAGCACTAGTGTAGTGTATAGTGTAGTGTAGTATACTAGTACAGCACTAGTGTATAGTGTAGTGTATAGTGTAGTGTATAGTATGTAGTGTATAGTGTAGTATACTAGTATAGCACTAGTGTATAGTGTAGTGTATAGTGTAGTATACTAGTACAGCACACCGGTGTGTTAGAGAGCCAAGCCACAACATTTACAATCTGAGTACGACGTTAAAGCCCGTACGGGGCGGAGGGATCTTTGTCTTTGTGGCTCTGCCCGTCTCTCCCAAGGCTCAAACGTGGCGCCAGGGATTTCTCGGTAATTTTGTGTAAAAAAAAATTGCAATTGCAAGAGGAAACTCCCGCTAAATTGTGTGGTGGGATTTTTTTTATTTCTCTGCGCCCGCCAAAAGCCGCAATGTGCTCGCGGTTGTCCCAGTGAGGACACTTTCTAAAAATATTCACACAGCACAGAGAGCCACACCCAAGGACATTTTTTTGACCACAATAAATGGGGGGGGGGGGGCGGGGGATGAATTAATTTGGGTTGTATGGCGTTCGCAAAAAGAAATAGGTCACAATTAAATTTCGATTTAAAGCTTTCGTGACTGCAGGGATTCATCTTCTTGGTTCTTTCGGTAAAGTCACGTAGAATAGAAATAATAAAATAATAAATAAAACATAATAAAATACAATTCTCACGACGTTTCGGCCACAACGCAAGCAGCCGTCCTCAGGTGAAGAACAGGTCCGTGGACTGTCAGCCCGGAAAGACAGCGTCTGTCTTTCCGACAGACCTGGTCTTCACCTGAGGACGGCTGCTTGCGTTGTGGCCGAAACGTCGTGATAATTGTATTTTATTATGTTTTATTTTTATTATTTCCCTTCTACGTGACTTTATAATAGGGGTTTCTCACCTTTTTTCTGGCAACAAAACTGAAACCTTTTTACGAGGATTCATGTAACTGCATTAACCACAATACTTGCAGTCAAAATGCAAACAAAAACACACTCTGATAATATATGCATTGTCCTTGAAACTGATTGGTCCACACCAAGGGATGTTAAGGATACAATTGTACCCTGAACGTTTTAAGCCATCCAACCAACGGGCACGTGGGGTTGCGAGCTGGGTTGGCGTCTGCGTGTCCCGCCAGAGTACACGTGTTGTATCGGGCATCCATTGGTGATGAACGCCTTAGGGTTTGCACCAAATGGAGTGCCATCATTCATGGAGGACAGACCACCCTCCATGCACCTTTGACTGGACACGGCTACCGAGATCGGTCCACCGCCGCTGTCGTCTGGGGCAGCACAGAGAACCAGAGAACCGTCGCTTCGTCGGGTCTTCTTCAATAGAGTTCTCGTTTGGGAATCCACTTACCCCCCCCCCCACAATCAGCCACGTGTCGCACCACGGGGTCAACAAAGTTGCCTCTCTGGGGTCAACAAAGTTGCGTCTCTGGGGTCGACAAAGTTGCGTCTCTGGGGTCAACAAAGTTGCCTCTCTGGGGTCAACAAAGTTGCCTCTCTGGGGTCAACAAGTTGCCTCTCTGGGGTCAACAAAGTTGCCTCTCTGGGGTCAACAAAGTTGCCTCTCTGGGGTCAACAAAGTCGCCTCTGTGGGGTCAACAAATTTGCCTCTTTGGGGTCAACAAAGTTGCCTCCCTGGGGTCGACAAAGTTGCCCTTCTGGGGTCAACAAAGTTGCCTCTCTGGGGTCAACAAAGTTGCCTCTTTGAGGTCAACAAAGTTGCCTCTTTGAGGTCAACAAAGTTGCCTCCCTGGGGTCAACAAGTTGCCTCTCTGGGGTCAACAAAGTTGCCTCTCTGGGGTCAACAAAGTTGCCTCTTTGAGGTCAACAAAGTTGCCTCTTTGAGGTCAACAAAGTTGCCTCCCTGGGGTCAACAAGTTGCCTCTCTGGGGTCAACAAAGTTGCCTCTCTGGGGTCGACAAAGTTGCCTCTGTGCGGTGTGGGGATCACGAGACCGGCTCGCCCAGGGGGAGCTGCAGCAGCAGAAATTAATGAATGCCTCTCACTGTTGCGAGCGCTCTCTGCTCGTTGTTATTATTATTACTGCTACACGTACACACATACGCGCCATTGTGGCTTTTACTGCGGGTTTCTCTCCTTCTTCTTCTTCCATGAAACACTTTGACGGCAGTGCTCGCTTGTGACCGCAAGAGCAGAGAGGTCATTCCTGGTCACAGTGGTGGTGATGGTGCTGGTGGTGGTGCTGGTGGTGCTGGTGGTGCTGGTGGTGGTGGTGGTGCTTCTGGTGATGATGGTGTTGGTGGTGGTGGCCACTGCCCCTGTTAGCAGCACGGGCGCCGCTGTGGCTATGAGATGTTAACTACCTCGCCTGGTATACAGGAGGTCGTGGGTTCGATCCCGACCCTGACGTTACCTGCTGCTGTATATTTGGAGTTTGCGTGTCTCCCCCTCTCGTCATCATCATCACGGTGGCTAGGAGATGTTAACTACCTCGCCTGATATGCAAGAGGTCTTGGGTTCGGTCCCAACCCTGACGCCTGCTGTATATTTGGAGTTTGCGTGTCTCTCTCTCTCATTATCATGACGGTGGCTATTAGATGTTAACTACCTCGCCTAGTATACAGGAGGTCGTGGGTTCGATCCCGACCCTGACGCCTGCTGCTGTATATTTGGAGTTTGCGTGTCTCTCTCGTTATCACCACGGTGGCTAGGAGATGTTAACTACCTCGCCTGGTGTACAGGAGGTCGTGGGTTCGGTCCCGACCCTGACGCCTGCTGCTGCTGTATATTTGGAGTTTGCGTGTCTCTCTTCTCCCCGTGGTCGCGTGGATTTTTCTCCGGGTCCTCCGGGATTTCCCCTCCACATTTAGAACCACGCGTTCAGAGTATCTGTCTGCTATAAATGTCCCACGTGATGATAGGCCACTTGGTTGAGCGACCATTTGTGATCGCCACGTAGCCCAGTTAAAATATAAAAATAAAACTGAACTATTTCATTTCAAAGAAAAATCGTGTTTTAGTTTGTCAATCGAGTAGCGGTGAGGCACCCCGGGAGTGGGGTCAAGGGTCGAGGTAGGGTCAGTGGGAAGGCAGTGGCCAGTGTCTGCCCTGCTATTTGGTAATCGGTAAGGGTCGAGCGAAGTGCCAAGGTTTAGTTGACTCGTTGGTTCGGGTTTAGAGCGTGGTTCGCATTGGTTGAGTTGTTAGAGTCAACTGGAGTGCAATATTTCGATTTAAAGCTTTCGTGACTGCAGGGATTCATCTTCTTGGTTCTTTCGGTAAAGTCACGTAGAAGGGAAATAATAAAATAATAAAAATAAAACATAATAAAATACAATTCTCACTGAGAATTGAGTGAGAATTGTATTTAAGTTTTATTTTCTCACTGAATTCTCAGTGAGTAATAAAAATAAAACTTAATAAAATACAATTCTCACTGAGAATTAGAAATAAAACGTAATAAAATACAATTCTCACTGAGAATTCAGTGAGAATTGTATTTAAGTTTTATTTTCTCACTGAATTCTCAGTGAGTAATAAAAATAAAACTTAATAAAATACAATTCTCACTGAATTCTCAGTGAAAATTGTATTTTATTATGTTTTATTTGTATTATTTTATTATTTTCCTTCTACGTGACTTTACCGAAAGAACCAAGAAGATGGAGTACAATAGTCTGGCTGGCTAGTTGGCCAGGGTTTGAGGCAGCAGTGACTTGTACCCTCAGAACCAACACTCCCCCACCCCCCCCATCGTCTTCTCTCCCATCTGTTTCAAATCATCATTCCCCACTCATCACCCACCCACCCACCCAGGCCCACGCACTCCGCGGGTCTCCTCGGAGTTCCACCCCCTCCACCACCCTCGCTCCTTCGGCTTCCCCCAAAACTCCAGGATCAGCGTCACATTTTCCGCTCTCTGGAAAGCTCAGCTTGTGAGCGATGGTGGGGTGTGTGTGTGTGGTGTGTGGCGGGTGGTGGTGGTGGGGTGAGTGGGTGTGTGTGTGTGGTGTGTGGCGGGTGGTGGTGGTGGGGTGAGTGGGTGTGTGTGTGTGGTGTGTGGCGGGTGGTGGTGGGGTGAGTGTGTGTGTGGTGTGTGGCGGGTGGTGGTGTGGGGTGAGTGGTGTGTGTGTGTGGTGTGGCGGTGGTGGTGGTGGGGTGAGTGGGTGTGTGTGTGTGGTGTGTGGCGGGTGGTGGTGGTGGGGTGAGTGGGTGTGTGTGTGTGGTGTGTGGCGGGTGGTGGTGGTGGGGTGAGTGTGTGTGTGGTGTGTGGCGGGTGGTGGTGGTGGGGTGAGTGGGTGTGTGTGTGTGGTGTGTGGCGGGTGGTGGTGGTGGGGTGAGTGGGTGTGTGTGTGTGGTGTGTGGCGGGTGGTGGTGGTGGGGTGAGTGGGTGTGTGTGTGTGGTGTGTGGCGGGTGGTGGTGGTGGGGTGAGTGGGTGTGTGTGTGTGGTGTGTGGCGGGTGGTGGTGGTGGGGTGAGTGGGTGTGTGTGTGTGGTGTGTGGCGGGTGGTGGTGGTGGGGTGAGTGTGTGTGTGGTGTGTGGCGGGTGGTGGTGGTGGGGTGAGTGGTGTGTGTGTGTGGTGTGTGGCGGGTGGTGGTGGTGGGGTGAGTGGGTGTGTGTGTGTGGTGTGTGGCGGGTGGTGGTGGTGGGGTGAGTGGGTGTGTGTGTGTGGTGTGTGGCGGGTGGTGGTGGTGGGGTGAGTGGGTGTGTGTGTGGTGTGTGGCGGGTGGTGGTGGTGGTGGGGTGAGTGGGTGTGTGTGTGTGGTGTGTGGCGGGTGGTGGTGGTGGGGTGAGTGGGTGTGTGTGTGTGGTGTGTGGCGGGTGGTGGTGGTGGGGTGAGTGGGTGTGTGTGTGTGGTGTGTGGCGGGTGGTGGTGGTGGGGTGAGTGGGTGAGTGTGTGGCGGGTGGTGGTGGTGGAGGAGGAGGGGGAGGAACAATAGAGCAAAGGACGATTGCTGCACGTGTTACAGCCACTTGTTTTGTTCGATCCACTGCTGGGTGAATGCCTCGGGTTCCACGTCGTGTGCATTGGGTTCCATTCCTGACTCGGGTGCCTCTTGCAGGGATATCCTCCAAGGTTTTCCGGTTTCTTCCCAGAGTTAAAAAAGAACCCAAACAGTGAAACTGGTTTCGATTTAAAGCTTTCGTGACTGCAGGGATTCATCTTCTTGGTTCTTTCGGTAAAGTCATGTAGAAGGGAAATAATAAAATAATACAAATAAAACATTATACAATTATTTTAAAGCTTTCGTGACTGCAGGGATTCATCTTCTTGGTTCTTTCGGTAAAGTCACGTAGAAGGGAAATAATACAATAATAAAAATAAAACATTATACAATTATTTTAAAGCTTTCGTGACTGCAGGGATTCATCTTCTTGGTTCTTTCGGTAAAGTCACGTAGAAGGGAAATAATACAATAATAAAAATAAAACATTATACAATTATTTTAAAGCTTTCGTGACTGCAGGGATTCATCTTCTTGGTTCTTTCGGTAAAGTCACGTAGAAGGGAAATAATACAATAATAAAAATAAAACATTATACAATTATTTTAAAGCTTTCGTGACTGCAGGGATTCATCTTCTTGGTTCTTTCGGTAAAGTCACGTAGAAGGGAAATAATACAATAATAAAAATAAAACATTATACAATTATTTTAAAGCTTTCGTGACTGCAGGGATTCATCTTCTTGGTTCTTTCGGTAAAGTCACGTAGAAGGGAAATAATACAATAATAAAAATAAAATATAATAAAATTATTTTAAAGCTTTCGTGACTGCAGGGATTCATCTTCTTGGTTCTTTCGGTAAAGTCACGTAGAAGGGAAATAATACAATAATAAAAATAAAACATTATACAATTATTTTAAAGCTTTCGTGACTGCAGGGATTCATCTTCTTGGTTCTTTCGGTAAAGTCACGTAGAAGGGAAATAATACAATAATAAAAATAAAACATAATAAAATTATTTTAAAGCTTTCGTGACTGCAGGGATTCATCTTCTTGGTTCTTTCGGTAAAGTCACGTAGAATGGAAATAATAAAATAAAAACATTATTAAATAATTCTCACGACGTTTCGGCCACAACGCAAGCAGCCGTCCTCATTCAGACGCCCTGTTCTTCACCTGAGGACGGCTGCTTGCATTGTGGCCGAAACGTCGTGAAAATTGTATTTTATTATTTATTATTTTATTATTTCCCTTGTACGTGACTTTACCGAAAGAACCAAGAAGAAAAAGTGCAACTGGTATTGACCACATCCTGCCACGCTGTTGAGCAATGGCCCGCAAACGAATCAACTCGGATCACAGCGGCAGCAGCGGCAGCAGCAGCAACGCGCACGGCTGCGAAAGAAACTTGGCAGGACGTCTCCTGAAATAAAACAATTCCTCGGAGGCTCGGCGAAGGCTGTCTCCTGGGTAAACAAAGCACAACAATAATCATTGTCTTCTTCTACTTCTTCTTCCGTAACGGCTGGTGATGTAGATCGGTGCCGGATGAAGCTGGTGCGGGATCTGTAGCAGGATGTTATAAAGGGGCCCTAAAATAAAATAAAAACACGTGAATATTCAAACACACATTTGTAACTTGCACAGTAAAGTAATTGTGTATTTTTTAATTTGCTACACAGCCGGATAATACGACAAATCGCTAACCTTAAACACCCGGTCGTTCATAACAGTTGAAGGCGGTATAGTACTATAGTAATAGAGCAAGTGCAGAATCACTGAACCGGAGTTGATAGCTTGAAAGCATTTACTGGTAGGAACCTCCTGGTTCCACCAGCCCACAGGGAATTATTGTGTCCAACCGTCCGTCGTGCATCCAAAAATGGGAGGGGTGGGGCTGGGTGGAGAGGGGAGGGTGGGGAGGGGCTGGGTGGGGAGATGCTGGTCACCCCGTGGTGCCCTTATAAAACTCAACGTTTAACCTACTCACGCCGGCTTGTGCCCGCCCTCAGTCGGGCATATTTGCGGAATACACCACGCCGCCGTTGACCCTGGCCATTGACCGAGCAACCCAACGTTCCTACCAGCTCCCTCCGCAGGAATGTTTGTTGCAGGATGCCAGCCGCATCGGTGTGGAAGAGTAGGCCAACATCGAGAGGGGGGGGGGGGGGTTCTCTTAGAGCCCACCTCGAGAAGTGGTTGCCCTTCCACCAGCAATGACGCGAGTGAGCAAATGCAGGGCAGCTCCTTTGCCTCTCAGATATCCAGTGCAGTGTCCACACGGAGGACACTCCGCAACGAGACATTTCCCGGAGAGAAGATCTGTGTCGTAAACAGAAATGTTTATTGAAACATCCAGCAACGTCATGCGTCGTTACGCTACATCAACAACAACAACAACCACAGACACCCGACGGCTTTGAATTCACAGTCAGTTGTTTTAAAAATGTATTTGGACCAGTGTGGGTGGGCCTTTTCAGCCGCTCCGCGGTGTGTGTGTGGAAGAGCCCAGCACACGTGCCGTTCCCTAAACGTCGCCTTCATTCGCAGGACTTCGAGGCGCTTACCAGAGGTCACAACCGGGTACCCGATACCCGTACCCTACACGATACCCGGCTACCCGTACCCGGCCGGGTACGGGTAGGCCGTGAGTCACCGGTGAGTAACCGTTTGTCACTCATTTCGGGTAGGGTACCGGTAGCGTACGGGTAGCCGTTTGCGACCCTGGTGCGGCCGGGTACGGGTACAGGTAAGGAATCAAAACCCGTTTGCGACCTCTGGCGCTTACACCATCGGCAGTCTCCAGGCAGGGGCTATCCCCACCGACCGCTCCAGAACCTTCTATCCTCTATCGCAACACAAACCAACAACTCCCTCCACGAAAACAAATCCCATTTGAATCATCCCCAAGCCAAACCCACGCTTAGCTGGCCAGACCATCAATCGTCAGTGGCTGTTCCGCCAGAATCAAATCAGGATCGCCCTAGAAGAGCAATTACCGAGCGGGTAATAGGCCGATCTGTATCACGTGATCGTCTTCGATGTCCTTTACAGATGCACGGACCATGAACACGAAACGCGATTCTCGCAACGTACACAACCTCTACGCTATTCCGGTCAGACAAACGGAACGACGTGGACTGCCAAGCTGATTGCCGGGTGTCCCAGTTCCCAGTGCACGTGACCCCAGCCCTCTCGAGCCTGCCCTCTTGTCGGTCAAAGCTCCCACGTGTCAAATGATGCCGGGCCACGTCAGTCCGTCAGTCATGCGACGAGACTTGGGATTCTCCTGCAAGTCGAGGCTCCAAACAGGATGCGCGGCCCCTTCCGTACGCACGCGGGCGTCGTCCGCGAGCCTCTTGGAGCCCGATGGTAATGATCGCGATGACCGCGATGACTGCGATGACCGCGATGATCGTGATACCCAAGTCTCGTCGAGGATCGGTCTTATCCCCCCGTCGATGACATCATCCCGTTCAAGACGTTGTCCCGCCCGCGCGGCCACATCGCAAGAACGGAGGACGGCTCTCCCGCACCACCCCCGCCTTTTGTTCCTCGACGTTTCACCGTCAGGAGACTCGAGGTCACAACCGGGTACCCGATACCCGTACCCTACCCGATACCCGGCTGCGACCCTAGTGCGGCCAGGTACGGGTACGGGTAGGCCGTGAGTCACTGGTGAGTAACTATTTGTCACTCATTTCCCAATATCTTGTCTCTTCTCACAATTCAAGTTCCTAGAATCAACCCACCCACGCCTGCAACATGGCTTCATCCCAGAGGTCGCAATCGGGTACCCTACCCGTTCCCGGCCGGGTACGGGTAGGGTACCCGATCGGGTAGGGTACGGGTACCCGTTTGCGACCCTGGTGCGGCCGGGTACGGGTATGGTGACGTCACCGCCACTTAGTGGCGGTTGTTGTTGTTGTGGAGTCCCACATTCGTTGTTTTTGGTTTGTTCTTGGTTGCCCACGGCTGTGATCCAGTGTTTTAAAGGCAACGACTGTGACTTAGACCTTCCCTGAACTTCACCCGAAAACACCGCGGGCCATTTATTTTCTGGCTGTAAACGGCGCGCTTGTCTGGCCTCGTGTCCTTGACGTTTCTCTGCACGTGCCAGGGGGAGCCTCATTTCGATAAATAAATCCCCAAAGCAGCTCCCCGCAGCGGTGCAACCCGAAAAAGCATCGGGGAGAGTGAGCGAGCAGCAGCTTTCGAATATCCTGCGAAACTAAGTGATGCGCTGCGAGAAAACGTATCTAAGCAGACGTGATCATTCGGTCTCCTCGTATAAGATACACGTTTAAAAGGCGGTTGTGTGGGTCAGGGGTCAAGAGAGTCGAGCCGAGACTCACCGAGTACCTGGGCTCGAGTCCTTGTGATGGCAGCCATCACGTGGACTGAACTCCACTCCTCCTCACGGCACGCAGGGTTGGATGGACATCGAACAAAGGCGGTGGTCACCGCATCGTCGCGCGGCGCTTTCAGATGCGCTTCCGCGGCCGTCTGGAACGCTCTTCCCTTCCGATATTAGGAAACCACGGGAGCTACGCACACTTTTAAATCATCATCCAGATTGACAGTCTCATTTCTCTAGAACTGCTTTTTGTGTTTAGTTTGATGGTCGGCTACGTACGATGCCAAACAAGTTTTAACACACACACAGACTCGCACAGCGACCCAGAGTTTCTTGTCCTTCCCCCGTACCTCCGATGAGCAGGGTCGGCTACGTACGGCACGAAAGAAGTTCAACATCCCGTACGTGGCCGAGAGAGAGCGCGATTGGAATAAAACTGGGAACAATTACAAGAAGACGAAAAGCGTTGGTTCCGGAAGACCGGACCGGTCGATGGATAAAATTCATCCTTTATAATTTTACTTTTCGGGCGAGAGGGAGATTCTGTTGTTGTCCGTTGCTCCCAATACTTTGTGCTGGAGTAAACTACTGCCGCTCACTTGCACGAGCAAACCTGCTGACTGCACAACGGTGCGACGGCGACAAGCAGCGGCGGGCGCAGGTCTGCTCGGATGGTTCAAGACTACAACTAACTACTTCTTCCAGTGCATCAACAGGAGCGAGTACAAACATTTTTTGACAAAATGGTAGTAAAAAAAAAGCACGGAAAAAAAGACAGCGAAAAGAAAACTTCTTTGGCAAGAGTGATTCAGCGGGTGAGTAAATGTAACCCTTTCGCATTCCGAGACCTCTGCAAGCTGCAGGGTCGTTGTCCCGTTCATCGCCGAAGCTCGGAAAAACGTACGCGGTTTCCGTGTAAATTTTTGATTCAGAGAGGCGTAGCAGCAACAGCAGCAGCAGCGCCGTTGACTTCAAAGACGTCGTTGCTCGCCGCCCCGAACTGTAGCCACACGACCACCGCCCTCTTACGATAGCGGGCACCAAACCGCACAACACGCCCACCCGCACGGCCTTGTGGGAGCCTCGGTAAGTGACGAGTTTATCCATAAGAGGTTGTTTTTGTGAATAGAAGACAAAAAAAATATCATAACGAGCCCAAGTGGGAGAGATGGTGGGCGAGCGGATGAGCGAGCATCCCCACTGACCCACCAACACTCCAACTCCCCCCCCTCCCGCCACCCAAGTGGCTTCAGAGATGCCACGTTTGATATGAAGTTTTGCTTTATTCGCAGTAATTGATGTTGCTGCTGCTGCTGTTGGGAGGCACGGTGTGTGTAAATAGCCGAGTGCAGTTAGGGTCCATAATACAGGTCGTTGTTTTGGGGTCAGATCAAGTAAATATATAAACGTTTCGTTAAACCCGCCACCACCCTACGCTGCCAACTAGTAAGGGTTTGTGTCACGCAAACTAAACGTGCCAATTCGTCACGAGCACAGCACCACCGGTGTGTGTTGGAGAGTAAACACACACTTACAATTCGGGTACGACGTTTCGCCAGCAGTCACAACATCAGGCGACAGCCACAGTTGCGTTTACTCAACTGTGGTGGCGCGCCAATTTTATGTTGATGGGTGGAACAGGGATGTGGCGGCGGCGGGTTTGCAGATTCGAGGAACTTGCTCCGTCGTTTCAGCGGTCGTGCCGGGAGAGGGGGAGTCGAAACCTGCGACCTTCTGGATTGCAAATACAGTCTGTGAACCCGCAACACGACCGTGGCAGTAGAATGTCATAACGATGTCGTAAAAAATTCACCAAGCGTTAATAATTATGGCTTAAGTGACCATTTTACACTGGCATAGATATCTGTTAAGCCGGCCTCTATAACTGTATTTTCTTTTATAGCTGTGGCCCTGGGCTTGCTTAAACTACGCACCGATTGAAATCAATTCTCACACCCGCAATACACGCACTGTATGGCGTGTGTGTGTATTGTTGGGATCAGTAGGGGGAAGCACACTGCTCTATGAACCCGGCGACCCGAGTTCGAATCCCGCTCACGGCCAACACCAGTGAAGATTATCCGAACCGGTCCTGGGGCCTCCCCTAGGTCGACTCAGCTTCAAATGAGTCCCGGGGTGCTTTAAAAAAATTCCACTAGCGAGACAAAGGCGGCTGGGCGTGGTGCTGGCCACCCACCCCCTCGTGTGCTGTGCCGGCCTTCATAGGTGCTGCTCGCTAGCAGCACTTGCCCCAAAAGTCTCGAGGCTATACGGGGGGAAAGCTTTGTCTTTGTCTTGTTGCATTCTAATGGTGGGTCAGGAAATATCTCACCAAAGTGACGCTTTTCTCCAACCCTAGAGTTTCTGGATATTTTGACAGCCAATCATGAAACAGAGAGGTTTGCCAGTGGCAAACCGGTGAAGCCAACCGAATGCCGTTTCTTACGCTGCCAAGCGCAGTTTGCTTGACGAGCTTAGCCTCTTCATTTTAACCCGACTCCCGCTCCCCAAAATTAACCGAGACAGACTTTACACAGGAGACTGACGTGAAGACCTGCTACAGCACAACTGAGGAGAGAGAGAGAGAGAGATCTCTAGCGACTGTGCGGGTGGGGAGGCAGTGGTAACACACAAGTCAAGGCGTTGTGTGCGCCGCCCTCACCACACGTTAAAACAATCTCTAGGCATCCAGACCTCGCACACAAAAATACACGACGGGCATCCGTCACCCCCCCCCGTCACCGCCGCCGAGTTAACGGGGCGACCACTGACCGTCATGGAGATCCGTTAGTCATCGGGGTAACCATTCACCAACAGATTTCCAAGCGAGTGAACGCTCACCCCTATAGCTAGCGGATCTCTACAAGCATCACGTGACACGGAAAGCAGCCAGTCCCCATGGGCCCGGCCCGTCCCGCGGCCCGCCGAGACGCTACAGCGTGCGGCTGATGATGACCAGGCGGCTCGAGTACACCATGTCGGCCACGTAGGCCAGCAGGTTGATGTAGGTGAACACGGTGACGGCCAGCTGCATGTCCCAGTCGCAGCTGCCGACGTCGCGGCAATAGGACGAGGAGCGCCGGGGTTCGCCGTACTTGTCGGAGAAGCAGTAGACGGGCCACAGCACCGCGGCCGTCACGTAGGCAAGCACGGCCACTAGGCCGCACAGGGCCAGGAAGCGGTCGAAGGGCAGGCAGAGTCGGCCCGTGCTCTGGCACACGGTGAGCAGGATGATGACCGCCACCAGCACGAAGCAGACGCAGTACACGGCCAGGCACCACTGCAGCGCCGGGTAGCGCGAGTACAGCCCCGGACGATCTGCCAGCACCACGAAGATGAGGCACGCCACGAACGCCTCCAGCACCTGGGGGCGCGAAACGTGTGGACACACGCACGTGTGCGATTTAGCGGAGGGAGAACAAAAAAACACAATGGTTTTAACTTATCTTTGTCTTATGAACCCAGGTTTTTAATTTGTAAAAGGCTTTATTAGCCTAGGATTCAAATATGCTGGCCTCATACAACCAACGTTGACATCTTTTGAACCCAGGTTTTAAATGTTGGCTGTGGCCTCACCCAGGTTTAATATACATCACCCTTAAAAGTTCCAAGATTGAATTATGCCCCATGAATTGAGGTTTTATTTTGCTGCCTGGTATTATAAGGCCAAAATGTACATTCATGTAAGGCTTTATAAACCCAGATTTTAATTCTGGCTTCATGAACCCAGGATTAAAATCAATCTGATGTGCCTTAAAACCCCCGGGTTTTATGCATCTTATGAAACTTGCGAGCCTGAAAAAAGTATGGGTTCATATCTGCCGCCATCTAAACCCACGTTTTAAATCGACATCTAGAATTTTAAGCCCAGGTCTTGAATCTAGTTTTACGATTTTAAAGCCAGCTATTAGAACGAGTCCCTCATTTCCATCTGCTGTGGTATCTTTTTTCCATCTACCTATCGGGTCTGTGTGGCCGTGTGTGTACCTCAAGCAGTCCCAACTCTACACAGCGACCCAGACAAGCAATTCGGCGCAATTCTACCCTGCGTGCGTGTGGCGTTTCCGCCGGGGGGCACCTTGAGCAAGCCGGGCACGCTGGCCATGTAGCCGGTGACCTCCCCGGGCCGTGCCCGCGTCAGCGCCACCTCTGCGGCGTAGGCGAGGAAGGCGAGGCACGAGAAGACGGTCGCCACGATGGTGAAGGTGCGCTGCTCGCAGTTGCTGCACGAGATCTCGCGCAGCCGGTAGACGGGATGCAGCACGGAGGCGGACAGCAGCAGCAGCGCGGCCAGCATGGCGTACGTGACCGTCAGGTTCTGCCAGGAGATCTGCGCGCAGCCTCGCTGGCCCAGCAGCTCGAGGAGGAGCATGAGGAGCGAGCAGGCGAAGCAAGCGCACCAGGCGAACATGCAGAAGTCGCCGTACGAGTGCGCCTTGCCTCCGCTGTGCGCCACGAGGCTGAATGCGACGCAGGTGAAGGCGACCTGGAGCACGCGCACGACGCCCAGGCGGGACGTCACCGCCTGCGAGTTGAAGACCACGGCGGCCGGAGGCATGGTCGCCGCTTGCCCGCCGCTCCCGTTGAAGTTGTCGAACGGAAGCTGTTGCTCTCGGCAGCAGGTGGGGCCCCTGCCGTGCGTGTACGCGACCTGCTTTGCCTCTTCGCGGCGTGCGAGGACGCGGGGGATTGTGGGAGTCGGAGATCACTCGCGGGCGCGTGGGCCGTGTGTGTCCGTGGTCCGAGTAACCAGCGCCGAACACGACCGCACCCTTCCTGTGTTGCGAGGGCAGTGGAGGGAAAAAAATGCGCGCGCAGACTCAGCCGCAACTCGCAGCCACCGCCCCCGCAGACACCCACTCACTTCCACTTCTCCTCCCCACCCCCACGGACAGCGCACACACACACAGCACACGCGCACGCACACACACACACAGCACACACACACGCACAAGCCACACACACACACGCGCACACACACACACACAGCACAGCACACACACACAGCACACCCAGCACACACACGCACAAGCCACACACACACACACGCGCACACACACGCGCACACACACACGCGCACACACACACGCGCACACACGTGCACACACACACAGCACACACACACATAGCACACACACAGCACAGCACACACACACAGCACACCTAGCACACACACACAGCACACCTAGCACACACACACAGCACACCTAGCACACACACGCACAAGCCACACACACACACGCGCACACACACACGCGCGCACACACACACACACGCGCGCACACACACAGCACACGCACGGCCCCTCAATAAACAGATTAACAGGCGAATGCACTCACGCACCCACCCCCACTCCACGATTGCATTACAAAGAGACAAAGATCAGCCATGTAAGCAGCCTTGTTTACCACCGTAGCTTTGTTTACCACCGTAGCCTTGTTTACCACATAGCCTTGTTTACCACCTTGTTTACCACCGTAGCCTTGTTAGCGAGGACCTGTTAAGAAGGCCAACTTCGCCCCCACGGTGGCAACGGTTACACTCGGCACCAGGTACTCATTTGAGGCCGAGTCGATCTAGGGGAGGGCCCAGGACCGGTTGAGATAATCGTCACTTGGTGTTGGCCGTCAGCGGGAATCGAACTCGGGTGGCCAGGTTCGTAGCGGAGCGCGAACCTGGCCACTGCGCTACCGCTCCCCACCCCCTTTGACACACAAAGACAAAGATCCCCCGTATAGCCTTGACAGACTGTAGGGGCAAGTGCTGTTAGCGAGCACCTATGAAGGCCACAACGGTACACGAGGGGGTGGGTGACCAACACCACGCCCGACCGCCTTTGTCTCCCCAGTGGCGATGTTTACACACCGCACCGGGTACTCATTTGAGGCTGAGTCGACCTAGGGGAGGCCCGGGACCGGTTCAGATAATCGTCACTTGGTGTTGGCCGTCAGCGGGAATCGAACTCGGGTGGCCAGGTTCGTAGCGTAGCGCTAACCGCTACCCTACCGCTCCCCACCCTTTGACACACACACACACACTGACTCACACACCCACCCTACTACTAATACACCCCGCACGTACCAAACCACCAGCTAACACACATACCACAGCCACCCACTCACCCGTATGAATCACCCTGTCTCGACCCACCACCCTGCCAACTCGCACAAACACCACCCCCCCCACCACCCGGCCACCCCGTTAAGGCTTTAACAAGGCTGTCGAAGCATTCCTGTTTGCGAGCACCTATTATCACCGGTACGGCACACGAGGCGGGCGGGTGGGTGGCCAGCACCACGCCCAGCCGCCTTTGTCTCCCCGGTGCCGGTGTTCGCACACCGCAGCAGGTACCGATTTTTTAAGGCCGAGCCGACCTAGGGGAGGGAGGCCCAGGACCAGTTGAGATATTCGCCGTCACCGTTATTGGCCGCGAGCGGAAACTGAACTCGGGTTGCCCCATCGCAGCACGCTCAGCGCCACACCCCGTCAGCTGCAAAGACAAAGGTCCCCCGTATAGCCTTTAACAGACTGACGGCACACCAGGCGGTGGGGGGCGGTGAGCACCATGCCCGTCCGCCTTTAAGGCTGAGTCGACCTAGCGGAGCCCAGGACCGGTTCAGACAATCGCCACTTGGTGTTGACCGTCAAACGGAAATCGAACTCGTGCCACCGGCTTCGTCCGCGCAGAGTAGCGCTAACCGCGGCACCACCGCTCCCCGCTTCAACTGCACGCACGAACGCACCCACATGCCATTCTCCACGTCTGTAAACGGTACACTATCTCCCTCCTGCTCTGCCAACAATAGTCACCAAACACCCATCCCCCCCTCCCCCCCACCACGCAAGACGCATCCCTCCTCCGCACTCCCCCCCCCTACCTACTAACACACCCGGCCGCCTTTGTCTCCCCTAGTGGCAGTTGTTTTTACACACCGCACCAGGCACTCATTTGAGGTCGAGTCGACCTCGGCGAGGCCCAGGACCGGTCCAGATAATCGTCGCCGGTGTTGGCCGTGAGCGGGAATCGAACTCGGGCCGCCGGGTTCGTAGCGCTGCACCGTCAGAAAAGTATTACAATCATCCGTCACGGCCGTCACATGCGCACAGACACACACACAGACACACTTCCCTTCCCCACCCACGCCAGCCTCACTTGCTTTGCCTTATGTGGGCTTGCACGCTGGGCACACCCCCCCCCCCGCCTCTCCCCCCCCCGCAAGTGGTCTCCGCAGTGGCGAACGGGACGTATTTGGCGGCACTCAACCGGTGCAGCATTAACACACCAGTGTGTCTCGTAAGAGGGCGTTCTACAAATCTAAACTTTAACCGGCATTCGGCTTTCCGGCCGATTTCGCGGCATCGCGAAAAAACTATTTTGACGCCGCCGCCGCCACCACCAAAATCCGCGAAATTTTCTGACCGTGCTTGCGAATCACGGGAAAATTTCGTAATTATTGCAAAAAAAGTACCTTTTTGTTTTATGTATATATATACACAACTGCACACCGCCGGTGTACCGCCAATACGTTCAAATGATTAGGCGATGCTGCCGATCACATTTGCCGTGGTTGCAACACCACATGCATTAGTCTCTCGATTATCCGCGTGCGGTTATTCCGATTTGCGGGTTAACCTCGCGGCCCCTGAGATTTTGACATGAATTCATAACCCGTGGATTTTTTTTTCCCCTTAAGCCGAAATTAATCATCTAAAAACAGTTGTGTAGATTGTTGTTCTTGGAATAACAATGTACTCCGATTAAATCCACGTGATCACCTCTACAGTACAGTAGTTGCAATAGCTTTACAAAAATGGGCGGAGTTTCATTGATGTTGATTGGCGTGGCTCTGTAATAAAACAAGATCAATACCTTCTTTCCTACAAAGTTTTTTTTGTTCATTAACAAACTAAATTTTACTTCACTTAAACATCATTTGTACCCATATTGGTGGTTTTTGACACAGCGATTCCCGGGGAAAATGGATATATTTTTTAATATATCCATATAATAATATAAATAAAATGAAATAATAAATCACGACGTTTCGGAGGCAACACAAGTCTCCGTCCTCAGGTGGGACCGTCACAGTTAAAATTACTGCATCAAGTGAGGCAAAATTCCAAGAGACCAGTCCTTAAATACAAGTTAAGGGGGGAGGGGCTTATCTGAATGTGGTAACCAGGGAATGTCACGTGTTGGGGTGGTGAGCGGGGCTACAAGAGAAATTGGCCAACGTCGTCATGTGCTAGAGAACAATCAGTGTACCTCGACCTAAACCGATGTTGAGAATCAAAATACAAAAAAGCAGTAGGTGTTAAACGCTGGGGATGTCAACACTCGGTCAAGTAGAAAAGTACCTGTCAAATAAGATGGTACAAATATGTGTAGCTAAATCTTTTTTGCATGGTTAATAACATCTCATTCCTACTCGCGCCGTGACGTAATTACGTTCGCTCGACTGGCTATATATTCAATTCGCATCCACCGTATAAAAAACAATGCATTATTGACGTACGCAAGAAATTCGCGTTACGAAAGCTACGTAGCGTTATCGAACAGAGCCTACTCAGGAGATAACGTACACATTAAAGACAAGCCGCAGCAGCGCAATTGTGGCCAAGCAAACCCCAAGCTCTCGCCGCCCATGCAGTAAACCACTTTCATCTCCGCTCCTTTAGCGGAGGAATAGCAAAACCACGCAAAACTCTCTTCATGAAGCCCTCTTCCTTGTAGCCCAGCAGCATAACGAAAATTGACATCTGGCTCCCGAACAGATCGCTGCCATACGCAAGCTTAGAATGGCAGAGGCCAGATATAATAGGTGGACAAGATGAGTTGCAATTGTTTATACTTTCGGGGGAGGGGGGACCTGATGGAAATTACATTTTGAAAAAAAATAAAGAGGTCTTAAAAAAAATTTAAAAGCAGCTCTGCTTTTGTTCGTGGGTTTCAATAATTAATTAAATCCATAGTGCAGGGAGAGATGCACTGCTCTGGGTGGGGGCCACGCATCCAACTCAGCTGATGGAGCAAGGAGGGCGGAGGCAAGGGGGGAAGTCCCCAAAGTGACCAATTTCATCAAAATGCCCTCACAGCTGCGGTCGCCCAAATGGACGACAAAGAATCGAGACGTTATTTCCTCTCTCTCGTTACGGCCGGGCGATTAGCAGCAGCAACGTTCGATCTGCGTGCGCGCCGCGCGGAGGGTCGGCTCAGCCGGGCCGAGCCGGGCCCGTGGCAACATTGTTGCAAACGAACGTCGTTTTTTGAGAGACGCTGCCGGCGGAGTTGTCCCGAGTTTCGGGCATCGCGCCCGACGATGTGGACGGGAGTTCCACAGGCGGGCGGGCGTCGAGACACGGTTACGTTGAGCGACGGTGGCCAGGGGCAACCGGGATGTTCGCTCGAGGACTCAGGGTAGAATGCCCCCCCTTGGGGGAAGCCACCCTCATTCCTTGGCCTTGAAAACACAGGCCCTGCTGTGTCAGGGACATCTTGTGTGCGAGGGCCAATGCAAATTGCCCCTTTTAACCGCCCCCCTCCACTCCCCACATCTCTCATTGGCCTTAATCACGGCTCCTGTAAGAAGGACAAAGATCCCCCGTGTAGCCTACATGGTGCTTTTGGGGGCAAGCGATTTGTCTTATGCTCGCAAATATTTGACTAGCTTTACTCGGGACTTGGATTCACCACGCCCGGCCGCCTTTGTCTCCCCAGTCGCGATGTTCACACACCACAGCAGTTAATGGTTTGAGGCTGAGTCGACCTAGCGGAGGCCCAGGACCGATTAAAATAATCGTCACCGGTGGTGGCCGTGAGCGGGAATCGAACTCGGGTCGCCGGGTTCGTAGCGCGGCGCGCTAACCGCTACAGTACAATGCGTTACGCTTCCACATGCGCGGGTCACATGACAGATGTGACGTCAAAGCTCACTTGCTGTGTAAAAAATATATGCATTATTGAGCTCCCCCCCCCCCACAAAAAGTGTATTTTTATAATTTGTGCATGGTGTACAGTCTGGAAAGTACTCACATGGCAAATTTCCAGTTTGTTGCATGTCGGGAAGTAGGCTAAACATTTTGAACAGACACACATATTTACAACTTTTCCTTTTACATATACAGAGATAACAGCAACATGCAGCGTGGTAAAGCGTTGTCACGTGGGTTCGACCCCGACCCCGACTCCTGCTGTATATTTGGAGTTTGTGTCTCTCTCCCCGTAGTCGCGTGGATTTTTCTCCGGGTCCTCCGTTTTTTTCCCCCCCACATTTAGAATCAAGATCACGCGTTTAAAGAGTATTTGGCCGCTATACATTCCACACGACGATGATGAGTCACTTCGTTGAGCTATCATTTGTGGCCAGTTCACGTCTGAAAAAGAGCTCCATAGCTCAGTGGTGACCTTACCTGGTAAAATAAAAAAGTTTAGTTTAAAGCAGGTTTATACATTTTCCGACAGACCTGTTCTTCAACTGAGGACGGCTGCTTGCGTTGTGGCCGAAACGTCGTGAGAATTGCATTGTATTATGTTGTGTAACCATGACGTTTTGTACGTTCACATGGCAGACCAGTCACATAATCCGACGCATAACAAGTTTAACCCATGCAGAGGGCAGCTCTCGCAAGGTAACGGCGGCTGTGAGACAGCGCCACTAATCACAGCGCATATCGCCAGCAATGGCTGCTGCATACAAAAACAACGCACATTTGCTCGACACAACCCAACCCGAAAGAAAGCATTTGTGAGTTAAAATATTTCATCGATTCGAAATGGCACACGGCACGCAATAAGATGGCGCCCCCGAAGGAGCTGGCAGTTACAAATACAGGAGACTCACCACACGTTTCATTGAACCCTTTTCCATTTAACGGTGACGTGTGCAGGTTCGTACGTGCATCGTCAGAAGAAAAAGCCACGTGGGAGGGCCGTGTGGCGCCGGCTATCGTAGAGCAGAGGTCGCAACCGGGTACCCGATACCCGTACCCTACCCAATACCCGGCTACCCGTACCCGGCCGGTTACGGGTAGCCATTTGCGACCCTGGTGCGGCCGGGTACGGGTACGGGTAGGCTGTGAGTCACTGGTGAGTAACCGTTTGTCACTCATTTCCCAGCGTCTTGTCTCTTCTCACAATTCAAGTTCCTAGAATCAACCCACCCGCGCCTGCAACATGGCTTTATCCCAGAGGTCGCAATCGGGTACCCGATACCCTACCCGATACCCGGCCGGGTACGGGTAGCCAGGTATCGGGTACAGGTACCCGTTTGCGACCCTGGTGCGGCCGGGTACGGGTAAGGAATCAAAACCCGTTTGCGACCTCTGGAACAAACCTACAGCAAACTGCATGAACGGGAACAAGAGTGCAGAGCGCCCCCCAAGTGTTTTTGAACGCAGCCAGTAGGAGGCGGCACGTCCACACGCTCAGACATGCAGGAAAACCTCACAGGCCCCACCCCCCGACTCATCCGACCCCCAAGGAGCGCCTCCGCCTCAACCCTTTCAGAAACGGTGCCGCAGCTCCATTGGGACGCTTGAATTTGGCGCGGCAGGAAAGCGGAAATTCCCAGAGAAAACCCGCCATGCGTACGCGGCGGGGGTTTGCACCAACCCGAGATGGATTCACAAACCCACTTTGCTGTACTGCCACATCCTGGCCGGGGGGGGGTTGAGAGTATCACAAATGCGTGTGATCCACCACCCACTCCCTCGACGGCGCTGGGTGGGTCCCACAGGCGTTCGCCGCGCCGCCCCAGACATCGGAACGTCACCGGTGGGATTTTTCCGCTTGCGAAACGTTGGCCCAGACATGCCCGCCCGTGGCTTCGCAACGGCCTCCTTTTCAACGCAAGCGACGTCTCTTCCGAGATTCGAGGGTCCACCCGCTTGCGCTGCCATCTCCTGGGCACCTCGCAGCGCTGGCCCTGCGACATCCGGTCATCCCAAGCAAGTCTCCCTTCCAGTCACGAGCACGGGCCAAAGCCCGCTTAGCCCCTCGCGAGATTTGGTAGAATTTCGTTCCAGGTTTATAACCACAGCTTGAGGTGTGTGTCCCCCCCCCGCCCGCCCGTCGTCCCGGTCGCCGTCCTCCCCCCGGCCCCCCCAGGTGGTTTTTGTGCCGGGTCGTGGCTGCCGCTCGACTTCAAATTCCTGAATTTCCCGTGGGGAGACCCGCGCCGAGCGATTGCTGGGGTCCCCCTCCTCGGCTGCCTCGGCCCAGCGACGTCGGGTTTCCACCTTGCGACGTGCAAACATCCCGGGGCGTCGTCAGAAGGCGGGAACATCTCGCGCAAGTGGAACGGGGGCGGGAGACCACGTGTAGACCTGGGTGTCTTCGAGTCGTGCAATGTTCGTTAGGCAATAATACGGCATCGTTCAGAATGGTGACAAACCGGGATTTTTATTGGTAGGAACCACCTGGTTCCACCAGGCCACAGGGGATTATTGTGTCCGTCCGTCCGTCGTGCATCGAAAAATGGGAGGGGTGGGGGTGGGTGAAGAGGGGAGGGTGGGGAGAGGCTGGGTGGGGAGGGGCTGGTCACCCCGTGGTGCCCTTATAAAACTCAACGTTTAACCTACTCACGCCGGCTTGTGCCCGCTCTCACAGTCGGCCATATTTGCGGAAGACACCACGCCGCCGTTGACCCTGGCCATTGACCGAGCAACCCAACGCTCCTAACAGCTCCCTCCGCAGGAATGTGTTAATGTCCCGAAAGGACCGTTGCCCCCCGGCGTCCTCTCTCCGCGAGATATACTGAGAAGCCGGTTCACGCTTTCTTCTGTCCGCTCTCCTGCAACTGACGTCGGCAACGCCCTCGCTGTTTCCGGCACCTCCCCCCCTCCCCCGTGTGCAGGACGCGGCCGCCAGGGTTGTGGCCCCGTACCGTCCACACACAACTGGGCACGTAGCCCCCCCGCCCACTCTCGCCCCTCTTCACGGGCAAATTTGGCTGTGACGGTCCCACCTGATGACGGAGACTTGTGTTGCCTCCGAAACGTCGTGATTTTATTATTTTATTTTTATAAATTTTAATTTCATTTTTTACCTACGTTACTTTACCGAAAGAACTGAGAGTATGAATCCTTGCAGTCACAAAAGCTTCAAATCTAGAATCACTCGAGGAGCTACAAGGCCCTTGAGTGGTGACACTTCCTCGTGAGATGTTAACTACCTCGCCTGGTACGCAGGAGGTCGTGGGTTCGATCCCGACCCTGGCGCCTGCTGCTGTACATTTGGATTTTTCTCCGGGTCCTCCGATTTTTCTCTCCACATTTAGAATCAACGTGGCTTTATAGATTTATTTGGCTGCTGTGAATTTCCACGCGATGATGATGATAAGCCACTTTGTCAGTTGCAACAGCCAGGCCGCTCCTGAAAAAAAGATCTACATCGCTCAGTGGGGCCTTAGGGACCCGTCCATTTAGTACGCACGCAAAAATCTGTCAAAACTTGACCCCCCCCCCCCCCACTTGCGTACGTACGCCTGACGCACCCCCCCCCCCCAAATCCTATAGAATGGCCGATATTTAATCCACGCAGAAACGATCAAGGATTAATAATATTGACGTGTTTAAGCAAACAGATAGTCCACTATCTAACTCATTTGAAGGCCAATGTAGACAATTATCGAGGCCACCCCCCCCCCCCCCCCACTGTCCTCGCGTACGTACTAAATGGATGGCCCCTTTCCCGGTAAAATAAAAAATAGCTCGCGGTTTAGTTTCATGTTCACCATCTCCATCTGGTTCCGGCATCTGCCGGCCGCTGTGCGTGCCAACGTGGGGCCTTCTGCTCTCGATGGGTGACCTGGGCCCCCCCCCTCAAGCTGTTGAGTTCACTTCCCCCCCCAACCCAGATATTCGGACCGCGACAATTCTCTCGGCTTATTCACATCCCCCCGCCCTAAAGGATACATCGCTTCTCAAAGACCTCTTCTTCTTGGTTCTTTCGGTAAAGTCACGTAGAATGAAAATAATAAAATAATAAAAATAAAACATCACAGCAAGGAACGCAATGGGAGCGCGATGTTAACTCCCTTGTCTGGTATGCAGCTAGTGGGTTCGATCCCAAACCTGACGATGCCTGCTGTATATTTGGAGTTTGCGTGTCTCTCTCTCTCTCATCATCATCACGGTGGCTAGATGTTAACTACCTCGCCTGGTACACAGGAGGTCGTGGGTTCGATCCCAAACCTGACGATGCCTGCTGTATATTTGGAGTTTGCGTGTCTCTCTCTCTCTCATCATCATCACGGTGGCTAGATGTTAACTACCTCGCCTGGTACACAGGAGGTCGTGGGTTCGATCCCAAACCTGACGATGCCTGCTGTATATTTGGAGTTTGTGTGTCTCTCTCTCTCATCATCATCATCACGGTGGCTAGGAGATGTTAACTACCTCGCCTGGTACACAGGAGGTCGTGGGTTCGATCCCAAACCTGACGATGCTGCTGTATATTTGGAGTTTGCGTGTCTCTCTCTCTCATCATCATCATCATCACGGTGGCTAGGAGATGTTAACTACCTCGCCTGGTACACAGGAGGTCGTGGGTTCGATCCCAAACCTGACGATGCCTGCTGTATATTTGGAGTTTGCGTGTCTCTCTCTCTCATCATCATCACGATGGCAAGGAGATGTTAACTACCTCGCCTGGTGTACAGGAGGTCGTGGGTTCGATCCCAAACCTGACGATGCCTGCTGTATATTTGGAGTTTGCGTCTCTCTCTCTTCTCCCCGTGGTCGCGTGGATTTTTCTCCGGGTCCTCCGGTTTTTCACTCCAAAAATTTCCACATGCTCATAAGCCACTTCGTTGAGCTACCATTTGCCGGGGTCGCTTCTGAAAAAATAAGCGACACAGCTCAGTGCGGCCTTACCTGAGTAAAATAAAGTTAAATAGTTGTCAGCAATTTTCTTTGACGGCGTGGCGACCTTCGCCGTGACGCCCAGCGCAAGCTTCTCGCCAACGCCGCACCGCCCCTGGCTCGCCCGGCCTTGGCGCGAGCCCCGCGCGATTTATCGCCGAATATTTCTCACCCGACGGCTGCGAACGTAGCGGTGGCGGAAATTACCGACGACGCCGAGTTTGTGATCTTTGCGCAAGCGCGCACAGGCAGGCGCCATTTTCTCTCTCCCCACCCCGCCCCCCACCGCCTCTCTCCGTTATGACATTAATATTTTTCCCGCAATCGGCCGCCGCTCTCTGCGCCGATTTGCCGCCCGCCCCCCCCCCGCCGCGGAATCGACGGGAAATCGCGGTCTTCAGAGGACTCGTGGCGCGTGGATTACGAACACGGCACATTTATATTTTAATGGCGTACAAGAAGAAGCAAGGCGGCCTCCAACTGTGCTGGGATTTTGGCGAGGCCTCGCCTCGCTTTGTAGCGCCGATGGCGGTCTGTCGGCGCGGCGGAAGCGAGGATGCTCGTCCGTGCTTCGCGTTCGCTGCACGTCGCACGCCAGATGCTCCCAGAACGTTCCCCCCGTTGGCGGTGGGGCCCACCAAAAGACGGGAACCCTGGCCCGCGCGCGCGGATCCGCGCCGGCCGCAGCGGCCGACGAGTCTCAAGAGCGACGACTCGTGGAGGAAGGGGAGCGGCGAGGAGTGGGGGGTGGGTTAAGTGACATTTTTCATATTTTTTTGGGTGGTCGTACGCCGCTTCGGATTTCTCGCCGACGCGGGGAATCTGCGGACGAGCCCCGGAGGTCCCTGCGGCCTGCAGAGAGGGCCTGCGACAACCCTGCCCCGTGGCCATCAACGGGCAGGGGGGCGGGAGGGGTCTCAGGATGAGGCATTGGCAGAGCGCGGTGGCGCCTGATGTTGCTTGGTTTTTTTATCCTGGGGGGGGGGGGGGCGGTGATATTAATGAACGCAATGGAAAATGTTAACGTTGCGTGCCGCTAATCTGCAGGCGTCGTGCGAAGGGCCTGTTTGGCGTGGGGTCTGGCAAAGCCTGATTTGTCAATGTCGCGGTGGTGCGGGAGTCACGAAGAGCGGCGTGACAAAATGAAAGTGGGGAGATAAAAACACATCCCCCCCCCGCCACGAAATTAAAAGCGTGGGCCCCCTGCCAGCAGAGGGACGAGGAATATCGATAATCCGCAAAGTGTCTGCTGCCAAGCGCAACGTGAAAACAACGCGGCCTCCAGGGCAGCAGCAGCGGCAGCAGCAGGGAAGGCCGGATGGGCGAGAGCGCCAGGGGGCAAAGGCTGTGGACCAGGGCTCACAGAAGAGGTGGGTGACATGCGCGGGACACAGGTGGGCACCCAGCACACCCAGCACACCCAGCACAACCAGCACACCCAACACAACCAGCACAACCAGCACACCCAGCACAACCAACACACCGCCAGTCACACCCAGCACACCACCAGTCACACCCAGCACACCCAGCACAACCAACACAACCAACACAACCAACACAACCAACACAACCAGCGCAACCAGCACAACCAGCGCAACCAACACAACCAACACACCCAACACAACCAACACAACCAGCGCAACCAACACAACTAACACAACCAACACACCCAACACACGCAGCACAACCAACACAACCAGCACACCGACCAGTCACACCCAGCACACCCAACACACCCAAAACAACCAAGACGCCCACCACACTGACGCGGAACACCGACCATGCGCACACCCTGCACACCCAACACACCCAGCGTACCCAGCACAGTGACGCGGCACACGATGTAAATCTGTCAAAACGGAGAGAGGCAGCAGCAATGGCTCAGCCACATGGCACTCCGCTGCTGGATGAGATGCGTGAGTGGGTCGTCACACTGTGGGGCTCACCAAAACGCTAATTAATTCTTCAAGGCGAGCTCAGAGGTGCACTGCACACTGGGTAATCTGGAACGCTAACAGGAATGAAGTACAAGCAGGTGGCGTGAAGGAGGTGGAGTGAAGGAGGTGGAGTGAAGGAAGAGCAGGTGGGGTGGAGGAGGTGGAGTGGAGGTGGTGGAGTGGGAGTGAAGGAGGTGGAGTGAAGGAGTAGCAGGTGGAATGAACAATGTGAAGGAGGAGGAGGTGGAGTGAAGGATGTGAAGGAGTAGCAGGTGGTGCAGTGGAGCGCTGTGCGCGTGCTGTGCGCTGCGAGGCGGCTGTCTGGAATCCCCCGTTCGTTCGTCGTCTCAACGTCGCTGCTTTGATTTCCTTCCCCTCGGAATTTGTTTCATGGCTCCCTTCAAACGGAAGGGAACAAACGAGAGACTTAATTGGCTCTGCGGCAACACACGAGGCGCGCGAAGGCTGTCAGCCGTGAGCGGTGTGGTGTGAGCTGTGTGTGTGTAGTGTGTGAGCGATGTGGTGTGTGCGGTGTGTGTGTGTAGTGTGTGAGTGATGTGGTGTGTGAGCCGTGTGGTGTGGTGTGTGCGGTGTGTGTGAGCTGTGTGTGTGTGAGCTGTGTGTGGTGTGAGCTGTGTGTGTGTGAGCTGTGTGTGTGTGTAGTGTGCGAGTGATGTGGTGTGTGAGCGGTGTGTGTGGTGTGTGCTGTGTGTGTGAGCTGTGTGTGTGTGTGTGCGGTGTGCGAGCGGTGTGGTGTGTAAGCTGTGTGTGTGAGCTGTGTGTGTGGTGTGAGCGGTGTGTGTGTGAGCTGTGTGTGTGGTGTGAGCGGTGTGTGTGGTGTGAGCGGTGTGTGTGAGCTGTATGTGGTGTGAGCCGTGTGCTCCGTACTCAATCCATATTGTGCCCCCCACACCAAGTCACGATTGGCCAGGGAGGGGACCCCCACAATGCCCTCGGGCCCATGAGTCAAGCGTGGCAGTGGGGGGCTCGTCGTCAGGGCCGCATTATCCAATAGGCCACAGTAGGCACTGTGTGGCCTAGGGCCTTCTCACCCACCCACCCACCCACTCACCCACCCACCCACCCACTCACCCACTCACCCACCCACTCACCCACCCACTCACCCACTCACCCACCCACCCACTCACCCACCCACCCACTCACCCACCCACCCACTCACCCACCCACCCACTCACCCACCCACCCACTCACCCACCCACCCACTCACCCACCCACCCACTCACCCACCCACCCACCCACCCACTCACCCACCCACTCACCCACCCACCCACTCACCCACCCACCCACCCACTCACCCACCCACTCACCCACCCACTCACCGACCCACTCACCCACCCACCCACCCACTCACCCACCCACCCACCCACTCACCCACGCACCCACTCACCCAAAAACCCACTCACCCACCCACGCATCCACTCACTCACCCACCCACCCACTCACCCACCCACCCACTCACCCACCCACCCACTCACCCACCCACCCACTCACCCACCCACTCACTCACTTACTTACCCACCCACCCACTCACTCAGCTCACTCACCCACCCACTCACTCACCCACCCACTCACCCACTCACTCACCCACTCACCCACCCACTCATTCACTCACCCACTCACTCACCCACCCATTCACTCACCCACTCACTCACCCACCCACTCACTCACTCACCCACCCACTCACCCACCCACTCACTCACCCACCCATTCACTCACCCACTCACTCACCCACTCACTCACCCACCCACTCACCCATTCACTCACCCACTCACTCACCCACTCACTCACCCACCCACTCACCCACTCACTCACCCACTCACTCACTCACCCACCCATTCACTCACCCACTCACTCACCCACTCACTCACCCACCCACTCACCCACTCACTCACTCACTCACCCACTCACCTACCCACCCACTCACTCACCCACCCACTCATTGGCACCAAGACGAGGCGATCAAGAAGGCTGCTGCTGTCTCTGTCGTAGGCCAATCAGTTTCTAAGACCATGGCGTAGTGAGTAACACGATTAGCAGAGCCAAGTTTGTTTGGGTGGTTTACCACAAGTGCCGGTGCAGATTTGATGCCTACTCCTTGGTTTTATTCGGTAAAGCAACGTAGGTAAAAATAAAATAAAACCACTAAATTCAATCACGTTTCTGGCGCAACACAAGCGTCCGTCATCATCGTGATTTAATTTAGTTTTTTATTTTTATTAAATTTTTGACTTGACCGAATAAAACCCAAGGAGTATGGATTCTTGCAGTCACCAAAACTTCAAATCTAGAATTTGATGCCTTGCAAAAGGCTTTTTGAGCATCTTAACACAACTCCTGTTTTCGTGCTAGAAAGGTTTAAGCCTATTTCTTATTTTTTTTCACACTCGTTTGTGTTTTTTGCGTGCAGCATTATGAGTGGTCATAAATCCGGCCTGTCCCCTCTGGTATCGCCACAGAAAATAAAAAAGCGACGAGTCCATCAGCTAATGGAACTCTATCACTCACTTCGCATGCGGTTAGATTTAACTTGAATACGCGATCCACCATGAAGCTATATATGACCCAACATTTACCCCGATTTAACCCTATAATTCCCCAATATATTATATATGAACATTTACCCTGATTTAACCTTATAATTCCACAATGTATATATTATATATGACCAACATTTACCCTGATTTAACCCTATAATTCCACAATATATTATATATGAACATTTACCCGATTTAACCCTACAATTACCCAATATATGTATTTAAATGATGCAAACAACTTAACGTAACTATCCGCCACGGATTATTAAATGTTAACTAAACTATAATTAGCAAATGTTACGTTACACAATAATTCGTGCACAACACAACGAACGCACGCCGTGCGTTGCTGTACTAGGCCACACTCGGGCTGTGCCACGTGCGAGAAAAACTAGGCCCCGATCGCCATCCACCCGAATCGTCATTCAAACAACTTTGTTGAATCTGCACCATGAAAAGTGAATTTAACACGCAGGCTTTGATGTAAGATTGAGAAAATTATTTTATTTTTATTATTTCCATTGTACGTTACTTTACCGAAAGAACCAAGAAGAATTGAGTGGTTTAGTGAACTCCGTTGGGTGTCGCCACTCTAGTAAATGTTGCAGGTTCCACGTTGCTCTGTAAAACTAAACATCGTTACCCAAATTCCTCGACAAATACACATTTTGGCTTCACCAACTCCGCGGCGTGCTGCGTCCTCACGGATGGCGACGAATTCTAATTCAAGTGTCCGGGCTTCGCGTGCGCCAACGTACTCACCTCTCGGCACACCACGTGACTCCGAGCTGTGAGCACACGTGACCGTCTGGCACACCACGTGACTCCGAGCTGTGAGCACACGTGACCGTCTGGTACACCACGTGACCCAGGATTGTGAGCCCCACGTGTCCGTCTGGCACACCACGTGAGCTAGGATTGTGAGCCCACGTGTCCGTCTGGCACACCACGTGACACGTTCAGTAGTTTAGTACTGGTAGGAACCTCCTGGTTACACCAGCCCACAGGGGATTATTGTGTCCGTCCGTCGTGCATTCAACAATGTGAGGGGTGGAGCTGGGTGCAGAGGGGAGGGTGGGGAGGGGCTGGGTGGGGAGGCAGGGGCTGGGTGGGGAGGGGCTGGGTGGGGAGGGGAGGATGGGGAGGGGCTGGGTGGGGAGGGTGGGGCTGGGTGGGGGGTGGAAGGGGTGGGGCTGGGTGGGGAGGAGCTGGTCACCCCGTGGTGCCCTTATAAAACTCAACGTTTAACCTACTCACGCCGGCTTGTGCCCGCCCTCACAGTCGGGCATATTTGCGGAATACACCACGCCGCCGTTGACCCTGCAGGCCATTGACCGAGCAACCCAACGTTCCTACCAGCTCCCTCCGCAGGACAATGTGTTTTAATAGCGAGCCATCGCTCTATACCCCGCGAGAACATTATTGTGTTGTTAGTATTTGTTCTGAGATTCATCATTGATAATTATTAGGGGGTGAGATTGCGTGAGTAAAAATGTGTGTCGTAAACCCGAAACGGTCATTTAATAAAGTTGTTAAAGTTGTATGTACTGCATTCAGAACTTCTTTCGCACCGTACGTAGCCAAATTAAACACAAAGAGCAGTTATTCATTAGTTTTCACTCTAGATTTAAAAAGTGAATAGCTCCAGTGGGTTCCTAATGTCGGAATGAAGAACGTTCCAGACGGCAGCAGAATCGCATCTTAAACTTAACGTGATCTAACCCCCCAAAAAAACAATTATGGATCATCTGCTTGGTTCTTTCGGTAAAGTCACGTAGAAGGGAAATAATACAATAATACAAATAAAACATAATAAAATAACTCTCAGGACGTTTCGGCCACAACGCAAGCAGCCGTCCTCAGGTGAAGAACAGGTCTGTCGGAAAGACACCTGAGGACGGCTGCTTGCGTTGTGGCCGAAACGTCGTGAGAATGATTTTATTATGTTTTATTTGTATTATTGTATTATTTCCCTTCTACGTAACTTTACCGAAAGAACCAAGAAGATGAATCCCTGTAGTCACGAAAGCTTTAAATCGAAATTATGGATCTTATTTATCGCCGTGGGTTGGTGAGCGAGATTCCTCAAAAATATATATTTTTTTGCGATCGACGCATAGGCCACCATAGGTTTGAAGTCTCCTGTTGATTGGGATGGAACCGGACACACACGGTGGGCTGGAACTACCGAGTAACCAAAATGTAGCCCCCTGGGAGAGTGGTGTCGCTACCTGGTGGACAGGGCGCGGTACTGCAGCTAATGGGATGACTCCCCTCCACGCTCTCTCCTGCCTCTCTCATCCCATCTCACTCTACTCCCCTCCACGCACTCTCCTGCCTCTCCCCTCTCATCTCACTCCACTCCCCTCCACGCACTCTCCTACCTCTCCCCTCTCATCTCACTCCACTCCCCTCTACGCACTCTCCTGCCTCTCCCCTCTCATCTCACTCCACTCCCCTCCACGCACTCTCCTACCTCTCCCCTCTCATCTCACTCCACTCCCCTCCACGCACTCTCCTACCTCTCCCCTCTCATCTCACTCCACTCCCCTCCACGCACTCTCCTCCCTCTCATCTCGCTCTACTCCCCTCCACGCACTCTCCTGCCTCTCATCTCACTCAACTCCCCTCCACGCACTCTCCTGCCTCTCCCCTCTCATCTCACTCCACTCCCCTCCACGTTCTCTTCTACCTCTCCCATCTCACTCTACTCCCCTCCACGCACTCTCCTGCCTCTCCCCTCTCATCTCACTCTACTCCCCTCCACGCACTCTCCTGCATCTCTCATCCCATCTCGCTCCACTCCCCTCCACGCTCTCTCCTACCTCTCTCATCTCACTCTACTCCCCTCCACGCACTCTCCTGCCTCTCCCCTCTCATCTCACTCCACGCCCCTCCACGCACTCTCCTACCTCTCCCCTCTCATCTCGCTCCACTCCCCTCCACGCTCTCTCCTACCTCTCTCATCTCACTCTACTCCCCACCACGCACTCTCCTACCTCTCTCCTCCTATCTCACTCCACTCCCCTCCATGCACTCTCCTGCCTCTCATCTCACTCAACTCCCCTCCACGCTCTCTCCTGCCTCTCCCCTCTCATCTCACTCAACTCCCCTCCACACACTCTCCTGCCTCTCTCCTCCCATCTCACTCCACTCCCCTCCACGCACTCTCCTACATCCCATCCCACTCTACTCCCCTCCCTCCCATGCACACTCCGCTCCAGCAACTCAAGGATTTTTGTGGAATCCCCCCTCCCCCAGGCAACATTGGCTCAGCTGGAGGTCGTTTAATTAAAACAAATCAACTCGCTGCCCCTCCCCCTTCACCCCCCCCCCCACTCACCCGCATAGCACGACCCCCAAGCATGCTTGGGGATGTCCTCATCCAGCAGTGGATTGAGCGAGTGACTCCCACACACAAAAGCATGGGAAGATCCATATCTGATGTAACAGATGGCGTCACGGTGGGTAGGAGATGTTTACTACTTCGCCTGGTTTTACAGGAGGTCTTGTGTTCGATCCTCACTCTGACGCCTGCTGCTGTATATTTGGAGTTTGCGTGTCTCTCTCTCCGTGGTGACATGTTAACTACCTCGCCTGGTACACAGGAGGTCTTGGGTTCGATCCTGACTCTGACGCCTGCTGCTGTATATTTGGAGTTTGCGGTGTCTCTCTCTCACTCCTCGTGGTCACGTGGATTTTTCTCCCGGTCCTCCGGGTTTTCCCCTCCGCATTTAGAATCAACAGCACGCGTTTCGCGTATTTGGCTGCTGTACATTTCCACGTGATGATGATGACAAGCCACTTGGTCGGGCTAACATTTCTGACAGCCAGATCGCTTCTGAACAAGAGCTACACATCTCAGTGGGGCCCTACCTGATTAAATAAAAAAAAATAGTCGATTTAAAGCTTTCGTGACTGCAGGGATTCATCTTCTTGGTTCTTTCGGTAAAGTCACGTAGAATGGAGGTAATAAAATAATAAAAATAAAACATAATAAAATAATTCTCACGACGTTTCGGCCACAACGCAAGCAGCCGTCCTCAGGTGAAGACCAGGTCTGTCGGAAAGACAGCGTCTGAATGAGATGAAAGGAGATGAATCCCTGCAGTCACGAAAGCTTTAAATCGAAATTTCACCATCACACCATTCGTCAATTGGCACGGGCTCGCCGGCCTGTGCTGAACAGCAGATTCGGCTGCTTACTTGAGCTACACAAAGCAGCAGCAGCAGTATCTTTGCTCCTTTCATCTCGTTCCGTGGCGGATGAATGGTCCTTAATCCAGGGTGCGTGAGTGACTGGGGGAAGGGGGTGACAAAGACAAAGACTCCTCGTATAGCCTTTGATAGAATGTTATTGGGAGCAAGTGCCGTTGGCGACTGGCACCAATGAAGGCTGGCACAGCACACGAGTGGGCAGTGGGTGTCCCGACATCAGGTACTCATTTGAGGTTGAGTCGACCTAGGGAAGGAGGCCCAGGATCGGTTCAGATAATCGCAGGGTTGGTGGCGCAGTGCAGCGCTAAGCACTGCGTGACCGCTCCCCAAAACGTTGAGTGATCGTTTGTGGCCAGGTCACTTCTAAAAAAATAAGCTAAATAACTCAGTTGGCTTTGCCTGCTCCGATTAGCACGGTTGGCTACGTACGGCGCGAAAGAAGTTCAACATACATACACGATATAAAACAAGCCAATTCGTCACTAGTTCACCGCACAGGTGTTGTTTGAGAGTAAACTCACATATTCTTAGGTTTTTTCGGTAAAGTCACGTAGAAGGTGGAACCGTCACAGCACTTGATACAGCTATCGTGCTGTGACGGTTCCACCTGAAGACGGAAGCTTGTGTTGCCTCCGAAACGTCGTGATTTTTATTTTATATTTATTTTACTTTTATTAATTTACATTTTCACCTACGTGACTTTACCGAAAAAACCTAAGAATATGAATCCTTGCAGTCACGAAAGCTTCAAATCTAGAAGTAAACTCACAATATTTACAATTGTAAACTGTCCAACACACCCGTGTACTGAATTAGTAACGAATTGGCACGTTCTGTTGACGTGCCAAACCTTAGTAAATTGGCCGTGTCGGGTGGTGGCGGGTTTAACGACACATTTATATTAACGCGATCTAACACAAAACAACCTAAACGATGGACAATATTGGTCGCGAAAGCCTAAGTGTTAAACAGTATAAATATAACGTGGCAAGCAAGAGTTGCCAGAGATAAGTTAGCTACAGGCTATATTTTAGTCTTAAGTGACAAACGCACAGACGGATGGGAAAAATGGCGGCGCAAACACGTGGGAGGAAGAGGAGCCAGAATCAAGTTCAGGTGCAAGTGTCACGACGACTTGACGCACTTTTCTTGAGACGGTGTCTTTATTGTAGAGACACGTCCACTGGGCACAGGCGGAGACCCCACTGCAACAGCCCCGAGTCTCTTCTCGGCACCCCCCACCCCACGGCCCCCACCCCCCACCCCCCACCCCACGGCCCCCCACCCCACGGCCCCCCACCCCACGGCCCCCCACCCCACGGCCCCCTACCACCCCAAACTCCTCCCTCTTCACGCACCGCGACGCTGAGACCACGCCCCTTGCCGACTTCACACTGCGCGGTGAGTGGGTGGGTGAGTGAGTGGGTGGGTGCGTGGGTGGGTGGGTGCGTGGTTCGGTGGGTGGGTGGGTGCGTGGTGGGTGGGTGGGTGCGTGGTGAGTGGGTGGGGGGGGGCTGCCCCTACTCAGGCGAGGAGAGAGGCGAGGGGAGTGACCCCCAATAGCCCGACACGGCAGCAGCAGCAGGAGACGCAGCGGCTGCTTGCGCGACCGTCTTCCCACCACTTCCTCGCCATGTCCATGCGGCGCTCACATCGGCTGAAGGTACGGCGGGCTCTGTAAGAGCAGAGATTGGGTGGAGGAGGGAGTTGGTTGGGTGAGTAGACATGGGGTAGAGAGAGAGGGGTAGAGAGAGGGGGTAGAGAGAGAGGGGGGTAGAGAGATAGAGGGGGGTAGAGAGAGGGGGTAGAGAGAGAGGGGGGTAGAAAGATAGAGGGGGGTAGAGAGAGGGGGGGTAGAGAGGGGGGGTAGGGAGAAGGGGGGTAGAGAGAGAGGGGGGGGGTAGAGAGAGGGGAGTAGGTCTCTGTGTATCTCTCTGAGTCTCGGCATATCTCTATGGGTCTCTGTATATCTTTGTGAGTCTCTATGTATCTCCATGGGTCTCTATGTAGATATCTCCACGAATCTCCATGGGTTTACTCTGTGGTACATAGTTCGGGTTTCATGACCCCAATCGCATGACCGTCTGTGGCTTGCGTTTACGGCGGAGATGTAATCACGCACCGGCCTGTTTGATGTCCTTGTGCGGTGATTGGTCACGACCACCCCAGTGTCTTCAATGAGTAATGTCCTGTCGAGGAGACGCGCTCCATTAATTTAACGGTTTCCTTCGCAAAGATTTACATTTAGAAAATTTTCGTAAAAAATAAAATCTTTTCGTACTCTTAGGTTGTTTCGGTAAAATCACGTAGGTAAAAAAAATAAAATAATAATGATTGAAAATAACTCACTTAAATCACGACGTTTCGGAGGCAACACAAGTCTCCGTCTTCAGGTGGGACCGTCACAGCCACATTTACTGTATCAGGTGAAGAGAAATCCAGGAGATAAGATCTTAAATACTGGTTAAGGGGAGGAGCTTATCTAAATGTGGCACAAACTTTTGTGAAACTCATCTTCTTGGTTCTTTCGGTAAAGTCACGTAGAAGGGAAATAATAAAATAATAAAAATAAAACGTAATAAAATATTTCTCACGACGTCTCGGCCACAACGCAAGCAGCCGTCCTCAGGTGAAGAACAGGTCTGTCGGAAAAACAGCATCTGAATGGGCACCACCAGGCTTGGCAGCGTATATTTAAGCTGGGTTGGAGGGGGGAAGGGGCGCCTTGACAAAGGAAGACTAATTTCAGGGTGCCGATTCCAAATCTGATCTCAGATTTGCTCTATCACATCTCATTTTTATGCTATCGGCATACCCCATTTTCATTGATTTTACCCGAAATTAACTCTGTCACTTATGATTGCAAGTTGTTGCGAGTCGGTGGCTGCTTTAGTGTTAAAATATGGTGCTGTATTTTTAGGATAGTGTGTTCATAATATCATTTTATGTAGATATCCACATTTATTTAATATTTTTCTTCCGCAGTTTTTATTGAAAATGCAATATTTGATATCTCAAAAACCTGATGTGATAGACAAAAACTGATCCCAGATTTGGAATCAGCACCCCAAAATTACCTTACAACCGTTGGAATACCTTATGCCAGAAAAAGTATGTTGACCAGTGTAATTCACGCGCCGCGAATGCAGTGCTAGTGATGCACGCGTTAAACTATTGACATTTTAAAATCCTTTATATTAAGTTCGTTTGCTTGCTTAGGACCGTGCAAATCTTTCGGTCGTTTTTTAACCCACTTCCCGTGATCCAATCGAGCTGACATTTTCCACACAGACTCGTTGTGCGTGACCATTAATGTTCGTGAAATTTTTTTTCCAAAATTTTACACTTTTTAGGACAAAAAATTATATTTAATTACCAATTGCTTAATGGTGCAATGCAATCATCTGACCCATAGGTGGCAGCCATCTTAAGCCAGAGGACGAGAGGACTCTAGCCGCCACGCATATAAAGGATTTATAGTGAAAAACTTTGTTTTTACGGGTTATACTTATTAAAAATTAAAGCCACTGTGGTTTGCGCACTCCTTCAACAACGGAGGAGGAAGAACAGCGACACCGCACGAACTCTCTCCCGTTGCCCTCCCGTCGTGGCCGGCACACAATTTGACATCGGCGCTATTAAATTTCGATTTAAAGCTTTCGTGACTGCAGGGATTCATCTTCTTGGTTCTTTCGGTAAAGTCATCACGTAGAAGGGAAATAATAAAATAATAAAAATGAAAACATAATAAAATTATTCTCACGACGTTTCGGCCACAACGCAAGCAGCCGTCCTCAGGTGAAGAACAGGTTTGTCGGTAAGACAGCGTCTGAAACGTCGTGAGAATTGTATTTTATAATGTTTTATTTGTATTATTTTATTATTTCCCTTCTACGTGACTTTACCGAAAGAACCAAGAAGATCGGCGCTATTATCTCGAGCGCATTTTCCACGCGGCCAAACAGAACGTCCCTTCGTTTAGGCATCGGTACATTTCGGCGTTTTGTTCACCCCGAAGTCTTCGTCTAGCCGATGACGACCTCTTGAAATCGTTCGTGTGCTCTGTGAAGAAGGGCCGTTGCCCGAAACGTCACCTTTTGTGTTGTTTTTTTAAAATCCTTTATATTAAGTTCACTTGCTTGCTTGCGCGCTTACGACCGTGCAAATCTTTCGGTCGTTTTTTAACCCACTTCCCGTGATCCAATCGAGCTGACATTTTGCACACAGACTCGTTGTGCGTGACAATTTATTTTCGTGAAAAAAATTTTTCAAAAATTTTACACTTTTTAGGATGTTTTTTTAATATTTTATTACAATTGCTTAATGGTGGCAGGCAATCATCTGACCCATAGGTGGCAGACATCTCAAGCCAGAGGACGAGAGGACTCTAGCCGCCACGCATATAAAGGATTTATAGTGAAGAACTTTGTTTTTACGGGTTAATTTTTTAGTGTCAGTGCCACGGCGTTCATTGACGTGAAACGTTGGTGAGTTGTTTGTTGTTATCTGGGCACCGCTGCCAACGTAGCAGCAGCAGCAGCATCGTCGTCGTCGTCGCCACGTTATTTTGTGGCATTTTCGTCAAGTGTCACACTGCAGATTCCACTGCGGCGGTCTCTTTTCGTCCCACTGGCTATGATTAAACCGAAACGTTTAGGCCACGACATCGTTATCAACTCACACCCGTCCACCAAGATGATCATTATCCGATCATCAAACACTTTTAAGGGGACACACGTGACATTTTAGCATTTTAGCAAGCGTTGCTTCAATGCGAGCAAACCACAGACTCGGTTTCGGACATTCAAGTGGCTCTCGTCGGCGCAGGTGGTGGTGTCAGGATTTTTCTTGAACCAATTCTGGTTCAAACGGACACACGTCGTAACAATAGAGCCAGCCGTACAATAGTGAGGCTGTTGGGGGGAGGGGGTCACGTGCTGGTAGCGGGCAGCAGTGATGTGCTTCAAGCCAAAGATCCCTCCCGTATAGCCTCCACAGGCTGTCGGGGCAAGTGCTGTTAGCGAGTAGCAACCTCTGAAGGCCAGCACCACGCCCGGCCGCCTTTGTCTCCCCAGCTGCGATATTTTTTATGCACAGCACCAGGTAACTCATTTGAGGCTGAGTCGACCTAGGGGAGGCCCAGGACCGGTTCGGATAATGATAATCGAACTCGGGTCACCAGGTTCGCAGCGCAAGAGAGCTTAACCACTGCGGTCGAATCCACACACTCACACACACCCCACGCAAACACACAGGAGGGGAGGGAGGTATGGATATTGGTGGTGGGGGAAGTTTGTGGAGCCCCACAACGGCATCGTGAACCGGATGGACCGGTCCTGGCTGGAGCCAGAGCTTCTAAAACCGCCTTTCATCTGTTTCATCTCCTCGGCAAGATGAAAGCCCTCTGTGCCAATGGGATTATTGTGTGTGTGTGCTTAACCCTCCCTGAACCCCTTGCCAGCGCCCCCCCCTCTCTCCCCCCCCACCATCCTCTAGCCCTGCATGGGAGACGGGCAGACTCGGTGGGGACACGGGGGGGGGGAGTGAAGGGGGGCCCCTGACGTACCACGCATCGACAAAACTAATAATGTACGAAACCTCGTGTACGATATTTTTTTTTATGAGAAATATGTGTAACTTCTATAAGCCCTTGACATCGAACGGCGAGATGGCATCCCATTGGTGACGGTAAAGAAATATAAACATCTATTGACGGGCTAAACGATTTCTTTAGTACTGCAATCGGTTGCAAGGGCTCAACTTAGGGGTCATCCATTTAGTAGGGAGGCAAAAATCTACATCAACTTGCCCCCCCCCCCCCATGTACCCACGCGTACTTTTTACACCCCAGCCCCCCACCTGCGTACATTAACCTGACGCACCCCCCCCGAAACTTATTGAACGGCCGATATTTAATCCACGCAGAAACGATCAAGGATTAATAATATTAACGCAGACCTGGTCTTCACCTGAGGACGGCTGCTTGCGTTGTGGCCGAAACGTCGTGAGAATTATTTTATTATGTTTTATTTTTATTATTTTATTACTTCCCTTCTACGCGACTTTACCGAAAGAACCAAGAAGATGAATCCCTGCAGTCACGAAAGCTTTAAAATAATTTTATAATGTTTTATTTTTATTATTTTATTACTTCCCTTCTACGTGACTTTACCGAAAGAACCAAGAAGATGAATCCCTGCAGTCACGAAAGCTTTAAAATAATTTTATTATGTTTTATTTTTATTATTTTATTACTTCCCTTCTACGTGACTTTACCGAAAGAACCAAGAAGATGAATCCCTGCAGTCACGAAAGCTTTAAAATAATTTTATTATGTTTTATTTTTATTCTTTTATTACTTCCCTTCTACGTGACTTTACCGAAAGAACCAAGAAGATGAATCCCTGCAGTCACGAAAGCTTTAAAATAATTTTATTATGTTTTATTTTTATTCTTTTATTACTTCCCTTCTACGTGACTTTTCCGAAAGAACCAAGAAGATGAATCCCTGCAGTCACGAAAGCTTTAAATCGAAATTTTTCTGAACTCATTTGAAGTCCAATGTAGACAAATTGTTATCGAGGCCTCACCAACCCCCCCCCCGTTTCCTATACGTTCATTGTCAGTAGACCCCCCCCCCAATACGCAAGCTACGCATTTGGGTTAAGCCCCCCCCCACACTCTCTCCCCTCCATGCGTACGGACTCAATGGATGACTCGGTTGCCTCCTTGCGTGTGGATTTTTTGTGTGATGAGGGGCCGTCCATAAATGACGTCACGCACCTGGGGGGGGGGGGGGGGTCAGACATTTGTGACGATGTGTGACGAGGGGGGAGGGGTTGAGAAATGTGACGTCACATAAAAATGCGCAACTTTAAATAAATATAGACAACACGTTCTACTTAATTAAATTGACCTTTTAATAAATGTTTTCTCCTACAACATCAGAGTGCAGCGCCACATTAAATACGCACTACAATGACAATAATTTAAAGCGATTTGAAGCATGTTTTATATTTTTTGGGGGGGAGGGGGGGCAGAGCTTTGTGACGTCATATATGATGGGGGGGGGGCAGAGCTTTGTGACGTCATATATGATGGGGGGGGTCTGAGTTTTTTGTGACGCCGTGTAACGAAGAGAGGGAGGGGGTCGAAAATCGTCCCAAATCGCGTGACGTCATTTATGGACGGCCCCTAAGGGGCACGGGGGGTGACACACAGGGACTGAATCGCTATTCAACGCGGTAGAGAGAGTGGAGGGTGGAGGGCAGCTGATTAAGAGGGTTGACAGCTGCGAGTTTTCTATTCGCTCACAAAGAACAAACAACTTATTGGTTCTTTCGGCAAAGTCGCGTAGAATGGAAATAATAAAATAAATAAAACATAATATAATTTAATTCTTCCAACGTTTCGGCCACAACGCAAGCAGATGATTATTTTATTATTTCCCTTCTACGTGATGACTTTACCGAAAGAACCAAGAAGATGAATTCCTGAATTCACGAAAGCTTTAAATCGAAAATAAGTATAACCAGTAAAAACAAAGTTTTTCACTATAAATCCTTTATATGCGTGGCGGCTTGAGTCCTCTCGTCCTCTGGCTTGAGATGGCTGCCACCTATGGGTCAGATGATTGCATTGCACCATTAAGCAATTGGTAATTAAATATAATATTTTGGTCCTAAACAGTGTAAAATTTTGGAAAAAAAATTTCACGAACATTAATTGTCACGCACAACGAGTCTGTGTGGAAAATGTCAGCTCGATTGGATCACGGGAAGTGGGTTAAAAAACGACCGAAAGGTTTGCACGGTCGTAAGCAAGCAAGCGAACTTAATATAAAGGATTTAAAAATAAAAACGCACTTGGCCCTGCAGCGCGTCGAGGCTTCACGGGGCACTTTCACCTTTGCCTGTGTGGAGGAGGGGGGAGGGGCGGTCGCTTAGAGGCCTCGCGTTGATCGAGCGGCGTCTGCGTTCTCCACAACAACCACCACAACAACAACAACCACCACAACAACAACAACAAACCCAGTACGTGTCTACCTCGTTTACAAATGATGATTGTTATTGTTGCTATTATTGTTGTTGTTAAACGATGTAAAATCTAGAGCGCGTTCCCCCTCTCGCCGTGTGTTGTACTCGCGCTGAGGCCTACACGTTCGGGCCCTGAGGCTCGCCAGCAAAACTCGCCGGGGTTATCGATAAAAATACGATAACAAATCGATAGCAAATCGATAACAAATCGATAACAAATCGATCTCTAACGCGTGTTTGTCTCTGTGTGTTGCCAAGTTAGTGGGGAGCGGTGGTGCAGCGGTTAGCGCGCTGCGCTCACGGCCACCACCGGTAACGTTCCTGGGCCTCCTCCCCTAGGTCGACTCAGCCTTAAATGAGTACCTGGTGCTCTGTGTGGTCAACATCGTCACTGGGGGAGACAAAGGCGGCCGGGCGTGGTTGTGGTCCCCCCTCTGTGTGTGCCACAAGTGCCGGTAGCCTTCATAGCTTGCTACTCGCTAACACCACTTGCTCCTACAGCTTGTTACAGGCTACACGGGGGGGGTCTTTGCGTGTTTATTTTACGTCTTTGTTAACAAGTTTCATCGTTTGTCGCGGGTAATCATCGTTGTTGTTTTAGGTGACGCCTTTGCTGGCAATGTGGGGAGGAACGCGTTGCCTGTGGGCTCTCTCGCTCGCCCTCGACAAACACGAACGCGTGCGTGGCAATTGCTGCTGTTGTTGTTGTTTATTCGTTGTTGTTGTTGTTGTAAGTGGTACACATTGTGTACAGATCGATTCAAATGTGGAAGTGCTCTGGGATGGGTGTGCGAATGACCGCGATGATGATGGTGGTGGTTGTTGTCGGATGTGCATTGCGTACACGGTAACAATGTGTCATGTTTCATTGGAACCTCATTTGCCAGTAAAAATATGATAATTGGTTTTTTACCCTTCTATCTGGCAACAAAACTGACACCTTATTACAAGGAGTCATGTTTGCATAGACCGCAATACCTGCAGTCATAATGCAAACAAAAAACACAACTCTGATAATGTATGCACTGTCCTTGAAGTTGATAAGGAAAGCTGTCTCGGGTGTGGACCAATCAACTTCAAGGATAGTGCACATTATCAGAGTTGTGTTTTTTGTTTGCATTATGACTGCAGGTATTGTGGTCTATGCAAACATGACTCCTTGTAATAAGGTGTCAGTTTTGTTGCCAGATAGAAGGGTAAAAAACCAATTATCAATGGGTCATGCTCATCGTTAGTTTACTATAAACGCGCTTCTGGGAGCAGGTAACAATTACTAAAACATTAAAATTAATAAAAGTAAAATAAAATAAAAATCACGACGTTTCGGAGGCAACACAAACGTCGTGATTTTTTATTTTTTTTATTTTACTTTTATTAATTTTAATGTTTTACCTACGTGACTTTGCCGAAAACATCTAAGAATATGCATCCTTGCAGTCACGAAAGCTTCAAATATAGAAACAATTACTAACATTGTTTGTGGATTCATTAAGTACTTATACGTTGCTACAAACACGCCACATGCCAAACTATACGGCTTGTTAGGATAGGATAACGTTTCGGGCATTAGCCCTACTCCAGAGCAGGAAGTCGTTTATTCGCCTTTTGAAGAGTTTTGTTCAACTAAATCGGTGTCAACAAACGCGATTCGTTGTACGTAGTGCTCGCACAAACAATGGAAACGCTGTCTCGTACCTTTAAAACAATTGGGCTGATGTAAAAAACACAGAATGTGCACAGGACACACGATAGTAAGATATCACAACGTGGGAGCTACTCACGATTATTGTGACCAAGTGAGTTTATGTCGCCTGATGTGTTTCGAGTACAGATTTATCGTTGTGTTCTGTTATTAAGCCCTTCTTGGAGATGTTAACTACCTCGCCTGGTGTACAGGAGGTCGTGGGTTCGATCCTGACCCTGAAACCTGCTGCTGTATATTTGGAATTTGCGTCTCTCTCTCCGTGGTGAGATGTTAACTACCTCGCCTGGTACACAGGAGGTCGTGGGTTCGATCCTGACCCTGAAACCTGCTGCTCTATATTTGGAATTTGCGTCTCTCTCTCCGTGGTGAGATGTTAACTACCTCGCCTGGTATACAGGAGGTCGTGGGTTCAATCTCGACCCTGACGCCTGCTGCTGTATATTTGGAATTTGCGTCTTTCTCTCCGTGGTGAGATGTTAACTACCTCGTCTGCTATACAGGAGGTCGTGGGTTCGATCTCGACCCTGACGCCTGCTGCTGTATAATTGGAGTTTGCGTGTCTCTCTCTCTGTGGTGAGATGTTAACTACCTCGCCTGGTACACAGGAGGTCGTGGGTTCGATTTCGACCCTGACGCCTGCTGCTGTATATTTGGAGTTTGCGTGTCTCTCTCTCCGTGGTGAGATGTTAACTACCTTGCCTGGTATGCAGGAGGTCATGGTTTGACCCTGACCCTAATGCTTGCAGTCTAGTTTGAGTTTTCTCCGGGTCCTCCGGTTTCCCCTCCACATTTAGACTCAACATAACGCGTTTAGAGTATTAGGCCAGCAAGGAATGTTCACGTGAGAAGCCACTTCGTTGAGATATCAATTTTGGCCAGTTCGCTTCTGAAAAAATAGTTATTATAGCTCAGTGGGCCTTACCGGGTAAATAAAACAGTTTCATTTTTAGTTTTGTTATGAAGCATAGTTCGCGGATTTGAATTGGGCAATTTTTGTCTGAATATTGTGTTGATAATTGTTTTCTTCCTAGATTTTTTTGCCCACTTCAGCAATTGTTTCTTGCTGTGGTTGTCCCACCTGTTGACGGGCGCTTGTGTTGCGCCCGAAACGTCGTGATTTTATTTATTTAGTTTTATACCTACGTGACTTTACCGAAAGAACCAAAGAGTAATTGTATTCTTGCATATGATCAAATGTTAAGTAGCTATGTGCCAGTTTAGAGGTCTGCTAGGCACGTTGAGAGGGCTTCACGGGGAGAGAGTTTGTGTATTTTTTTTACTATTCCTGGATTACTACATGGTCCAAAGTTTGCTTTGCATGGCCACAAATGCACGCCTGTAGCTTGTCTTTCATTTTACATTCATGAGCGAGATGTGAGCATTGGCCTGTTAGTGTTCTGATGGGGTTGTTGATGGTTACACCAGAGTTTGAGATGTTTGAGTCTGGAATGAGGTGTTCATTTTGGACATCCGCATTTTTTCACCCTTCTGATTATGGGTGAGCTTCTAGGATGCTTACATTATGCTTCTACAATGTATGTTGAACCTCTTTCGCACTGTATGTAGCTAACCGTACTAATTCAGAATCAGAATATTTATACTGCAGGAGGAATCCGATGAGCTATGAAGTGCTTTCTTTTCACATGTCCAGTAGGGACACAGTAAGAATGTTACAGCAACAATCGATAACTAAGTAATTGGAGGTTCGGCTGGATTGACAACAAACGAGACACAAAAAAGAGGAGGTGAGCGTGGCTTGAGTCGATGGGGAAGTTTCCATTTTTGATGTCTTGGTCGATGGGTAGGGGTTGTCGTCTTTTGCAGTTCTTGCGTGTCTGCAGATATTTGGTGGCAGAATGTTCGCTTGCGAGCCAAGAGATTGGTGCCGGGTCTCAGGGTTTCCGGTTAAGATAATGCATCGCCTTATTTAATGATACGGGGACACCCTTTACCTACGAACGAGTTAGGTTCCAGAAGTTTGTTCGTAAGTCAAATTTTCCCCTGTCGATTCCATACATGTTGTACGGCATGTACACTAAAACACGGGGAATGGCTTTAAAAGTTGTATTATCTCCTGGAGACGTATATGCCACTGGTTCTTCACGTTTGCGCGGCGGTTGGCCTGAAATTGAAGTCAGGATGTGCCAGTTTCGTAGCGGAGTGTGCGAACTCGCTGCGCCGTCTTGAATACGAGAGGTTATCTGCAGATGCAGTTGGGTTAGTGGGTGCCCGTTCACAGGCGACCAGTGTGGCTTCATCTCACCTTTAGTGCGCGAGCTGAACCGGCTTCAGATTACTGCTATGGCCCTGGTCCCGTATCTAACTAAGACTCCCAGCCCGGTGTTAGAAATACTGCGACCTGACCACCTACACTGGCGTAGGCCGCGATAAACCAACGATTCTAGATTTGAAGCTTTCGTGACTGCACGGATTCATACTCTTCGGTTTTTTCTGGTAAAGTCACGTAGGTTAAAAAAGAAATAAATGAAAACAACTAAATTAAATCACGACGTTTCGGGCGCAACACAAGCATCCTTCATCTGCTGATGCCCAACCAACGATCCCCGTTGCGGCCTACGGACACACCACATTGTGAGCGCACCGCACGTGTGCTGCTGTTGCTATTGCCAAGTAAATACTTGCAAGTGCGATGCAAGTTGGAACCATTGTAGAACACGTGCATATTAATTTAACCATTTCCGGGACATCTGCAAGTTGGCAGGGTGGGGTCCCGTTCGTTCACCGACGAATCTCGGAACTCGCAAGCGGTTCAGCCTTAATTTTATTTAGAGAGGTATAGCGCCGTTGTTTTTAAAGACATTGTACTCACCGCAGAGAACTGTAGCGACACAACTGCACTCCATGTTACATAGCCATCAACCCATACGGTCTGCCCGTGTTCTTGTGCAGGGAAGTTGAGTTTTCAGGTCCATCCGGCGCACAGCCGTTTCAATGCGAGAACGCGCATTTTTTGTCTGTTTGTGTTTCTCCCTTGTGATGGGACTTTGTAGGATGAACGTTGAGATTTATGAGGGCACGGGGTGACCAATAAGGTCAGAATTGGCCTGTAATAAGGGTAGGGCACTGATAAGGAGTTGACAGGTATGATGATAGCTGGCGCCAAACTGTGCCACACGCCCTCCCGCATGGCCTTGTGGGAGCCCTCTGTATCGACAAAGTTATTTAAAAGTTATTTTATTTCAGGTTTTCTTCCGGTAAAAAAGTTGATGATTTCATGCGTTTAATTGTTAATGTGCTCGCATTTGTCCGGTCAAAATAGGCGGTGCCGCCGCCGCCACCGACGGCCAGCCCATAACGTCGCGATGGACAAGAAAGGCCACGCGTTGGCCGTCACGGCCTTCGCACTGGACGCCGAGGGGAACCTGATGGAGGACGCCCCCAGGCCGCCGGTGCCCGGCAAGGAAGACCGCCCCCGCGCCGGCTGCCGCATCGCCGCCTCCAAACCCTCGGCGGGCAGCGGAGCGTCCGCGGCCGCCGTCGAGCGCGCCGCCGCCGCGGGTGCCAAGTGGTGCACGCCCCGGCGGCACGACTACGACCTGGGCTTCGAGCCCGAGGGCAGCGCCAGCGCCGCGGCGCCGTACGCCCGCTGCGGCGAGACGCTGCCGGCACTGCTGGGCGACCCGGACGGGGCGCACCTCCTGCGCGCGTTTCTGCGCGAGCGCGGCCTCGTCGACCTTGTCGACTTCTGGTTCGCGTGCAAGGGCCTGCGCAAGCAGCCGCGCGCCCGCACCGCCCGCGCCGCCCGCGCCATTTACAAGCGCTACGTGGCGGACGTGGGCGGCGTGGTGGCGTCCCGCCTCAAGCCGTCGACGCGCTCCGCTGTGCGGGAGGCCGTGCTGGCGCAAGCGGCGGGTGGCGCCGGCGGTGGCGATTGCGGAGCAGGCGGGGGGGAGGGAGCGTTTGACCGGGCGCAGGGCGAGGTGCAGCGCTGCCTGGAGGAAGCGGCGTACCCGGCGTTCCTGCGCTCGGACGCGTACCTGCGCCACGCGCTTGCGGAGAGCGCCGGCGGCAAGGATCACGGGAAGGTGGTGGTGCTGGTCCGGCCGCCAGACGATGCTGCGCAGGAGGAGCAGCAGCAGCAGCAGCAGGAGGAGGAGGAGGCAGCGCCGGTTGGGACAGAGTGGACGGAACGTGGTTTTGGTGGGCTGGTGCAGTCGGAGCCGTAAGTCTGACCCAGCGATTAGAATCACAATCTTTATTTAGACTGCGGGAGGAATCCGATGAGCTATGAAGCTCTTTTTTACGGATGTCCAGTGTGGGCGGGTCAGCAAGGCGATGAGTTGGTGGTGGAGATTTCGACTGGCACTTCTCACGATGCAGATTATGAAATCATAGTCCTGCTTCTCGTCTTCATCATCATCATCGGCCATCATCAATCCACTGCTGGATGAAGTGCTCCCTAAGCCATCTTCATCTTGCAATATCTTGGGATGTAACAATCCATGCAGTGCCTGTACACGAGAAGATTTTATTCCTGCAGTGGACGTAGTCACGCAAGCGTTTTCCTCCTTTGGCTGTCATTCCGTCATTAGTCTCAACCACCATTCATCATCATCCCTTCTACCGACGGGTCCTGCGCAAGCTGAATGTTTTTCATTTTATCACGCAGCCGATGTCATGTTTATAACTTGCGTATGTTGAGTGTGATGATTGAGAAGATTGATGATTGGCAATTTAACAGTGGGATTTCCCCCACTCATTGCTCTCGAATAAAATGCAATTGCTCTGAGGAGCAAGTTGAATTTCACCGCTGGTGGAATGGCCACTGGGCGTTTCGGTGGATACGGTTCGTATACTCCTCGAGTGAAATTAATTTCTATTGAGAACTTCTCGATGAATAATGAGTTGCACTTTTTCTAAGATTTGGTGTGGACCTCCAGTAGGTTAACTCGGCCTAAAACGAGCATTTGCGGCCCACTTGCGCTGGGGAGACCTAGGTAGCCGTACGTGGCGACACCTCACCTAGCATGCCGGGTTTAACAGTTTCTCGCGAACAGCACTTGCCCCGACAGCCCATGTACGGGGGGGGGGATCTTTCTCTCTTGTGTATCTGTGCGTTTGCAGACTGTCCGTGGCGACGTCGTGCCGGTACGACCCGGCAAACAGCGTCAACGACAGCGAGTGCGCCGCGTCGAGCGGCGGCACCGCCACGGATGACGGCGCCTCCGTGGCCGATAGCGCCAGGTGAGCGCCGGCCGAGCCCCCGTGATGATCGCCCCGACCCACCGGTTCCTCATTCCGGCACGGTCACAATCGCCCCGATTCGCCGGGTTCCTGTCTCTGGCGGTCTGATTATAATCTCCCTGATCTGCCCAGGTCCTTCCGCTTGGCACGGTTGTGAACTTGCAGATGGACTGGGCGGCACGGTGGCGAGATGTTAACTTCCTCGCCTGGTACGCATGAGGTTGGGGGTTCGATCCTGACCCTGACGCCTGCCGTATATTTGGAGTTACGTATCTCTCCCTCTCTCATCATCGTCACGGTGGTGAGATGTTAACTTCCTCGCCTGGTACGCATGAGGTTGGGGGTTCGATCCTGACCCTGACGCCTGCCGTATATTTGGAGTTACGTATCTCTCCCTCTCTCATCATCACCACGGTGGCGATTGCAAAGTCATCTCCGTGTAGCTTCGTGTGTTTGTGTTTATGGGTTTGTGTATGTTGTGGGGAGTGGGTGTGTTGTAGCGGTTAGCGCTACGCTGCGCTACGAACCTGGCAACCCGAGTTCGATTCTTGCTCTCGCGGCCAACGCCAGTGACGATTATCTGAACAGGTTCTGGGCCTCCCCTAGGTAGACTCAGCATTAAATGAGTACCTGGTGTGGTGTGTAAACATCGCCAGTGGTGTGGTGCTGGCCACCCACCCCCTCTTGTGCCGTGCCGGCCTTCATAGGTGCTCGGTAACAGTCTGTTAAGGCTATATGGGGATCTTTTAATTTTTTTGTTGAACTTCTTTCGCACCGTACGTAGCCAACCGCACTTATTGGAGGTGCGGGGTGAGGACAACAAACCAAACACAAAGAGCTGTTCTGAAATAAATTAGTTTTCAATTTGGATTTTATAAATTGCACTGCTCCAGTGGCTTCCTAAAATTGTTGGCACCTGTGTGTGGATTTTCTGTGGGTACACACGTCAAACAGATGGGAGTGTTCGTTTCTAACTTTTACAGAACGTTACGTTTCTCCAGTACCAGGTGTCCGATCGGATGGCCGGTATAGCAGCTGGATTGAATCCATCTGTGCGGAGCTCTGCCACCCGTATTTTAGTTTACCACGGAATTTATTTGCGTTCACCGGGAAATGTATTTGCGTTCACCGGGAAATTTATTTGCGTTCACCACGGAACTGATTTTCGTTCACCGCGGAACGCATTTGCCTTTCCGAAACATTGGCCCAAGTTTCGGCGGACCACCGAGGAGGCGGGGTCGGGGGGGGGGCGGCGAATTGTTACGTTTAGCAGTGAGCTCCTCCGGCCACGCGGCGTGGGCTAAATGGTCGGCGAGCGTGTGACGTAGGAGAGACGAGGAAGACGCCCGTCTGCGAATAACGGCGAGGGGAATCTTGAACCGGAGCGGAGGAGCAGCCGACTGAAAAACCCGCGCAATATTTACCGCGGAGGGAAATGAAACGTCTTCAAAATGCAGCGCGCGTTGGCTTGGCCAAGCGAAGTAACAAATGTGGAACGATAGCACGGCTGTGCGGTGAATGGACAGTTGTGTTTGGGACAAGATGATTGTGGTGTGCGATGTGCCTCAGAATCGGGAACAATTATGCCTGCAAGTACAGCACCTTTGCCAGCTCGTTATAGAATTTCCAAAAACGCAATCGTAATTGTCCCGTGGTCGTGCGTGCAGATGCTTTGTGGCATGCGGTTAGACATTCGTGATGCGTGGTTAACGGACGCATTGTTGTTGTTAGCAGACACTGATGGGATCTGATTGTTGAGATGCGCCGGTGTGGCTAGTTAGACTCTTACGGTGCGCGGTCATCAGAAGCTTGCGCACAGTGGCGGCACTGCCTGCCTGCCGCCGCTGCCGCCGCTCGGCATATTTACACGCCGGATTAGATGGCTCCTCCGTGCGTCCGGCCGTAACCGTGACCCCGGCAGCCACGCGAGGGAGGGAGCGCCGCTCTCCCTCCCTCCCTCGCGCCACCGTTCCCTCCTCCTCTGGGCGAGCGCCGGCTCACTCGTCAGCGCTGCAGGGCAAAACCAGTAGCCACGGAGCCGGCACCGTGTAGGGGCCTGTCCCCAATGGGAAGACCCCCCCCCAGGGGCCTCCCCCCCCCGCCTCCGGCTGCTGCGTGCGGGAAGCGAGCGTCCGACGTCCGCGTCGTCGTCATCGTCCCGCGCATGTCGCCCGGGAGATGCGGCGGTAACGTGGACCGTGTGTGGGTTCGCCTTGGCGCCGTCTCTCCGATGCACTTGTCGCTTGCGCCGCTCGGCGTGTCGTGCCGAGGGGGTCAGCAGTCGATCTTCTCCGTGGCTCATGTTGCCTCTCGGCGTTGCTGCCGAGGTTGATTGTCCAGTTGACGCGATTCTAGGTTGCGCCTTTAAGGCTGCCGTTTCATTCCACTGTTTGAATGCTTGGGAAATTGTCAAGTGACGTCATTCCAAAGGGGAATATGAATTAGATTTGCAATGCTCCGTTGAGCAATGGATCTCAGAGTGCCGTTGGTGACATTTTTGAGGACTTTCGAACGATGTACGTTTGTATGTCTGTTGAACTTCTTTCGCACCGTACGTAGCCAACCGTGCTAATCGTATAGTCGTGGTGTACAGCAGTGTAGCATGTATAGTAGTGTAGCGTATAATAGTGTAATGTATAGTAGTGTAGTGTGTTGTGTATAGTAGTGTGTATGTTGAACTTCTTTCGCACAGTACGTAGCCAACCGTGCTAATCGGAGGTGCGGATGAGTCGAGTGTCTTTTTGGGGCTCGTTTGTCCAACTTGTCACAATAAGGAGTTGACCAAACTGCTGTTCGTCTCTCTCTCACTGCGCGGTGTCAGCCAAGGCTGTGCGTGGCCGGTCAGCCCGCCGTGGTGGTGACGGTGGTGACCGTGTATGTACCGTGCTCGCGCGTGTTTTTCAGCGTCCGGTACGGAGCGCCGGACTTTAGCCACAGGGCACCGCCACACGCTGAGAGGACGCGACCGGCTTCTGGCGGTGCAGGGGAGCCGCTCCACCCACCGGTAAGTCAAACGCTGTCCACAACTCTGCGGTCTTCTCGCCCGGTGATGCCGGTTGGAATTGCCGGCGGAATGTCACGGTGCTGGAATAGGTAAATGTTGTGGTGGGTTTACTCGGCAACACGTGACCGGTGAGTGCTGTACTCGTGACGAATTGGCACGTTCTGTTTACGTGACGAACCTCACCAATTAGCCGTGGCGGGTGTGACGACACATTTATATTTACGCGATCTAACACCAAGAAACATCTCTTGTGAACCCACATGATCGTTCGTGGAGAAAATAATCAAGGGGTATTCATTTCTCCCGGACGCACATCGATGCGCGTGTCACGAGTATAAGAAGATATTTTTAACGGCCTATCAGGCGAACTGTTTGGTCTCATCCGTACCAGCACCCGTATAGCCTTAAGAGACTGTTGGGGCAAGTGCTGTTAGCGAGTAGAACCTACGAAGGCCGGCACGGCACACGAGGGCGTGGGTGGCCAGTACCATGCCCGGCCGCCTTTGTCTCCCCAGTGGCGATGTTTACACACCGCACGAGGTACTCATTTGAAGCTGAGTCGACCTAGGGGAGGGCCCAGGAACAGTTCAGATATACGTCACTGGTGTTGGTCGTGAGCTGGAATCGAATTCTGGTCACCAGGTTTCGAGTCACACACCCACTTACCCACCTACTCACCCACCCACCTACTCACCCACCCACCTACTCACCCGCCCACCTACTCACCCGCCCACCTACTCACCCACCCACCTACGCACCCACCCACCTCCTCACCCACCTCCTCACCCACCCGCCCACCTACTCACCCATCCACCTACTCACCCACCCACCTACTCACCCACCCACCTACTCGCCCACCCACCTACTCGCCCACCCACCTACTCGCCCACCCACTCAACCACCCACCCACCCACTCACCCACCCACTTACCCACCCACCCACTCGCCCACCCACTCGCCCACCCACCCACCCACTCACCCACCCACTCGCCCACCCACTCGCCCACTCACGCAGTCATGCAGGTCACCTCACTTCTGTCTACCTCTTCCCTCACACTGCTCCACTTTGAAATTCCCTCCTGTTGCCTCGCCCCCCCCCCCAAGTTCTAAACAACATTGCTCAATTCAAGAAACGCATTGTAACCCTTTCGTATTTCGCCCTTACTATTTGCTGTTTGTTGCTGTGCCCCTTGCCGTATTGGGCCTCCTAGGCCATGCTTGCCAACGATGAGTTAAAAACAAGTAACTCTTCACTCTCACGGGCTCGAATTGTGAACATAAGAATAGCTTTTTCATCAACGTGCTAAACGTGTAAATAATCACCCTCTCGCCGTTTGACGCGTTTCGCCCGACTGCATTGTGGGAACGGTGGTACGTGTGCCTCACTGTCGAGGCGCTGTCCCCCGCAACCTAGCGGGGGAGACAGGACGGAGCATTCGTACGAAGCCTCGGCGGCCCCGCGGACGTCTTGAAATAGTTAAAGCTAGAACCGCCTGTGAGGAAAGAAAGAGAGAGAGTGGGTGGGGGGGGGGGAGAGAGAGCCACCCTGACCTCTGCTAAGCCCCCCCCCCCCCACAGCGAGTCCCTTTGATGTGCCGCGCCGCGTCGAGCTTAGCGTTTAATCAGGGGACGCGTGGCCCCCTAGGCCAGCCGTGTTTGTTTAGCGTCGGGCGCAGGAGCCTGCACGCAACAACAGTGGCGAGTTTACAATCCCCACGTCGCTCGCTCGCTCGCTCAATCCCGTCTCCCGGTCTTGCCGGTCTCCGTGCCTCGCTGCTCCGTCCCGTAATGCGAGCGCGCAGCCCGTGGGGCGGTTTGATGTTGTGGGTGTCGTGGGCGCGAGTCCTTTGAAGCGCTGAGCTGCGAGCGTTGGTGGCGGTGCGATGGCGGCGGCGGTGGCGGTGGTGGGGGGGGGGGGCGGTGAGCTGGAGCGGCGGCGGTGCGGTGAGGACTCGCGGGGGCCGGTCTGCGGTGAGACCCGCCAACCATTGACCGAGTTGGGGGAACATTCGCTGGGATCGCGCGTGAAATGTTATGTCGTCTCCGGACCAGCGGGAACATTTCAAGCGACGCTATTGCCGTACGTTCTCCCGATTTATATAACGCTCCCCAGGCTTTTGAGTCGTGTTGAACAGAAACAAAAAATTTAAACGTGTTTTTTAAAAATATTCGCGTGGAATACGGTACAGTGTGTTGTAGAGAGCCATCTTCCAGGAGACGATTATGAACACGCTGCTCTAAAATGGGAATAGATGGTCTTCTGTAAGATGATTCTGAGCGGCTGGTGGGGAGCGGTTCCTGTCGTCGGGGTGGTCGTGCATCGCTACGGAGAATCGGCTTCCAGAAGATGAGTATGAACAACCGAGCTAAACGATCTTCTCGTTGACAAGTGCATTCTCCGCATCGTAAGATGTACCTTTAACCTACAGCGAGGGGGGGCGGGGGGGTGAATGAGTGCATCTTGGGAGGATGCGGTAATGCTCCTAACCTTCAAACATTTTCCGTGTATTTAATAGCACAGTGGTGCATTTGGAAAGTAAGAGGCGAAAAAGTGATGAGGGTTTGTGTTGTTGTCGAGCCCGGTTCATCACTCAGACTTTATTCTGACGCGTAGCCCGATGTTGATTCTGTTTAAGACTTGGGCAAAGTTTGCGTTTTGCTTCGACCATTGCCATGGATCGCCTGCGCGGCAAATCGAGCTGAACGGCAGCGCCGTGGCGTCCGCGTGCACCGCCAACGTGGTTTCACGGCCGCGTACGAGGTGACGCTGGTGTTGTCGAGATGTTGGCTACCTCGCTTGGTACGCACGAGGTCGAGGGTTCGATCCCAACCCTGACGCGTGCTGCTTTATATTTGGAGTTTGCATGTTCTCTCCGTGGTCGCGAGGATTGTTTCTCCTCCGGTTTTTCCCTCCACATTTCGAATCGACGTGCGTTTCGAGTTATTTGGCTGCTATACATTTCCGCGTGATAAGCTTCTTCGTTGAGCTATCATTCGTGGCCAGGTGGGGGGGCCTTACCTTGGTAAAATATAAATAGTTTAGTTTTAGACAGGCAGACGCGATAGAGGTACCCTAAGTAAACGTGACAACTGGCATTACCGGGCAACTGCTAGGAGCAAAGTGTGACTGATAACGGGGAAGTGAGTTCTTATCGCGCCCCGCTTGTGTTTGAATTCCCTCCGGACCGTGAGCGGCTTTGGTAGCACGTGTGTGCGTGTTTGTCGCAGGCCTGTGTGTGCACGCGTGTGCGTATTTGTCGCAGGTCTGTGTGTGCACGCGTGTGCCCGTGTGTACATGGGGAGCGGTGGTGTAGCGGTTCGCTCGCTGTGCTACGAACATGGCGACCCAAATTCGATTCTCGTTCACGGCACAACACCAGTGACGATTATCCGAACCGGTCCTGGGCCTCCCCTAGGTTGACTCGGTCTAAAATTAGTCCCTGGTGTGTTGTGGAACCATTACCACTAGGGAGACCAAGGCGGCGAGGCATGGTGCTGGCCAAGCACCCCTTCGTGTGTCATGTCAGCCTTCATAGGTGCTCGCTAACAGAACTTGCCCCATCAGTCTGTAAGGATATACGGGGGTTCTTTGTCTTTGTGTTGTGTGTGTAACGATGTGTGGGAGCAGTAGTGCTGCGGTTATCGCGCTGCGGTACAAAGCTCGCAATCCAAGTTCAATTCCCGCTCACGGCCAACACCAGTGACGAATATCTGAACCGGTCCTGGGCCTCCGCCAGGTCTCAAATAGGTACAGGGCGCGATGTCTAAACATCGCCACTAGGGAGACAAAGGCGGCCGGGTGTGGTGTTGGCCACCCACCCCCTCGTGTGCTGTGCTGGCCTTCAAATGTGCTCGCTAACAGCACTTGTGCGAACAGTCTGTTCAGGCTATACGGGGGATCTTTGTCTTTGTGTGTAACTGTGTGTGTGTGTGTACCTGTGTGTGTGTGTGTACCTGTGTGTGTGTGTGTACCTGTGTGTAACTTTGTGTGTAACTGTGTGTGTGTGTGTACCTGTGTGTAACTTTGTGTGTAACTGTGTGTGTGTGTACCTGTGTGTGTGTGTGTACCTGTGTGTGTGTGTGTACCTGTGTGTGTGTGTACCTGTGTGTGTGTGTACCTGTGTGTGTGTGTGTACCTGTGTGTGTGTGTGTACCTGTGTGTGTGTGTGTGTGTACCTGTGTGTGTGTGTACCTGTGTGTGTACCTGTGTGTGTGTGCCTGTGTGTGTGTAACTGTGTGTATCTGTGTGTACCTGTGTGTAACTGTGTGTGTGTGTGTACCTGTGTGCTCGTGTGCAGTGGGCGGTGCGAGTGCCGCGGGTGGCCAGACACTCGGAGCCGGCAGTGTTTGCGGCAGAGCTGATCCGGCGCCTGAACTCGGTGCAGATGGAGCGGCACTGTCAGCACCAGCCGCTGCTGTACAGCCAGAAACAGGTGAGGTTCGACCCCCAACAGGGCATTGGAATGCTTGAGAAGAGATGTGTGGTGTAAGGTGCTCCTGAGTTGCTGAGGTATTACTGGTAGGAACCTCCTGGTTACACCAGCCCACAGGGGATTATTGTGTCCGTCCGTCCGTCGTGCAGGGAGGGGCTGGGTTGGTAAGGAGGGGTTGGGTGGGGAGGGTGGGGCTGGGTGGGGAGGCTAGGAGCTGGGTGGGGAGGGGCTGGGTGGGGAGGGTCTGGGTGGGGAGGGTCGGGAGGGGCTGGTTGGGGAGGGTCGGGAGGGGCTGGGTGGGGAGGCTGGGGCTGGGTGGGGAGGGGCTGGTCACCCCGTGGTGCCCTTATAAAACTCAACGTTTGACCTACTCACGCCGGCTTGTGCCCACCCTCACAGTCGTGCATATTTGCGGAATACACCACGCCGCCGTTGACCCTGGCCATTGACCGAGCAACCCAACGTTCCTACCAGCTCACTCCACAGGAATGTGTTTAAACAAGCGTCCCCCTTACGTGCAAATCCTCATCTCCCGACACTGTGAGAGACGGTAACGTATGTTGAACTTCATTCGCACCGTACGTACTAAACCGTGCTAATCCGAGGTAAGGGGGAAGGACAACAAACTAAACAAAAAAAATCAGCTCTAAAGAAATTAGTTTTAAATCTAGATTTAAAAGTGCAGAGGACCAGTGGCTTCCTCATATCGGAAGGAAGAGCGTTCCAGACGGCCGCATCAACGTCACCACCATCGCCATCCCCCACTTCCGTATCATGCAAGTACTTTTTGAACATCACCACCATCACCACCACCATCATGTATGTACATATGTAGAATTTTATTCGAGCCATACGTAACCAACCGTGCTACTCGGAGGTACGGCGGGAAGGACATCAAACTAAAACGCAGAATTCAGTTATAAAGAAATGAGTTTTCAATCTAGAAAAGTGCAAAGACCGTTACAAGCCATCGCGGAAGTCGATAGGAAATTGAATTGGTAACTTCACGGCGGCGGCAGCAGCAGCATCAGGAGGAGGAGGAGGAGCGGCAAGAGGAGGAGGAGAAGGAGGAGACGGTGACGATGGCGACACTGGGACTGTCGGGCGCGTCCGTGCTGCCGGCGCTGCACCCGTTTGCGCTGCTGCTGCGTGCCGGCGCCGATGCCGACGACGACCCCGAGCGAATCCTGGACCAGCACGTGTCGCGAGTCCTGCGCACCCCCGTGGTGTGCCGCTCGCCCACCAGCCGCCCCCACCAGCACGGCCACCAGCACGGCCACCAGCACCACCACCAGCACCACCACCACGCGGCCCAAGCCGCGGCGGTGAGCGGGCGGGCGCTACCAGTGGACAGGAGCCAGCACGGGGCGACGGCCGTTCCCTTCAGGTGGGTTGTGCATCCGCCGCTTGATGTCGCGTGGCATGTGAACTAAAAACGATTAACTTTTATTACTTTACCAGGTAAGGCCCAATGAGTTGTACAGCTCTTTTCCAGAAGCGACCCTGGATATCGCAAATGATAGCTCAACGAAGTGGCTTTTCATCGTGTGGAAATTCACAACGGTAGCCAACTGCTCCAAACGCGTGACGTTGATTCTAAATATGGAGGGAAAAACCGGAGGAGCCGGAGAAAAATCCACGCGACCACGGGGAGAGAGAGAGGAGATGTAAATGACAGGTGTTGTTAGGATCGAACCCACGACCTCTTCTCTACCAGGCGAGGTAGTGACACCATGTGGCCAGCTGTCCGGGCCAGTTCAGAATTGGTGTTCATTTAGTTGGCGTAATGAGTGACGGAAAAAATAATGTTTTGTTAATTGTTTTCACATTTTAGTCAGCGGTGACTTAAGCATGATGACGACTACGATCTCCCAGCGGAGAGATGGAAGCGTGACGGACTTATGATGGGCGGAAATGAACGAGTCCCAATGACGTAACAGACCGAGATAATTGAGTAATCTTGCTAGAGAATGCAGTGCACGGAGCGAGACCAGACTTGGTAATCGGCTCTCTGTATTTCTTCTTGTAATTATAACAAGTATAATTCTAACAAGTAATAGTAGCAATTAATCGTAACAATTAATCGTTAACAATTAGGTTTTTTCGGTAAAGTCATGTAAAAAATAAAATTAAAGTTAATAAAAGTAAAATCAAAATCACGACGTTTCGATTTTTAAATTTTTTTTATTTAACTTTTATTAATTTTAATTTAATTTTTTACCTACGTGACTTTACCGAAAAAACCTAAGAGTATGAATCCTTGCAGTCACGAAAGCTTCAAATCTAGAATTAATTGTTAATAATGATCAATTCAGTGAGTGGCTGACCTGACATTGCAAGCCCCTCACACTAACATTTAATCAGCCGTAGCAGACAAATGTTGACACTGCTCTGAACCGGAGTTGTGGATGCGGTGAGAACACGAGAGTGGGTGGTCACTGACGCACTGGTGCCTCTTGGGAGGTGGGGTATTGACACCTATTGATGTGTGCGGTGGTGGTGGTGTGGGTGTGGTGAGTGCGGGAGGGTGGGTGGGTGTTGGCAAGTATTGGGGCACTGCGGTGGCTTGGAGATGTTTACTACCTCACCTGGTATGCAGGAGCCCGTGGGTTCGATCCCGACCCTTACGCCTGCTGTATATTTGGAGTTTGCGTCTCTCTCCGTGGTGAGATGTTTACTACCTCACCTGGTATGCAGGAGGCCGTGGGTTCGATCCCGACCCTTATGCCTGCTGTATATTTGGAGTTTGCGTCTCTCTCCGTGGTGAGATGTTTACTACCTCACCTGGTATGCAGGAGGCCGTGGGTTCGATCCCGACCCTTACGCCTGCTATATATTTGGAGTTTGCGTGTCTCACTCCCCGTGGTCGCGTGGATTTTTGTCCGGGTACTCCGGTTTTTCCCTGCCACATTCAGAATCAACGTCACGCGTTTAGGGCATTTGGGTGCTGCTATAAATTCCCACGTGATGGTGACAAGCCACTTACTTGAGCGACGATTAATTGTGATAGCCAAGTTGCTCTCTGACAAAGAGCGAAACAGCTCAGTGGAGCCCCTCACCTGGTTAAAATAAAAAGCTTGGTGTGCGTGATGGCGTGGCCGTGCTCGGTGCGGGTATTTTGCCGTGCAGCGGCGGCGGTGCGTGCGTGTTGCGTGTGGCAGTGCCGTAAGAGTGTGTGGTGCTGTTGGTGCGGCAGGAAGGCCATCCCGGCGGAGGAGGTGGACAGGGCGAGGCAGATCTGGCAGTGGCTGGTGGAGGGAGAGAGGGATGGGCTCGGGCACGTGCACAGGTGTGTGAATGTTAGAAGGGGTGGGGGGGGCGGGGAGTGTTAACGAGGGGGGGGAGGGGAGGGGAGGGTGTCGTTCACGGTTGCGGCTCTGAGTGTGCACGAGCGAGTCGAGCGATCTCGGTTGATGACAAGTGAATAAGCCGTTCGTGAATCAGCAACGACGCGGGTAAGCGGCGTTAATAAAAGTGCGGCGTCTGCGTAAGCAGTTGAGTTGGCGATGCTAATACTGGTAGGAACCTCCTGGTTACACCAGCCCACAGGGGATTATTGTGTCTGTCCGTCGTGCAGGGAGGGGCTAGGTGGGGAGGATGGGGAGGGGCTGGGTGGGGAGGGTGTGGCTGGGAGGGGTTGGGTGGGGAGGGTGGGGCTGGGTGGGGCTCGGTGGGGAGGGGCTGGTCACCCTGTGGTGCCCTTATAAAACTCAACGTTTCACCTACTCACGCCGGCTTGTGCCCGCCCTCACAGTCGGGCATATTTGTGGAATACGCCACGCCGCCGTTAACCCTGGCCATTGACCGAGCAACCCAACGTTCCTACCAGCTCCCTCCGCAGGAGGAATGTGTTAACTCTGTGAGCATCCTCGTAGTGTCGGTAACTGCGAGCGTAGTTGCCGAATCGACGATAGTGCCAATATAACCGCTCTTCAGCATCTGCGTCGCGAGCCTGCGGGTTGAACCCGGTTGTCTGTGCACCCCCCCGCCCCCCCCCGCCAGCGAGCTGGTGGTGGAACGTCCCTGGGGCCCTCCTCCCAGGCGCCGGGTGGTGCAGCCCAACCACCCGTTCCTGCAGGACCCGTCCATGCCACCCCCGCCGCCCCCCAACACCACCGTGCAGCTGGAGGAGGCCAAGCGGCGCCTGGAGGAGGAGCAGCTGGTGCCCTTGAGCCGGAGCGCCCAGCCCGGCAAGCACAAGTGAGTGCCCGGCGACTTTTCCCGACGGTCGACTTGCACGTAGCAGTCGTCGCCGTTTGCCGGGCAACAAGGGCGGGCGCGACGGGCCAGAAATGCCGAGTGGCCAGCAACGAGCAGCACTGTCGAATTTGTAATAATCATAATTTTTTTTAAATCCAAGTCAAAGGTGATTTCCTGCTCATAATGAGCATTGGCGTGGCGCTTACCTCCTGGATCCAGTGGTGGAAATTCTACATTGCTATGGCGGCGAGGGCGACTCCATAAGATAACCTGAACCTGGGGCGACGATGGGGCCTAGTCAAACCGTCAACTTGTTCTTTCGCGTGGATTTATTATAGCAGCATAGGGTTGCCTGGTGGAGTCGTGCCGAGTCAACGTGTCTGCCAAAGTGTCCCCCTGCTCAGTCTCGAGCATCTCCGTTAGAAACGCCACATTCCGATTTGCCTGGCTCTCACCATCCCTATGGGCAGATGAATATAGCGGGAGGTATTATTAGCGTGGGATGTAATGGTTGTGGTGTAATGGTTGGCTTACTGGACTTTGCAAGCCAGAGGTCGCTGGTCCAACTTGGTCTCACGGCATGGGGAGATCCCAACTTTCTAATTGCGAGTCAACACTGTGGCCGCCTCGGCTAGGTATACGTGGAGTTGTTTTGTGGTTAAGTAGCCCCACGGCTATAACGTTAGTGGCAAACGGCGTCTTAACCTCTTCTGGGCCTTGCCGTAGTCAACTCTGGTGGTCTTGGCGCAGTGTGTACACCACCACTACCACCACCCCATCCGCCGTTCTGGTCTTCAGCGGTGCTCGCAAACAGCACTTGCCCCCATCAGTCTATGGAGGCTACACGGTTCATATTCTTAGGTTTTTCGTTAAAGTCACGTAGGTAAAAAATAAAAAATAAATAAAAATAAATCACGACGTTTCGGAGGCAACACAAGCTTCCGTCTTTATTTTATTTAATTTTACTTTTATGAATTAAAAATTTTGACCTACGTGACTTTACCGAAAAATCCAAGAATATGAATCCTTGCAGTCACGAAAGCGTCAAATCTAGACTTACACGGTGCATCTTTGTGTTTGCGTTGCCGTGCAGGTACGTCCAGGAGGTGATTGAGAGGGGCCGCTGTCTTGCCAGGGGCGTTGCCGCGCCCATCACGAGCGCCGTTTCCACCGTCCCGGACGCACACCCTGCGGAGTACGGGTGAGCCGCACCGAACCGTGACGGTCCACACCTTTAACATCCACGTTGCCATGGTGGCGAGATGCTATCTTCCTCGCCTGGTTTTTTAGCAGGTCGGGCGTTCGATCCCGACCCTGACCCCTGGTCTATATTTGAAGTTTGCGTGTCTCTCTCCCCGTTGTCGCGTGGGTGTTTTCTCCGGGTTCTGCGGTTTTTCCCTCCACATTTAGGAACATGCGTTTAGAGTGATAATTGTTTTTTTACCCTTCTATCTGGCAACAAAACTGACATCTTTTTTACAAGGAGTCATGTTTGCATAGATCACAATACCTGCAGCCATAATGCAAACAAAAAACGTAGACGTAGATGCCATTGGTTATTTACGTTCTGCAGATGTAGATGCCATTGGTTCTTCACGTTCTGCAGATGTAGATGCCACTGGTTCTTCACGTTCTGCAGATGTAGATGCCACTGGTTCTTCACGTTGTGTAGATGTAGATGCCACCACTGCCATCCATTGCGCGGCTGTTGAACTTACGACTCTCGGTCCGAACAGACGAGTGGACGTACGTAAGGGTTTGTTCGTATCTCTGAAGACCAGGTCATTCAGACGCTGTCTCCCCAACAGACCTGGTCTTCACCTGAGGACGGCTGCTTGCGTTGTGGCCGAAACGTCGTGAGAAATATTTTATGTTTTATTTTTATTATTTTATTACTTCCCTTCTACGTGACTTTACCGAAAGAACCAAGAAAAAACTGCCGACTGGTTTCATCCTCGTTAGGACTCGTCGATAAGGCGCATTCGTCAGCCCAGCAATTCTATCAGTTTGCTGGTGTCGGAGGGTGTGGGGATGCATGGTCACGTGACTGGCGCGCTGCCGTGGCGGCCTTGCGCTGGGCTAAGGCGCGACGCACCTGGTGGTTGTGGTAGAGGCACGTTGACAGGCGTGCGGGCGTGCGTGAGCCCGGGAAAGCAATCCTAATTCCATTGCGTGGCGGACTTTGAAGTCGAATCCTCGCCTCGACGTGGGGAGCTTTGTTGGCCTGCGCCGCTCATTTTGGGAGGGGTTTGATGTTTTTTCAGGAGCCGACTGATGAAATGCACTTGACGCCTTTTTTTGTGGGTTTGTATTTCAAAGCTCAAAAAAAAAACCTCTGTCTCTCTCCACGTGCGTGTGTGTGGGTTTGGCCACCAGATGAGGATTTGTACATTTTTGTTTTATTTTGTAAGCTTTGTCCTTTTTTTCTCTCTCTCTCTCGCTTCGCTTGCGTGACATCTAACTTCTTTTCGGAATGACAATTCGTTTTGGATTTCACGGAAAGTTCGCCCCTCCCCCCCCACCCGTGTCTCCGTGACTGCACAATAACGCGCGCGCGGGCACAGGCCTGCTGACATTCTCTTGATGTCGGGCGCCGCACGCTTCTTTGCGGAAGCGCTGACGGAAAAATGGAAATTAAATTATTAGAAAGAGCTGCTCCTAAAGTCACGGGGTAGTGCACGCAGCCAACAGCAACAAGCACGCAGGTGAAGAGACTTCATCGCCACGGTACCAATGGGGGATGAATGGTCACCCGTGGTATGTCTGGGACGCCAGTAATCATAATGATGAAGCCACTGATCATTTTCTGTCATTTCAGAATATTGGATCAGGCCCCGTCCACCGCGTTTGATTGAGCGAATTTGGCGGTCATGGATTTGATTCAGTCATCAGTCTCGTTTTCCTTTTCACCGTCTGGTTTGTGTGGTTTCTCGTTTTTTTTCTCACGGTGACATTTTTCTGCCCCCACTTTTCAGAACAAACATTATGAGCGTATTATTTGCTTATATTCTGCATGCATCTTCTTGGTTCTTTCGGTAAAGTCACGTAGAAGGAAAATAATAAAATAATAAAAATCAAACATAATAAAAGAATTCTCACGACGTTTCAGCCACAACGCAAGCAGCCGTCCTTCACCTGAGGACGGCTGCTTGCGTTGTTGACCTAGGGGAGTCCCAGGACCGGTTCAGATAATCGTCGCCGGTGTTGACCGTGAGCGGGAATCGAACTCGGGTCGCCGGGTCCATAACGCGGATACACCTGATGATGGAGGCTTGTGTTGCTTCCGAAACGTCGTGATTTAATTTATTTTCATTTTCTACCTACGTGACTTTACCGAAAAAAACAAAGAGTATGAATCCTTGCAGTCACGAAAACTTCAAATCTAGAACCATAGCGCAGCGTAGCGCTAACCAGAGGTCGCAAACGGGTTTTGATTCCTTACCCGTACCCGGCCGCACCAGGGTTGCAATCGGGTACCCGATACCCGTACCCTACCCGATACCCGGCTACCCGTACCCGGCTGGGTATCGGGTAGGGTACGGGTACGAGTACCCGATTGCGACCTCTGGGATGAAGCCATGTTGCAGGCGCGGGTGGGTTGATTCTAGGAACTTTAATTGTGAGAAGAGACAAGACGTTGGGAAATGAGTGACAAACGGTTTACTCACCAGTGACTCACGGCCTACCCGTACCCGGCCGCACCAGGGTCGCAAACGGATACCCGTATCCGGCCGGGTACGGGTAGGGTACGGGTATCGGGTAGGGTACGGGTATCGGGTACCCGATTGCGACCTCTGGCGCTAACCGCTAGACACCTCTGGTGCACTCGCTGCCTCACTCTTACACGCGTGCACCAGTGCCACTCCCGTGCACCTGACTCTGCCACCGCCCAGGCTGATTTTTCCTTGCATGCGACCGGTGTGTGGGGCTGCCGCTCGCTATCTTGATTCGCACGCCGGTTCCGGTGAGCCATCGCCGCCGCCGCCGCCGCCGCCGCCACCGGCTGTAATTGCCGTTAAATTGAGCTCTCGCGTTTGAAGTGCAGTCGCTCGGCTTTGAAGTGAGTGAGGAGCTGAGGGGCTAAGCCCGTGGCCCCCCGTGCATGCGATTGTGGGACGTCTCCCCCCCCCCCCTCTCCACTCCCGTCCCCCCAAACCCCAGTGCCCCCTGAGCCACGGCCGCGTGGGCTTTTTGGTATTTTTAATCTGAAAAGGAAGTCCTCCGTCTATCCTAAGGCTCGCTGTCCTCCCTCAGCTAGCTAGGTGATTCGCAAACATGAAAGCGCTGCCTTCATGTTGCGTTTGAAGCGGCGGCTTGTTTAATTCTGCGTGCGATGGGTTTTTCTATATAAATACCTTTAAAAAATCTATTATTTTTTTATTAATCTAACGCTGCTGCTGTCGCCGTCCCACGGCTTTAGAGCGGAAGTTGAGCGTGCCCGTTCGTCGCTGCAGGCCACCTCTGCCGCCTCTCCGCCCTCCCGGAGCTCGCTTGCCATCACCGCTTTGAGCAACAGATCTCTCGCTTGCGTGAAGTGCGCTCGCGAAGCCGGGTCCCGAGCACCCGCCCCCCCCCCCCCCCCCCCCCCGGTAGACTTGGGCCGTGTGCGGGCGCGCGAGTTGGCGCCGCCGCACTGCGCCGCTGGAACCCAGCCGTCGCGAGTTCGGCCAACATCGGTGACGGAGTTTGGTAGTACGTGTTGTTTACGTGTTTTATTGTGAAAATTCGGTCACAGTTCCCATGACCACTGTTTCATTGCTTTTATGGCTTTATTTTGGTGATTTTCGATAAGTTTTTTGGTTTGGCCATGTTTGTTTGTTGTAGTACAGAGTTAGGACTGATGGCCTTAATCTTAAGTTGTCTTGTGGTTGTTGTTGTTTGACTTGCATACCACTGGGGTTTTTGCACATTTTTGTGTACGGTGCTTTTTCTGCAATATTTTACTGTATTATCTTGGATTTTCTGTTTGCACTCAGTCACATATTCACTTTAAGATGTGTTTTGTTCATGTTCTAGTATCAAAGGAAACGTCAACATCTGATGACTGCTGAATTTCAGCTCCGTAACTTTTTTTCAGAACCGACCAGGCTGCAACAAATGATAGCATGGAAATGTATAGCAGCCGAATAACTCTATAAACGGGCGACGTTGATTAGAAGTGTGGAGGGAAAAACCGGAGGACCCGGAGAAAAATCCTCGTGACCACGGCGAGAGAGCGAGAGAGAGAGAGAGACACGCAAACCTCCACATATACAGGCGTCGGGGTCGGGATCGGGATCGAACCCATGACCTCCTGTCTACTGGCTCAATTAATAGTCGGTGAGCTCAACCGGGCTACCAAAAGAGGGCCAGCACCCTGTCAGAATAAATGTGTGGCGTGGCCATAATGTTAGAGTTCGCGGTGCGAGGAAAGGAGCGGAAAGAGAAGTGTTGTGAACTGCAGCATGGTGATGTTTGAACTTGGGTGCGGACGAAATGAAACAGTCCGGTTAAAGAAAGTTTTTGGCTGCTATCAATGTTTACACGATCAAGTCACTTCTTTGGGCTGTTATTTGTGATCGGTCGTTTCTGAAGGAGAGATACGCAGCTCAGCGGGCCTTACCTGGTAAAATAAAAAAAGATTGTTTTAGTTTTTACTTGACTTGGTCTATCAGGGTCCAAGGTCCTTTCTCCAAACCTCCGATTAGCGCGGCTGGCTACATGCAGTGCGAAATGAGTGCAACGTACCCTTTGGTTCTTTCGGTAAAGTCACGTTGGTGAAAATAAAATGAAAATAAATATTTTATTTTTATTATAAAATTTTAAGAAATATTTTATTTTTATTATAAAATTTTAAGAAATATTTAATTTTTATTATTTTCACCCACGTGACTTTACCGAAAGAACCAAAGAGTATGGATCCTTGCAGTCAATAAAACTTCAAACCTAGAACTAAGTTGAACGTACGCACACATAAGACCTCCGTTGAGTTCGGAAACAGGACTGAATATCCTGCTGCCCCCCTCCTCCCCCTGCCCCCCTCTCCCCCTGCCCCCCCCCCTGCCCCCCACCTGCCCCCCCCCTTCCAATTGTGACAGTCGGCGAACGGGACGGCGCCTGGGAGCTCGTGGCCCGCCGGGGGGGAGGAGGAGGAGGAGGGGAGGGGGGGCCAGCGGGGGGTGGCGGGGGCGGCGTGGTGGTGGCGTACTACTTCTGCGGGGAGCCCATCCCGTACCGTTCCAGGGTGAGGGGGGTTCCCTCACCCTCGCCCACTTCAAGGAGCTGCTCACCAAGAAGGGCAACTACAGGTGAGTGTGCGAGCACGCAGAGGCGCGCGTGCGTGCGTGTGTGTGAGCACGCAGAGCGCGCGTGTGTGTGTGTGATTGTGTTGTGATTGTGCGTGTGTGCGTGCGTGCGTGTGTGTGCGCGTGTGTGTGATTGTGCGAGCACGCAGAGACGCGCGTGCGTGTGTGTGTGATTGTGCGTGTGTGCGTGCGTGCGTGTGTGTGCGCGTGTGTGTGTGTGTGATTGTGCGAGCACGCAGAGACGCACGTGCGTGTGTGTGTGTGTGTGATTGTGCGTGTGTGAGTGTGTATGTGTGATTGTGCGTGCGTGTGTGATTGTGCGTGTGTGCATGTGTGTGTGATTGTGCGCGTGTGTGTGTGCTATGTGTGTGAGTGAGTGTGTGTGAGTGTGAGTGTGTGTGCGTCCGTGTGTGCGTGTGTGTGTGCACACGCCCTACCTCCTTTCTTTCGCTCGGGCACACAGGCTTACGTCACCCTTCCCTGTGTTGCAAAGACAAAGATCCCCCCCCCCAGCCGTGTAGCCTGCAACAGGCTGTTGGGGCAAGTGCGGTTAGCGAGTAGTCGCCTATGAAGGCTGGAAACGACACACGAGGGGGTGGGTGGGTGGCGAGCACTACGCCCGACCGCCTTCGTCTCCCCAGTGGTGATGTTTTCACATCGCACAGGTATTTATTTGTGGCTGAATCGACCTAGGGGAGGCCCAGGACCGGTTCAGATAATCGTCAGTGGTGTTGGCCGTGAGCGGGAATCGATCTTGGGTCTCCGGGTTCATAGCGCAGTGCACTAACCTCTACACCACCGCTCCCACGTTACATCGCACAGACACACACACTCAAGTCGCCCTTCCCTGTTACAAAGACAGAGATCCCCCATATAGCCTTAACAGACTGTTGGGGAAAGTGCTGTCAGCGAGCGCCTGTAAAGGCCGGCACGGCACACGAAGGGGTGGTTGGCCAGCACCTCGCCCGACCGCTTCTCTCTCCAGAGTGACTTAGGGGAGGCCCGGGCCCGGTTCGGATATTCACCACCGATGTTGGCCACGAGCGGAAATCAAGACACAATCACGCTCACGCGATTGTGTCTTGCATCACACGCGCACACACGCGCATACAAGGGCACTG